>NC_047132.1:20368438-20968438 GCF_009829125.3 Periophthalmus magnuspinnatus
CTCGGAGGTCGGAAACTCGGATCTCGGAAACACGGATCTCAGAATGAGGTAATCTCAGAGTTAAACATCGGATGCATGTTCCAGTTGTCAAGTTGGAAAAACAATGACCAGTGTATTACAGAAAAGTCTGCCAAAATGTAGCTCCAATTAAGTTAATTTAGTAACCCAGACATTGTTACTACATTAAAAGTAAAGCAACATTTGAGAGTGAATTTCTGCTTTTGTTGACAGCTCTGTGTTCATGTAAGCAACATTAGCATACCAGAGCATAACAGCACATTTTTAACTACAGAGGTTAAACGGCTGTGCAGGAGCAGGTTCATAGAAGCGGGTGGACAGGCAGGTGGCAGGAGGGAGCAACTAAAGGGAAAATCGCACAAGTACAATCAATATTTTAACTGCCTGGTTTTTAATTTGTTAACTTTCCAAGTAGAAATTCTAAGATCGTGGGGCATTCTTTTGTCATGTACAAGTCAGAACTCAGAAAATCCGACCTCTGAGGATGACCGAACTTAACGACTGAGCACACATTATTGGCTTGCTTATATCCATCAATACTGCATTTCTAGTCCACTTGACAGGAAAATGTTTAGAAACTATTCATTATCAAAAATCCCACTGGTTCTGACTTTGTATATTTCTTATCTCTAGCCAAGAAAGCCAGCAGTGTAAGTGTTTGGTCCAGCAGTTTGTGGACATTGTATAGCTTATAGCGCTTCCATTTAGTGCACACATGTAGCCCTGCACACAGCTGTAATTACAAGCTCCCTTCAGAGTTAGCAAGTCCAGTCTTATACTCCACTGGTCATTCCACTCACGACGTCCCTCCAGCCGCTCGCTATTAGAGCTGGGAATGTGCTGTGCCCGAGATAAGCCCGCATCTCCATACGCGGGAGGTGGCAGGTGGACAAAGAAATAAAAAATGGAAAAGGGAATCAAAAAAATGAAAAAAAAAAAAAAAAGTAACGGCCAGTGTGTAAAACAAGCTCTCCCTTTCCAACAATTACCTCAAGCCCCGCACTGCTCCTATCTCCAACTCCAGCAAACTCTCGGGCTGCAATTTACCGCTTGCACTGCACTGATAATGCTGTCTCCAGGGTACGGAAGGAAAGAGTGATGGGCTGGGAATGAAAGGGGGAGAAGACAGAATGGGAGAAGAGCTAGGTGAAGAAAATTGTAAAAAGAAGGGAGAGATAGACGGAGAAAAAAGCAAAAAAGTATTACCATAGAAATTACAAATGCAATCCCCAAGAGCCAATTTACGCCTGTGTCAAATGCGCAGACATGTGATTTAGGCTGAGGAAACTAAATCACCTCTTGACCCGATACGTTTGGGAGACAGGCAAATTAATGTGCCTTTGTGCCAGTTTATCAGCAAAGATCGATGCAGGCCAAAGTGCAGGGAACAAAAGTTGAAAGGCGGTTTAGGAGAAGACTCACACAACAGCTCCGCCAAGAGGTCAGCAGTAGGTGCTACATCGTTTTAAGTCAAATAGTGGGTTCAAAACGGTTTTCATAAATCAGACATTTAGCATTACAGAGCATAAGTTGAAAAAAAAAAAAAAAGAGCCATTACAAAAAATATTTTCTGGTTTACATCCATACACAAATAATTAGAATATACTGCAATTAACAAGTGTTTGAGCAATAATAAATCAATGAGACTACATTTGTTTGGGACATCTTCAGCAAAGTCCACATTGAATACATTACAGTGCCCCACGTTTGTGGGGCACTGTAACAAATACTATAGATAAACTTAATAAAATTTACCAGTATGTTATGTTGAAATGTGGCCATTAGGGGGAGTTCAAAGACCATAGATATGCCTAACTGGACTGTGGGACTGCAGGGGCAAACAGTACTTAAATAATTTACATTGTACATCTCCTGATCTTAATTATTCATGCGTTTCTGCTCACTTTTATATTCAACATTTTGAGGACTTCAGTTGCTAATCACTATGGCAACGGTTCTCATTTTTTATAATTCTGAAATTCATGGATAAAAAGAAAAATAACATAAAAAGTTCAAGTAAACCAATAAGATTGCTTTAGTCAGACATAGTAGGGAACTATTCAATGCTGAATTACAAAGTATAACTACTATAACATCTAGAACCAAAACCCAAAACACTCAAGTGATACTATTTTTACCACACACTGTCACCACTTTGATAGCTGCACCTGTTATATATCTTCAAATAAACGAACGAGTTAAAGTTCAGTATCTGTTTGATGGCAAATAAATGTTTGTGTGTGTGTGTGTGAGGGGGTGTGTGGGGGTGTGTGTGTGGGGGGGGGTGTGGGGGTGTGGGGGTGGTGGTGTGTGTGTGGGGGTGTGTGTGTGTGGGTGTGGGGGGTGTGGGGGGGTGTGGGGGGGGGTGTGGGTGTGTGTGTGTGGGTGTGTGTGTGGGGGTGCGTGTGTGGGGGTGCGTGTGGGGGGGTGCGTGTGTGGGGGTGTGTGTGTGTGGGCGAATTGTGAATAGTGGGGACTAAAATCTGCAGATACACACACATCATGCGTACTGCCTCCGTTATGAGGATAAAAATCATGTCCTCATGACGTAAATCCTTTATTATTAGATCAACAACATAATTTAAAGCTCAGATGCGGGTTAAAATATGTTAAGGTTAGGAATTAGATTAAGGTAAGGCAAGGCCAGGAGTAACAATGGTAAGAGTCAGTTTTCAGAAAATGAATGTAAGTCAATGTACTGTCCCCAAAAAACGTAGAAACTCTACAAGTGTGTATGTGTGCATGTGTTTCTTGGTGTGTGTGTGTGTGTGTGTGTGCATACCAGCACTTTGGCCTTCTCAGCTTCCCTCCTCGTCTGCAGTTTCTCTTTGCTTCGGGCTTTGGCGAGCTCATCTATCACTGCCTCTTTCTGCGCTACTTTGGACAGTTCGTCTTTCAGGAATTGTTGCTGCTCCTCAAACCTAAAAAATAAGTTAACAATAAAATAACACACACCCTTGTTGTTCCCTTGTTTATCCACATGATGGTGCAATATTACCACTTTTAAAGCTAGAGTGGGTGTTTGGGTGATAAATGTCTACACTGAAAACCATTCCTCCTGAGCTATAGAAATAACAAAATGCACTCACCTCTTCTGCTCCTCCTGTTTGTTAGACTTGGGACTGGCTGGTAAAGTCTGCTTTGTTTGGGAATCTACACTTGGGGTTCTTGATGTATCTAAAGGCACAAACGCTATATTTAATAAGGAAGTAATATTATGTTAAGACCATTTTAATGTGCAATTTTTTTCTGCCAGTAAATATTTAACATAAAATTATGAATAGAAAACTTTATTATCTTTTTACAGTTTCAACTATTAAGTATGGTTGTATGATTTCCTCTACAAATAACCAAAACTCCCATCTTATTCTGCATAAAAACTGCTGACCCTGTAGTCTAGATCTGTTCTTAAATGTGATTCTTGTATTAGTTTGTCAGTTCATGTTTCGGTCTTTTTGTCAGTTCTTCTGGACAAGTTTAACATGTGCACTTTGAACAGAATCCTATTATTAAAACATACAACGTGAATCTAATCGCAATTTCAATGTTTGTCAGAAGCATCGTAATTAGATAGTTTTCCCAAATTGTTGAGCCCTATGATTAAGTAAGTTGTTGTGTTTCAGTGCCCCCTACAGCAGTTACAGATATCAGCGTCTTCTGTGTATTTCTCTAAACAATGAGTATGTTTTAACTATTGCGACAATACAAAATGTGTTGCCAAATATAAGGTTTTTCTTGGGTGTGTAAAAACATAGTATCATTGGTGCCTTATGTGACCTGGATCTTTCTGAGAAGTTGTTGCAGTTGTCTCAGGAGCAATATTGGCCACTCCTTTCATCCTCTGAAGAACATCCTCTGACAGCTGCAGAACAAAGAACACATTATTATTATTATACACACATTTAATCCGGGGAGCTTTTAAATATATGTTTACAAAAGAACGGGTAGATGGTGGGAGATCTGGTTCATTTGACACACAAAGAGTTAAATCTTTCCCAGTCCTAAAACCAAAATAAGCATTACTAGGGTGATTCACTCTTTCTGTGATTCAAGACTCATGAACGTGTAGAGGGAATTGACTATTTAAAATGTTAAGTTTCCTATTCCTATTTTGCATGATTCCTACGTTTTGAGTCACGTTACTAACAGTGACACAGTCTACACTTGCAGTATTTGAGTCACGTATCATATATAAGCATGTACTATACTGCATTTGTACAGTCGCTATTGGAATTTTCAGGCACCTTTCAACGCATAGACATATAAGTATACAAGTAATAAACGTTTGAAAGTACTGCTCAGTTATATTTACCAGGAATACACCAAACTCCATTCACAAATAACGAACAACGACGCACTACAAAATCTAACGGATAACGGATAAGACGAGCTAAACTAATAAAACAAATCTGTACTATAAATATGAACCTTAAAAGGAGCAACTATAAATAAAACATATATTCTACTACTCCAAAATGGGAGCTAATAAAGAAAAGGTTTCCACTCTTGCTCTTGAAATGCTAACGGCTAGCTAGCTATGGAAATACTAGCAAAACAGCCGGTTTACGTGCTTTACAGTATTATGAAGCTAACACGTTACGCCGAATTATTACATGAACACCAGAAATATAGACGGTTTGTTTGTTAATGGTCAAATGTGGTTAAAATTGTTGTTCTAGCCCATGTTATTTATGTTGTTAAATTTGAACAGAGTTTGGCTTAAACGGTACACATGAAGTAGTATGTCAAAGTGTGACAGCCCCTGCATCCCTTTAGCTCCTCCTCATATGCTACACATGCTACACATACTTACCACTGCAGTCTATAGATGCTGCCCCCATCATATAGAGGAGGGCGAAGAAGAATATGCATCTGACAGCCCGGTTACACTCCAGACGTGACAAAAGCATTAAGGCTAATCAAAACGAAAGCTAAATTAGCATTACCTTGACTCCGCGGAGAATTCTCACTCTGTCCTCGTCGTCTACACCAAATGACACCTTTCTGGTCCTGCTCTCTCCAGAACCCATGATTAAAAGCAGAGTTTATGAATGTGAATTAAACAGCAGAGTTAAAATGCGGGTAGAATCCTTCTTTTGCCCTGTCCAATGACATTAGTGACAGATGTATGGGGTTGCCAGATTCTGTGTAGTTTATCCTCCTCGTCCTACTGTAACTTTGTGGTTGCCAGATATGCAGTCCATGTGAACCAGTTTATTTAGCTAACATGATTTGTTTTTTTGTTCTGGTGCAACACTACAAAGGAAAAATGCTGCCAAGCTTTTTTATCCTATTCACTATACTATTTAGTTACGTTTTCCCTGCCAAAAATGTGTGAAATCCATACAAATGTGTCATAAAACAGTAAAAAAAAAGATAGAGCAGGATCATCTATTCCATCCTGGCTCCTCTTGTTGGTAACAGGGAGCGCCATATTGAGAACACAGCAGAATTTGTTAGCAAAGTCAAGCATCTCCAATTTGACCTGGATGAGACAGTGATTTCCTGTGATGTGACCTCTCTTTTCACTTGTATCCCCACATCAGTAGCGGTGGAGGCAGCAAAGGGTATACTACTGCAATATATAAGCTAAAAGAGAGAACTAAATTGTAACCTGACCAAATATGCCAACTGCTGGCAATGCATTTAAATACCACATATTTTCAGTAACTAAAGGAGACAACTTTTCGATGCACACTATACAATGCAGCACAAACTCTGTGTTACTAGAGGGTTCAAGTGGTTCCTACAAGCACAAAGGGAAAAGTAAAAGAATAACAACATGTGCAGAAAGCCCTCTGTTTGTGAATATCCAAAATGGGCCTTTAATCGATGTAAGGGAGCTAAAAAAAACTAAAAAAAACAAACTAAAACAACAGGACAACAGAGAATCAGAACCTATGAGAAAAGGTGCAAATATTCCCTACACAGCTGGTGTGTTTGAAAAGCTTCAGGAGATTTTCAGCCATCATGGAATCCCGGTCTATTTCAAACCAGAAAACTGATTCACCGAAAGGACAAAACCACAAGCCACAAACAAAGCAATGAGGTCTACTCCATTCAATGTACTGAGGACTGCACTGAGTGTTATATTGGAGAAACAAAACAGTCACTCCATAAAAGAATGTACCAACATCATCACAAGAGCAGCTCAGGACCCCAATCTGCAGTCTCAAAGCCACTAACCACGCCTTTAAAGATAGTGAGGTAGCTAAAGAAAAGAAAATGAGGTAGCCAAAGAAAAAAAAATGGTTTCAGAGGAGAGTTAAAGAGACGTTTTTTGTTTGGAAAGACAGCCCATCTTTCAATAGGAATGGGTCTCTTAGACATCATCATCATCACTTTTTAGCAAAAGTACTAGCTAGTCTGCTAATAGGTGTGAGAGCACCCATTAGGCACTTGAATGATAATGCACAATATGACTCAGGCACAGTTCACAATAGACCTAGTGAACAAACAGCAACTGTAAACAAATACGTGTGCTAGTTTCAGTGTAGTCGCTCCTCCCTGCAGATAGATATAAGGCAGTGTCCATCAACAATCTGACCAGAACTGAAGACGCCACTTGGATGAGCAGTGGAATGTCTTCACTCTAAAACTTTTGTCCAGTTGACAGAATTGAAATTTTGCCACTAGTAAAAGAAATATGATTCATGATCATGTTTTATCACTAATCTGCTAAATGTACCTTACTGTTAAATAACCAAGAGTTTTTCAGACACTGATAAAACACACACAGGAAATTTTGAAGCCCTACTGACCTTTTTCCGCTTTGCTCACTTTTTCCGTAAATGCGACGGCACTGTGCTTTCTTTGTGGTGGCATTTCAAGTTAATCGGGAATCCCAATAAATTCAAGGAAGAATTTGAAAATGTGATATGAAGTAGGTGAATTTGTGTAAAACGTTCTATGTCCATGTGCACCAATAAGTCTTTAAAACAGGGCTTTAAAATGGCTCTGTAGTCTGTATAGAACATATTTGCTGTCAAGATCAGCTGCCCCCTGCAAAATAATACAAGCCGAATGACAATGGCGGTGCCCACGGCAACGTCTGGAATAAGGTGAATAATGTAGAAAGCTCTTGCCTTCACATGTTCTATATTGCATTAGGCTGAATGTTTAACGATAAATAATATTTAGGTCAGTTTAAAACTGTAACATATGGGCTGTGCCGTGCAATGTCCTTAAAATCCCCCCATTTACAATAATCTGAGGCATGTAGGCTACCTTATTTCTCAAATATGGCCTCCCAATAAGCTACGGCATAAATTAATTGGATAACTTATTGTAGATATTGGGCCAAATGTTTTTCCTTTTATGTCTCCCTTTATTCTTCACTGAAAATATCCAATACCCTTGATACGCTGCTAAGTAATATGATTCTTATTTGAGCTCAATCAGGCAAATTAGTAATAATCTGAATAATCTGAATGTATGCAGTCTCAAAAATACTGGAATGGGCTCAATGACTCTCAACCACAGAAAACAGGGAATATGATTGACACAAACATATTTTTATTCCAAAATTAGTATTACAAATTACAAATACACTGATCTGTTTACACTATACACTGACTAAGTAGTATTGTTCACATTCCACTGTACAGCATTATCCAGGAATCAGGCGTGTTGGAGTGAATACTGAACGCGGGGTATAGTGGCTCTCTGAACACCGCCCTGAATGTGTGCAGGTGCTCACGTCGCCCTTTGGTGCTGTGGAACGCCAAAGTCCCGCCTTCGTAGTCCAGTGCGATCTCGATCCTCATTGGGTGATTGGTCATTTCTCCCAGTGCGACATTACAGGACGACTGGCACACTGTTAGCTTACCGTTCTTCCACTGCAGCCTCCAGGACACTGAGTTGTGCCCGAGCCGGCTATGGTCACCGCGTCTGGGGATGCTCTTGTAACACACCCCGAGGGACCACATACTATTGGCCCCCACCTCCACCACCCACACATGCTCCCCACTAGATATACTTTGCCGGCACAGGATCTGAGGAGCTGAGGTGAAGCGTTCGGGGTGGTCCGCGTACTGCTGCTTGGTGGAGCTGAATTTGATGGTGCGGAGGTCATTGGAGACGGTAAGGCTGGGGTGAGCAGTGACCAAATTGAAGGTGAGGTCCAGAGGGTTGAGCAGAATGTGGAGGGAGTCCAGAAGACGGGTCATCTCTGAGCGGAAGTCCTGGGTTTTGAGGCCGGCCTGCAGGCGCCTGGTGTTGAGAGGGGCTTTAGAAGGGAGGTTGGATGGAATGGAGGTGCTGAGGATGCTCCGTAGGTTCTGTTCTAACTGCATGAACCTGTAGAGATGAACAACAAGATACAGAAAAGAAAGAGACTTGAAGACTGGGAAAAGGTTTTCAAAGGTCATTAGATTTATATACAACCTTTCAATTTATTCATTCCCTCCATATTCAGAGGTGATAAACTACTATTGCAGCCTTGGGGCAGACTGATGAAAGCAAGACAACCCATCTGTCTCATTGGTCCCTATGAGAACCACCAACACTCATGCACACCAACTTCTTTCATGCTAGGCAACATGGGTGAAGTGTCTTGCCTAAGGACAGAATGGCAGATTCCTCTAGAGCTGCTGCCACCACACTATAGCACCTGGTATTCCCAGCAGCAATCTGCAGCCTTGCTTAGATTCTAAGGTCTGACCAGTTTGAGTACTGACAAGCAGGTATGGCCACGAAATGTATCAACTTCCATCTGGAAAGCATTTTCATTTTTGAAGGTACTGGTTTAAGGAGGAAGCCACTGCCTAATTAGCATTATTTGTACTTCATACAAATGAGACATTGCACTGACAAATTTTTTGTTAAATAAATAATTGCTGTCCTGCTTTTTTGCAGCAAATAGTTTTGTTAAATACAACTGTTGTTACACTGGTAATAGTGAATTTGTGGCTGTGCTGTACCTCTGGATGAAGATGTAGGTGTCTGTCTCATTGAGGGCCTTGATAGTGGCCCTCTCAGCCTCCACAAGCTGCTGCTGCTGCTCCTCCAGTGCACTCAGACCAATCTGCCAGCTCCGCCTGCGCTGGCACCTCTCGTCCTCTAGAAGGACACACAGGCGCTCCCGATATCTGAACACACCATACAATGTAATATTAACCTTCATTTATTTTGTCTGTGTAATCCCTCAGTCATCCAGGTCTGATCCATAGTAAAATCCGTAAAAGCGTCAGCTTTTAGTATTAATTTATTTTGATGAGTTTTTCTTCCTGACAAAGTTTAAGCAGTTACAGAGGTATTTCCAGTGCATAATTCACCAAAATCTGTTGAAGAAATGACAACATTTTGGTTATAAGGAGTTCTAACACAGTATAAGGTTATTTATCATTAATACAAGTCTCACCACCTGGAGACATTGACAGTGTTGTCCATTCGAGTCAATTGCAGTCCAGTCTTGTTATGCTTTTCTTTGGGAGTATTAATCCGCTGATGGCATAGACCAAGATAACCAAAGACTGAGCTGGCAGTGAGTGCCCTCAGTACAGCACAAATTATAATCGGCTGAAACATATTTACATGTCTACAGGGGAAAGTACATGAAATGTTACCAACCGCTTGGGGCTGTGCTTCGGTAAAATGCTTTATAATATATATACATATACCAAATTTGGAATCGTTTTTGCTTGTTTGGGATGGAAAGAAATGTAAAAATCCATTCAAATTATGTTAAATGTTCAGTCACTTAATTTCAGTCAGTGCTCATACTAGCAAGATAATGCTCCCAGTTGGTTATTTACAGGTTCATTTACTTTAAAAAAAAATCTTTCATTAGAATCATTTTCATTGAACTTTTTAATGTTAATTTTAGTACTGGAGTTGTGGTGGAAAATGTCTGTTGATATTGATGTAGAGAAGGTTTCAGTGGTGGTCATCTGGATAATGTTTTTGCAAATACGTTTCAGCTCTTATCCAGAAGTCATTTTTAATTTGATGGTACTGGCTTGAGGCTTATTCTACTCTGAGTTCTCTAAGTCCAGCCCTTGACTTGTACCTAATTTCAGTTGGGAGGTGATGTTATGAACATGGCGTATTCACTAGAGGCAGTGAAGAGGAAAAAAGTACATGATCATGGGGGCGACAGTGGCTCAGTGGTTAGAGTGTTGGTCCCCCAACCCGAAGGATCAAGGATCGGAGGATCGAGTCCTGCTTGGACCAAGTTCTGTCGTTGTGTCCTTAGGCAAGACACTTCACCCACATTGCCTAGTATGAAAGTGGTGTGTGTGTGAATGATAGGTGGTGGTTGGAGGGGCTGATGGCGCAGATTGGCAGCCTAACTTCTGTCAGTCTGCCCCAGGGCAGCTGTGGCTACAATAGTAGCTTACCATCACCAAGTGTGGAAATGAATGAATAATGACTATAGTGTAGCACTTTGAGAGGCTTTGAAAAAGCACATTACAAGTGTAAGCCATTATTATTATTATCATGCTATCTGTCATTAAAATCAGTCAAAGATGTTGCCTTGTCAGCTTGAACAGGCTGGGAACTATTTTGATTAAAAGCAGTTCTGTGGATGGTTTCAGATGTCTCATAGTGTCCTACCTGTCAACCAGCCCAGCCATGCTCTCCATGGTGGTCATGGCCTTGTTGATAAGTTTGTCTCCAATGGACTCAGCTGTCCCCTGGTCCTCTGTTGTCTTCTGTAGGAGCCCTTCAGTCAGTTGCAGCCTGCAGGCAACCACCTGTGACACATGATACTTAGCTTAGTATCACATGGTATGCTCGAAACAGAACATATTGTAAAGAACATATTGTAAAGAATCTTAAGACATGTGACTTTCTGACAGGAACATGCACAGATAGGGCACATTTTTTTATGCTCACTTCTCTTTCCTGTCTCTCGCTCATGAGTGTGAGCCTGTCGCAGCTTCAGACTCAACATGTGTCTTAAACTTAACAGCACATAGCGCACAAGATGGTCTACACAATCTAACCTTTTAGCCATTTTTTTTTTTACATTTTTTTGGACAATCTGCCTCTTATTCATGATGTTACGGGCAGAACAGCTGATGCAATAATACGTCTGTAGATTCAACAATATGAGTATATTGCGTTGATGCATGTCTCATTTCTTGGGAAAGATCAGTTGAATTCTCATAAAAGCAACATAACACTTAAGTCTAGGAGTGTGGACAAAAGTTTTAGACTGGAGTGTGACTGTTCTCTGGAGTGCTCAGTGTGAGGCTGCTGCTCAGAGGGAAGGAGCAGAGAAGTGCTGTGTCTCTCTCTCTATATAAATACTCTGATAACCAATTGCATGTTTTGAATCTCGGAGAAAAGTAGGCTATAACAAGCTTATATCTCATTATTTTTTATCAGACTGCTACAAACTAGGATTTCTTCACCTAAAACACCCCCGATTACAGAAGATTACATGCATTTTTGTCAAAAGCTCCAGGGGGAAAGACTCTAGACCCCCTATGTCGACACACAAAGCTAAGCAGGAACACACCTAAAAGTAATTTAAAGTAAAAGTGCTCTTTTTTCTTGTTTGAGCACCTGCCCCTCAAAATGTCCTTGCTTTCTGGATTTCAGCTTTCTTGTTAATCAGCATTTTTAGGACTTACTTCAATATTCAACTGCTGCCATAGCAATTTATTGTTAATTGCTATGGTAGCATAATTGTAAAAAATACTTTCGATGGGCAATTAGCACCAGATAAGAAATAGACCAATTCATGCATAATATTGGACTAGAAATCAGAAGAGTTTTTTTTTTTTTACTGTTTATCAAAAATATAGTCAACATTTAGTTACATATTAGTTACAGTGGTTGAATTATTATTTAGTTATCATTTATTATACACATGCATTTTACTGTTTATTGTCATACTAAGAGCTTAAAAAAATAATAAATAAATAAAACTAAAAAAAATAAATAACTTTACCTTGCCCCGACTCTCCAGCGCCCTCCTCATCTCCTCCTCTGCCACAGAGAAGGTGAGCACATCGTGGGTTTGGTGGTGCCCCTGAAGGACGCAGATAGAGCAGAGCAGTGACATGTCGGTTGAGCAGAAGTACTCGAGCGGCCGGTGGTGACTGGAGCAGTTTTTAGATCCAGAATTCTGAATAGTATCTACCACCGTGTGCACTCTGAACTGCTCCTTCTCATTGTGCTTCTGCAGATGTCTGCTGCACAGAGACACCTCACACTTCAGGCAGGTCTTCACAGCTGCTGAGGGTTCGTCTATGCAGTGGTCGCAAGGCATGCTCACTGTCAGGGACATATTTCGGGGCTCGTCCGGTTGCAAGTTGGTCGCCCGGTAACTGTCAATGATGCATTTGAGTTTGAAGTTACCCTGTAGGGACTTGTGACCTTGGTAAACCACTCTGCACTCAGGGCATTTGAAGACAGATGTGGGAGATTTGTCTGCGTCCACAGTCTGGTTGATGCAGGTCCGGCAGTAGTTGTGTCCACAAGGCAGGCTCACAGGGTCGGAATACAGTTGGAGGCAAATAGGGCAACTCAGCTCAAAGGCTAGCTGCTCTTCTGGCTTCGACATTGTAGAAAAGTCCTTTATTCATGTTTTAAAGCATCATCAAGTTTTCAGTCTCGATATTGGGATGCAGAAACTTCAACAGTGACGGTGAACAAGATGACAGAGAACAAAGAGGCAAAACTTTAACATAGCTTATATATGGGAAACAGAGGAGGAGTGTCCAAAAGTACATGCAGGGTAGCATTCCATTTCAAGAGGCCCGGTGGCATTGTTGTACAAAGAAGTCGGCTGCCCTGAGGGTTGATGTTGATGGTGCAAATATGCTACAGAAACTTGGTGAAAAAGTCTCAGAACATATTTTAGTTTTAAGACACTGGGGTCCTGACAACCAAAACAGCCTTTTTTGTTCAAATTCAAACATGTTTTTTCTGCTTTTTTAGAAAATGTGGTCAGTTACCTGGAACGATTTATGATTAGCCATTCGTAGTTCATTGATAGCTCTCTGTGTAATGATTATATATAAATTATTTTCAGTACTGTTTTGTGCAGCTCATATCATATTAATGAGTTTTGTTTTTTAATCTTTGCTTTAGTTGGGAGCCATTTCTGCAGCTGAACAATGAAACTTCTATTGAAAGTAATTTGTTAAAATCTTCATTTTTTGTACAGTTAGATACATTTTTGAAATATTTATTGGGTACTTGTGTCCAAATTTTGTTTCAGCTTCTGTTCTAGGGTTACTCGGTCAGCTTGCTTGTTTATATACAGTGGTGATGAGGGCTGCAGGGTTTACACTTCTCACTTGTGCACATATCTGCTGACAGTAAACAGGCTTGAAGCAAAATGTAGAACGAAGGTCACCGTCCGGAATTATGACAAGTGGAATCTCTTCTGCACAGACTGGACTGGACTCTGGGCTCCTTCTTGTTTACGTGATAAGCCTGTTGTAAATATTAAGTTCTTACATTTGATACATGGTTTGCCCTCAAACTCACAGCTTGGCAGTTCAATCCTACACTGCTATTGCATCCTTGGGCAAAGGACTAAACTGACTGTATGAATGTGGTGTGTGAGGGAGTGGTATGGGGGTGGCCGCTGTGGCAACAGTATATCACCATCATGTGGAGTGAATGAATAAAGTATGTTAGTGTAAACACTGAGCATAAGACAAATGAAAAAAGTAATTAGCATAATTTCTTTGAGCAACAGGTTGTCTTGACAAACAAACTCAGAGTCAGTACTGACAGTTGAGTGTCTCAAAACACAGTCACTTCACATTAGTGACATTAGAAAAGAGACACATACAAAATGGCATGCAGGCCAACAGCCCTGAACAGGTGTGCTGAATCTCCTTAAGAAGAGAAGGCAGCTACAGGTGAACAAACAATGACAAGAACCCTCCCCCTTAAGTTACTAATTAGTTTGATGATTTATACTTACATTGGTTGTAGGAGATTAGGAGGAGGAAGGCAAGTCAAAGTTCCACTTCCCACTATGGCATGTAGTGAGTCAAGTTCAAAATCTGAGAAGATTTCCCAGGCATTATACTATTCCTGATAGAGAACACATCTATCTGCAGAAGCTAACACTGTGCTTTAGTGTACCTTTAGTATACCCACTAATGTAACCTTCAGGTTCCAAAATGTCCAATGCTGCTTGAAATCATAATGTCCTTCACAAATGCCACATGAGTTCTGACAGAGGTTTCTGTGTGTACATCAGTACACATCAGTGTAACTTCACTTACTGCAAATCTACTCAAATGTCTTGCATGTGCAGTATGTCTCTACGGTCACAAGGTGGTGTTATAGCACCTCTTCTGTCAAGCCCTTTGAAAATAAAGACCTCATCTTCCTAATGGAGCTGCAATCTTCAGGTGAAGAGGAGATGTGGTGCTGAGTATTGTATTGTACAGGTACAATACTTTACTCTTTATTTCAGACACATTTTATTTTGGTCATATATATATATATATATATATATATATATATATATATATATATATATATATATATATATATATATATATATATATATATATATATATATATATATATATATATATATATATATATATATATATATATATATATATATATATATATATATATATATATATATATATATATATATATATATATATATATATATATATATATATATGACAAAGAGGAGGGCTGATCGAGGACTACAATAATTTAAATGGGTGCAAGAGCGACAGTAGCTCAGTTGGTAGAGTGTTTGTCCGCTGATCCAGAGGTGGATCTAATCCCACTCTTGACATAAACATCATTTGTAGAGCAGTCAGATCCACTGACCCACAGGTTGGTGGTGCGATTCCAACTCCCACAGATGAAAACTGCTGTCTTGTCCTTGGGCAAGACATTTAACCCACATCACCCCCAGTATTTGTGTACACTGGTGTATGAAAATGTGTGTGAATGAGTGGGTAGTTCTTTGATGTAAACCTTTGAGTGCCTTGAAGGTGGAAAAGCACTACATAAAAATATAACCATTTACCATTAAACACAGGTGTTTATACTCAGCCCCTAGACCTTTATTCAGACATTAAGTCTTAATGGGACGCTCCAGTATGTTCTGATGTGTTTACAAAGGTTCACTTTTGTACTTGTTGTAAAGAGTGTTGTTTATGGTAATAATACAGAAAGTAGTCTGAGGGACAATAAAAATTGGTCTAAGGGCCTCATTTGGCCCCATGACCAAAGCCCGGACATGTCTGATTTATGACAATACACTGATAAGCAACAAGGTGTTATTTTATACTTTGGAAACACTAAATATATTTTTTATTTTGAAAAAGTAATTTGATTAAAATACTATTATTTGTAGTAACTCTATCCCCAGAATCAGAATTTTGTTTTGGGTGTTATCTGAAATATGCCTATTAATAAATATCATAATTCTTCATATTAAAGGTGCTGTTTATTCCCTTTTATTAAAGCTGCGATTTAGTTCTCCATATTAAAGCTGTTTAGTTCTCTTTATTAAATCTGCTATTTAGTCCTTTGTATTAAAGCTGCTGTTTAGTTCTCGTTATTAAAGGTGCTGTTTAGTTCGTCATATTAAAGGTGTTTGTGCTCAGGGCTTTGGAGGTTCACTACAAAGGAGGCGCACTACAAAAGCGATTGACATGGGGTCCTTGGGCTGTTCCATCAACCCATGAGACATGGTAACACTCACATACTATACTGTACTTTGCAATATAACCAATAGTTAGATTTATTTAGACCTGGTTTAGCACTGGATTAGTCCTGATGTAGTCATGATTTAGACCTAGATTAGCCCAAGTTAGTCCTGGTTTAGGCCTGGTTTAGTCCTGGTTTAGGCCTGGTTTAGGCCTGGTTTAGATCTGGTTTAGACCTGGTTTAGAACTGGTTTAGAACTGGTATAGTGCTGGATTGGTCTTGAGTTTGAGCTAAACTTTCTATTATTTACAAATTTAATGGTAACTAGTTGACCTCAACTTTGAATGTTGTCGGATGGTGTTAGGAATCTTCTGAGGAGGAAGCAGAGACTGGGGACCCGGAGGCGGACTCGTCCATCACCCTGGCTCAAGTCATTGAGGTGGTTGGCAAGCTCCTCGGTGGTAAGGCTCCGGGGGTAGACAAGATCCGTCCCAAGTACCTCAGGTCTCTGGATGTTGTGGGGTTGTCTTTGCTGACACGTCTCACATTGCGTGGCAGTACTGCTGGACTGGCAGTCCCTCTGTATAAAAAGGGGGACCGGAGGGTGTGTTCCAATTACAGGGGAATCACACTCCTCAGCTTTCCCGGTAAGGTCTATTCCAGTTACTGGGAGGAGAATCCAACCGGTGGTCGAACCTCGGATTCAGGAGGAGCAGTGGGGTTTTCATCGTGGTCGCAGAACACTGGACCAGCTCCATACTCTCCATCAGGTCCTCGAGGGTTCATGGGAGTTTGCCCAACACATGTGCTTTGTCGATCTGGAGAAGGCATTCGACCATGTCCCTTGTAGTGTCCTTTGGGGGGGTGCTCCGGGAGTATGGGGTCCGAGGCCCTTTGTTAAGGGCTGCCCGGTCCCTGTATGACCAGAGCAGGAGCTATGTTCCCATTGCCGGCAGTAAGTCAGACCTGTTCCTGGTGCATGTTAGGCTCCTTTTATCATCGGTTCTGTTCATGGACAGAATTTCTAGGCTCAGTCAGGGGTCGGAGGGGGTCTGGTTTGGGAACCACAGGATTTCATCTATGCTGTTTGCAGATGATGTTGTCCTGATGGCTTCATCGAGCCAGGACCTGCAGCAGGCACTCGGGCAGTTTGCAGCCGAGTGTGAAGTGGCTGGGATGAGAATCAGCTCTTCCAAATCTGAGATCATGGTTGTCAACCGGAAAAAGGTGGCTTGCCCTCTCCGGGTGGGTGGAGAGTCCTTGCCTCCAGTGGAGGAGTTCAAGTATCTCGGGGTCTTGGTCACAAGTGAGGGAAGGATGGAGTGTGAGATTGACAGGTGGATAAAGGCAGTGTGCGCAGTGATGCTGGGAGCTCCCTTAGAGATAGGATGAGGAGCTTGTTTGCATGGGAGGAGCTCAGAGTAGAGGCGCTGCTCCTCCATGTCGAGAGGAGCCAGCTGAGGTGGCTCGGGTATCTGTTTAGGATGCCTCCTGGACACCTCCCTAAGGAGGAGTTCCAGGCATGTCCCACTGGGGGGAAGCCCTGGGGAAGACCCAGGACATGCCAAAGGGACTATGTCTCTCGACTGGCCTGTGAGCACCTTGGGGTTCCACCAGAGGAGTTGGAATCTGGGAGTCCCTGCTCAGACTGGTGTCCCCTCGACCTGGCCCCGGATAAGCGAAAGAAAATGGATGGATGGATAATGTTAAACTAATTTCCTCCAAATAAATGTAGAGACATGTTGGACATAAAGAGACCAGAGTCTAGACCTGAGTCAAGACCGCAGACCTCAAGACTTAGGAAGATGAGTCCAGGTTTATTCAAGAGCAAAACCTGATTGTTTAGTACTGCATAAAAGATCCTCTAGTCCGGGTTTAGACTGCCTGCACTAAACCCTGGACTAAACCCTCAAGGCCTGTTTAGACCTGGTTTAAACTTGGTTTAGACCTGGTTTAGCACTGTATTAGTCCTGGTTTAGATTTGGTTTAGAAATGGTTTAGCAGAGGATTGGTCCTGGTTAAGCCCTGGTTTAGACCTGGATTAGCCCCTGTCCGGACCAGAGTCCAGTCCAGTCCAGAGTCTGGACCAGATTTCAGGCCTGATTTCAGACTATAAATCAGTCCAAGTTCCAACCATGGAGTCCAGTTCAGTCCTTGGTCTACTCTCAGGGGAGTCCAGACCGGAGACTTCAAGACCCAGAAAGAGGTGTTGAGAGGATGAGCCAGACCAGAACAGGTTTGTACAAAGCAACTCACGTTATTTAAAAGACAGAGTTCAGATGAGCTCAAGGCATGATTCAATGTAGATGCTTCAGTGCATGTTTTGTCCCGGTTTAGTTCTGGTTTAGGCTTGGTTAAGTCCCTGCTTAGTCCTGGTTTTGTCCTGCTTTAGTCTTGGTTTAGTCCCGGTTTCGTCCCAGTTTATTCCCGGTTAAATCCTGATTTAGTTCTGGTTTAGTCCCAGTTTAATCCTTGTTTGGTCCTTCTTTAGCACTCCACTGACAGGTTACCCCAGCTGCATGGATCAAATGCAGAGAATTAATTTCCCTCACAAGGAAGTATATCTTAACCTTAGGCCTGATCGTCTGATATTTTCAGAAAAACACCGGACGCAAAGACATCCAGGTTAGAGTCTGAACCAGAGTCCGAACCGGATTCCAGACCTATCCAGACCCAAGTCCTGACCCTGGACCAGATCCCAGCCAGTCCAGTCCCTGATCTAATCTCAGGGGAGATCTAATGAGGTCCAGACCTTAAGACCCTGAAAGAGGAGCTGAATTGAGGACAGCAAAGGAAAGAGGTTTGTGCTTGATTTATTCAGATTTTCATTGGGTTTATTACATTTGAATATTAGATTAGAACTGTATTCACTAAAATATTCACTAAATAAAATACCGTAATGCACTGACTCTAAACTCATCTGTATGTTCCAGAATATGGCATTTAACTTATTTGACAAGCAGGGGATGTCACTAGGCCAAGTTACATGTCAGATCTTCAGAGAGATGACACCACGCATGTTCAATGTAATTTTTACCCATTAAAACACCTAATTGAATAAATGCAAGGTAGATCATTTTAATGTCATACTATGGGACATTCCAGGGAAAGACATAACATCTCCATAGAGACAAGCATGTGGTGGACCCTCAAGTAGAAAAGTTACTTTGTAGGGCCTATATTCCAGCACATTTAAGATGGATTGCAGAATTATAATCTCATTCGTGTTACTGGACAGTGTTACAATGTTAATTATATTATGTTGTATATGTATTATGTAATTATGGTGACTATAAGTTTTTGTCATTTTTTTTAAACAAGATAAAAAAGTTATTGTTATGACTGAAGCTATGACGAAAATTACATACATTTTCATAAAAAGTTATTTTATATATCCATTGACTAAAAGTTCAGATATCTTGGTTGAAATAAACAAGTAAGTAGAGTAGTAGTTGAGCAAGTAGCACGGGATCTTGACTAAAACTAAACAAAAACTAAAAAGAAGTATTTTATTGTTGACTTAAAGCAGATATATTAGTTTTTTTTAAAGCTTTTAACCATGAGTTGTTTCCTCTTCACATGTACTATCAAAGTTATATGTCGAGTGATTTGTACATGTTTGAGCAATCTTTAACTGCTTATTTGTTTCTTATTCTGTAAAGCACTTTGACTTGTCCAAATTGTGCTATACAAATAAACTTGCCTTGCCTTGTTTTCAAGATGCCATATTGCCGATGAACCCCCGTTTTCTCTGTCACTGGTTACACCCAGTTTTGTGTACTTACTGTACTGTGCCAGTATCACCCGCCCTTAATCACACAGTCATTAAATTGTCCCTGTTTCTTTGTGTAGGTGTTCGGTGCAGAAAAAGAGGACTGCATCCAGTGTTTTTTTTCTAACCCAGTTCTGATTCACGTGTCACTTTGCTTTGGTTCTGTACTACAAATGTTCAATTCTAACAACATTTATTTTCAGATTAAAGTCAGGATTAGGAACAGGAATTTATCTTAAAGTGAGATTTAAACCACACAACCACATTTCAAATAGCTGCTAAACTGGGTACATCCTGGAAGATGAAAGAAAAGAGGGAATTGCAAATTTACCTAGTTTGGACTAAAGTTGTTAAAATATTATAATACTCCTAAAACATCTTATACAGTTAAGTAGCGGGAAAAAGTGGATTCAGTCTTTAGTTCCACATTAAGTTTATGACTTTAGGACCCAAGTTCTGTCAGAACTGTGCCAGGGGAAAGCATGGATCTATAATAAGAATTGGATAAGACATTCCCCCTCTGTCCTGGGACGAGATCGACTAGTGGTCACTCCATAGGTACTGCAGCCTTCGGGAGCTAGGGCAAAAAAGAAAAGAAAAAAGAAAAAATTCTCCCATAGAGCACAATGCATTTTGGGGGAATTCAAACTGCCTGTGTTTGTCTGACAGGGCATCCAGAGCTTTCACAAAGAAATGTGTAGAGATTTGTTTGCATTTCCACAACATGAACACTAAAAAAATAAATAAATAAACAAAACCCTACTTTAAAGCACTTAAAATTTTACTTTATAAGATTGAGCCCAGCTTCGCTTTAGCTGCTATCACTCTGATTGGTCAGCGTGATATCTGCTAGATGCCTCCCACCCATACATGTTTCTGACGTCTCAAGGGTGGAATGCCCATATTGAGAAGTAATGAGGAAGAGAAAATGATTATTGGACCTGTGCACCATTGAGCACAGGCCATTGAAAACAATACGATGCCATCTTGGGTTGACCTTCCAGATTTTATTGTACTTCCATGGCGGAAAGTGAGACTGCCTCCTGGAGAGGAGACAGAGAAATGACAACATCGTACTGCCCCCTAAAGGTAAGAAGAAGAACATCCAAGTAATGCAGGACTCTTTAGGCAGACCACTGTCAGTACGCCGTACTGGCACTGGTCTGCAGGGGGTGCTCATATGTGACAGTCAGGGCATCACACTGCCTCCTGGAGGACAGAGAGGATTTGTGTGATGGTGGAGCTGAGCTGAAGCTGAGCTGAAGCTGAGCTGAAGCTGAGCTGAAGCTGAGCTGAAGCTGAGCTGAAGCTGAGCTGAAGCTGAGCTGAAGCTG
This sequence comes from Periophthalmus magnuspinnatus, assembly GCF_009829125.3. NCBI lineage: Eukaryota > Metazoa > Chordata > Actinopteri > Gobiiformes > Gobiidae > Periophthalmus > Periophthalmus magnuspinnatus. The sequence goes on from NC_047132.1 coordinate 20,389,163, forward strand.
AGCTGAAGCTGAGCTGAAGCTGAGCTGAAGCTGAGCTGAAGCTGAGCTGAAGCTGTGACAGAGGAGGACCTCTTCTGCAGCGGAAACTGAAGCTCAACTGAAGCTCAACTTTCAATCAATAAATAATAAAGAAAAAACTCAAATTTAATTGTATTTTTTCCACTTTGCTGGTGACCATCGCAGTTGAATCATATTCAAATGTTTAGATTTTTTATATGAGCAGGAAAAAACTGTTTAGCATTAGAATAAAGACTGGCTTATTATAATACATATACATTTTTTATATAAAAAAAAATAAATAAATAAAAATAACAATGAAATCTTTGTTTGTCAAACTGTAGAAATCTAAATTTTGATGATGGAGTGTAGGTGTCATATTGGAAAAAAAAAAAATTATGCAGGCATTATGGGAATACTTTTACAAAAATAAAGTCGTAATTTTTCAAGTCGTAATGATTTAGGGGTTGATGCAAAATCAAATGAATCAATGTAAGTTATTAGACAGAGTGACAGTTTAGCTGCCACCTCTCCGCTCGTACGCATCAATCACAAACTGTTGAATGAAGTGGGCTACATCTTGTCCCTGTGGAGTGACCTGACTCCTTCTTGTAAAAGGCCTGCAGACTTGGGTTGTACCTGGAGCTCATTGGGCAGGACACAGATTGTGCTTAGAGCCACAAACAGGTGGAGGAGGCTCAGCTCTTTACCCATACTCCACTTGGCTGTGCTTCTCTACTATTCTAAAAATAGACACTTTGCATAGAGTCAGTGTTCAAAGATGTGCTCATTGTTGATAAGTTCAGGCCCTTGTTAGGGGCTTGTGGTACTATGTGCACTGGGCAGTCTCAACTTTATTCTCGTAAAATTTCAACTTTATTTTCGAAAATTGTGGCGTTTTCTGGCATCGATGTTATTCTCATAAAATTATGACTTTAATGTCAAAATCTTCTGACTCATTCTCATAGCGCCCGCATAATAAATGTTTTCAATGTGACCCGTATACTCCATCGTAACATTATGCAAATTTTAACTGAATATCTTTTAAATGGAGGGTTTTACAACCAAACCTCTGTCAGTAAAAGCATGTGGTTTGGAGCAGACAGAAGACTTTGGAGGAAGAAATTGGGTGCTTTTTGTGTTAAATAGTACTGATCAATCATGTTTATGTTCATGGAATCAATATTGAGAGCTAATTTTATTTTGATTTTAAAGATCATAAAATATATATATATTTTTGCCACATTGCCCAGCCCTATTTCTAGTTTTCATACTATTACCAATTTTCAAACTATTTTAACTCATACAGACATTCCCTTTTGCAGTTTATTAATTATAAGTATAAAATATGTTTTATTGAGAATTTATTTATATCCATCTTTTGTGGATTTGGCTTAGGCTCATAAGAAAATTTAAGAAACTGATCCATATTGCAACTGTTGACCAAAATATGTGTTGTATTTGTAATCAATATCACAACATTTAACACTTTACTTGAGTAACAAAATTGAGTACTTTATCCAGCACTGGTTGAGTGTCCCTGCACTGTTCCATCTGCTACTGGTTTGTAAACCTCTACCCACAGCGAACTTACAAAGCCTTTTGGGTTTATTAAAAACTAGTTTCAGTCGTAGGATATGGAAAATGAAGAGCTCATTCTGTTTTCTGATTGGTGGGTAAACTTTAAGTGGGACTAAACACCAGTCCTCGTAAACATGAACTATTTTTATATCCTGTAAATGGTTTTGTTTCCAGTCAAATCCGATATTTGTAACATTACAGAAACACCACTCTGAAGACTTGTCTGCTGCTGATCCCGTCTCCTTTTCAGAGGATGGCATCACTGATGAACTGAGAAAAGAGAAGAGACTTTTATAAATGAATAAATATTTACACACAATGACATCACCACATGTTCCACTGACCTGCAGGTATGAGCAGCCGGACACTGCTCACACGGCAGGTTCAAGCAGACAAGACTCAGCGAGATTGAAGCAAAAAATACAACATTTTATGACTATGATGATGATGATTTGTTTATTTCAAGCATTGGCCTAAGATAATTGTTCATACTTGTCCAAGAAAGGAGATAAATAAATAAATAAATACATAAATAAATAAATTATACTTAAGTCTCTTTACTTGAAAGGGATGAAGTTGTACTTATTTATTCCCACCCCCATGTTATGCAGGTAAAATACATTTCTAGTACGCTTCCTGTACATGTATTATAAAGTCTCACAAATCTCATTATATTAATATTTATAAATATTCACATGTACATAGCCAAGGCAAAGCAGTTACACCACTGCTTGATAACAATAATGAAATAAATACAGTGTACAGTGTAAAGAAGTTTATAGCAGCTCGCTTATGTACTGTGAAAATATGAGTTTTTTATGCTTTCTGAATTAACATTTATATCAGAAAATCTCACACATATGGGATTCTTGTATTAGAATTGTCTTCTCTCAGGTGTTAAAATGTGCACTGTGAAATGAATCCTGATTTGAAAACAAAAATAGCAAATATAATCGTAATCACAAAGCTTGTCTGAGAAAGAGAAAATATTAGAAAATATTTGATCAAAATTGGGACTCAACACAGAACTAAACTCAGATCACAAGAGTCCAAAAGCTTACCTTCAAGGACCTGCAGCCGGGTGACCACATAAATGCACATGACGGGTTAGACGACTCAATTCACTAAACTAAAACAGTTAAGTCAACAGGATTATATTTACAATTTTATTAAAGAGCTTGTTCATTTTTTTCTACTCATGTCATTTTCTACTTCAATTTTATATCCTGGTTGGCAGCAAATGTGACATGTGACACGTAAAGTCTTGTTTGATGAGCTACAACTGCGCAGATCCAATACGTATCGATCAGCCTTGATTTGAACACGCACGCTAGTTAGATTTGTATTCTACTTGCTCTGATGTCATGAGTACGCTGGTAACGGTGTAATGCCAAAAAATTCTCCCCTGCCATAATCCACCTCCCTTAGTAAACATTTCTTTGGATAGTAAAATAAAAGGAGAACGTAATGGCTTCGCACAATTCTTCATTAGTTAAATGTCTAATTGTTCAGATTATTACGTGGTTATTTGAAGTAAAACACATAAAATAACAGACACAGTCCATTACTGTTACATATCTCGTATCTCAGCACTAAGACACTTAGAAAGTGCAAACGACATAACTTGCGGTGTGGAAATTGTTTTTACTTTTTGACAGGGAGAACTTCATGGCATAACATTGTTTGTGTCACCTTTGTGGACCTGCAGCCTGGAGTAAAGTTTGTGTTACCTTTGAGGATCTGCCCTTTAAAGTATAGTCTTGATTCACCGGTTCACTTTGGAGAGGATAGGTACAGCCTGCAGGTATCTCCACCGTCTAAAGTGAACTGTACTGCTCTGTTTTAGGAGTCTGAAGCGGACCCTGTGTCCCCTGTCCCAACAGAATTATCCAAATTCATTGAATTGTCCCAGTTTTAGAAAAGAAATGTCCCAGATGTCCCTATTTTTGACCAGTTTGATGGGCAATATTACATGCTCTTTTCACTATTTTTTTTATACCCAAACCCAGGTATATCCTGGTTTTTAATTTAGAAAATCTATTCCTCATAAGCTAAAAGTTATAGGTTACAACTATAGCGCTAATTTATAGAGGTAGATTTTAGTTAAATATACTTTCTTGGGAAGGCAAAACAAAATGATCACAGAACTCGTGCAGTACTCTTTTGTATTTTAATCCAAAATGTTCAAAATTAGGAACACAGTCTGGTGAAAAGTTCACCATAACTTATCAAGTCAAAAATGAGTCCTGCATATATAATAGTAAATGTGGTGAACAATTGCATGTTACCCCAGGTAGCTATGAGCTTTCCAAATGCTGCCCCTAGTGTTACCACCAGGCCGGCTGCTCGTCCATAAGCCTTTATGACTGGTACTGCTACTGCCACACACATGTACACAGACACTGCCACCATAAACACAACTTCCTGCGAGGAATGGCATTTATACATGATATCTGTGACAATACTATATAGACTTACTCCACAAAATACAGCATCAACAAAGACTAAGGAACTTTCAAACACGGCTCTGATGGTCACATAAGGACGCAAGGCTAATGCAATGATGGCCCCAACTATGGCCCCAGTGATAAATACAATAGAAAACTGTTGCACATCCATATTTAGATCCAAAATACAGGCTTATACAGAGATTTGCTAAGATCAAGGTTCTATAGGAAGTATGTGGATGATCTGTTGGATTGTTCAGCTGCCTCCAGTGTAACCTAAGAGGAAAAATTATATCTGAAATATAAACAATCAATCAGTGGTGGTTCTCAGTTTTGTTACTTATACAAAAGTGCAGATACCAGGGCAAAACATACTCATGTGAAGTAAAAGTATCACATGAAAAAGTCTACCTTACCAAAAAATATTAAAGTACCCATTTAAAAATTTACTTAAAAAGTGAAAAGTGAAAGTACTTTGCACAGGTGTAATGAGGCTTCAAATGTGGTGATTTTGATAAAGATTTGTGTTGAGGTTTGGTCAACAGAAAAAATTGAATCAATAGTTTTTGTAGCTGTTTTCATTTGTATATTTTTTTGTTAAAAATAAACTCTTGGCCTTTTCAGCAGGTCCCAAGTAACAAAAAATACTTTTAGTTTTCAGTCCTGTTCAGAAATATAGTGGAGTAGAAAGTACAGATACGTGCTCTCAAATGTAGTAAAGTAAAAATAAAAAGTATCCTCTTTATAATTTACTTAAAATACAGATATCTAAAACGTGTACTTAAGTACTGTACTTTACTACCTTTACTTTATTATGTCCCACCACTGTAAACACGCTTCATCTCAAACATGCTTCATCTCAAATGGTTCATATTGATATTTATTGACAAAAAAATTTTCACACTCACCTGGACACATTCAGAGAGTAGAGTTGTAGGACACAACAGCTGAGGAAACATGAAACAGCCAACATTTGGGTCAGTAGTTTAGAAAATATTTGTGACAGATAAGCCATTGTCTTTATTTTTATTATAACAACATATGTTTGATGTCATAATATATTTCTGTAGTGATAACTGATGAGCATGTTAGTGCCAAAAACAAATCCACACCTCTAACCCAATTCTGCTTCCTGGGTGTTACATATACCTCTACAAAATTAAATAAATACATTAGTGATCAGCTTGACCTGACTGACTTGATCAAATGTGTTAATTACAACAATTATGTAGGCTCCATATTAATTTCAAGTTTAAACGAGTACATTAAAAAGACATGGCCAACAGAGAGACTGAAATATGTCTTACCATCAAATGGCTTTAAACAAGCTCAGCTGGCTGACCATGGTTAATGTGTAACCAGAGAAGGTTAAGGTCCCTTCTATAATAAATTCAGAGCTGGATCTTCCTGTATGTAGGCTACGCAAATTACATAGGCCCCGCCTCCTGAAAGTTGTACCACTCTTGTCTGTTTGTCACATGTCTAAATGTAGTTACTGGGCCCTGGTTTGCTCCTCAGAGTAAATATCACTTGATTGGTTTCAAAGTGTTATGTTGAAGGATTCATTTGTACCACACACTCTATAACACAGACACTATAAATGTTATCACACTTGAGCCAGCTGGAATACATCAGAAAAGTATCCTTGTGTATTTGTTGTGGCTATTGTTGATCTCAGCTTCTATTTAGGTCTGTCACGCTGAGTACTATACGGACTTATCCTTCAATACATAACAGATGGAATAATGATTTTTTCTTTTTTTTTTTCTGTACCATGATGAGATTTGAGCTGTAGAAGGTCGAATTATGAACTTCTATGACTCATTATAGACACAAATGAACTACCTAAGTCCTGCATTTTCTTATTTATTTATTGCAGTTCATATTTTTGTAACAATTTTGTACATCTAATATACTGTTTTAGGGATAATTCTGCTTTATGGTTTGATTTCAATATTATCTCTTATTGTCTATATTTACTTCAGCAATATATCGCATTTCAAAATATGTTATTGTGACAGGCCGACTTCTATAAATGCCTTTGTACTTCATTGTCCTATGTGGTTATTACAGATCTGTTTAGTGCAGATGATGACAGCTGTGTGCGTCATGTTTTGAAATAATAATCAATAGACCGAGTGGCACTGATGTGGCATGACAAATTTTGCTTAGGGCCCCTTGAAGGTTAGATCCGGCTCTGAATAAACACCTCAGGTAAGTCTGGCCAGAACAGGGGACAAAGGCAAAGAGAGCTTTTTTTAGTCAACAATCTTTTAAAAATACATTCTTCTTATTTTTAGCTTAAGGTTTGCCAATCACAAGTAAACCAATTGACAAACGAGTTAACTATTGTAATGTAATTTAACTAAAGGAACATAACTTAACTAATCCCAACAGAACTCAAATGAGTAAAGTCAAACCAAATGTTAATAATGAACGAAAATCTACATGTACAATGAGCTGTAGCTGATCCGCAACATCACTGTATGAAATGTATCTATAAGAGACTACTTCAAAAACCTGCCAGAATACCCCACCCGCTTGTTAATGATTGATACCGGAACATTTGATACCAGATCACATGACTGCATAAGGCTGAGGACTAGCTGCACCAAAACTGAGATGGGATAGAGGCTTTTAGCTGTTTTAGCTTTCACAAAAATGGAATACACCCCAAGGAAAAGCAAAACTGGATACTTTGGTGGCACAATCGCAATTTAATAATCTGGTAATGAACGTTTATACACACACCTGCACCAGTTTTTAATGTTTTATATGGACTTGTATACTTGTTTGTTTTTGTGCTGTATAAAAAAGGTAAAGAAAGAAGGAAAGAAAGCTACACTCTAGACAAATTATTCTCAAACTGGGGTTCAGGGCTCCCTGGCGTCCCTGGGTCATATTTTGGTAATTAAATTTTTCTTATTATATAATTCTAAACATGTAAAGCTTTTGATGGAAACTGGTAAATAAACAGTAATAAAGGTTAATCTTCACTTGAGTAAGTAGTGGGATAATCCTCTAACACTGCAGTTCTGTTTTTTATTTAAAAAAAACAACAACAAAAAACTGCAATATATACATGCAATATAATCCACCGGCGAATTGTGTTCACTTTCCATTTGAACATTTGGATTAGATCTCTGTTGGCATCTGGCAATAGTGGCAAATCGACCATGTTGAAATGATTAATTGTACGTAACATGACACTAACAGGTAGAGTCCTCAGTACGGGATACATGAATGAAACTCCGGGTACATTTTGATGTGCAGACACCATTAAAACATCAGAATAAGAATGAATAAATACATTAAAAAAACTGTCAAAAGCTTAAGTTATCTTGTAATGAACGACGTGGAACGAATCCTTCTCAACTCCCTGTCACTTTGTCATCATAACGTCATAATACGAGTCGATATCTGCCTATATTAGCATTTTGAAGCTAACACAGCGAAGAGTGCGAGCCAGTGAACGCGTGTGTACACTAGCGCCACATGCGATAACATTCTCCCATTTCTTTTGCTGGAAATATTTATGCTCCATCCTCATCTGAGCGTGCAGTTCAAACAGACCGGGTACCATGTTTCCAGACGCGCTCGGACTCCCGGGGGGCCTTCACCTATCAAACAAAGCATTGTACACGGACCCCACCCCTCCCTCCACACTGCCCCATTCTACTTGTGTTTATATCTAGAGCTGATATCCATTTTCCAGCATCCACGTATTGCTCCCAGGTATTTATTTTTAGCCAGGAATAAAAGAGTTTGAGGAGTTTGGTGAGATGTAAATAGTTGTGATCAGGTGCAGGTGTCCAGGGCCCACACGGCACTACTCAGATGATGTTTAAATATAACATGAAAAGGATTTGGACATGTTTTAGGGTCAGTTTAGAGCAGCTGAAAAGAGAGGGATTCCAAGTTAATGTAAAACAGATTGACCGTAACACGCTATTGTCAGAATAAAAAGAAGTCTAATTCTATTCTGGACTAAGATCTCACCTCAGATCTGGTCCATTGCTCCTGACAGGTCGGCCTTGTGGCATTGAAGGATGGGTCACATGATACATTTCCCCATAAACACGTGGGATAAGCTGTTATATAAGTCTCATATAATATTACAGTCAGTGGCAATTATGTTTTATGCTGTAAAAAAAAAAATCACCCCTTTTATCTGCTTATAAACGTTCATATTTCGAAAGTTAAAAAATATTAGTTACACAGTTAATGCACATTTTATGAAGATTATGTATGTTTTGATTGGTTTATATTGTGATTTTATTGTCTTTCTTATTCTGTAAAGCAGTTTGAATTACTTTGTCTACGAATTGCGCTATACAAATAAACTTACCTTGCCTTGTTATTAGTAAAAAAAACATGAAATACCTACATTCTCTCAAGTTAGCATCGAAATCACGTCCTGACAAAAAAACTTTACAGTAGGCGGCATTGGCACAGATTGGTTGCCACATTTATGTCAGTCGGTCGTAGGGCAGCTGTGACGTAGCTGCAGAAAGTGAATTAATACCGACCTGCTGGTGTAATACAAGACATTATAGGCTTTTCTTAGACCTACTGTACTTGCTTAGTCTAACGTGGATGATGAACTGTCCAAAAGTACATTCAGATTTCCATAACTTCTTTAATACAATAATTTTAAGGACCTCTTTGAATGCCAGCTTTTCCCCTACCCCCAGGTATCCTCCTAACTGCAGCCGAATGACTGCCAATAAACCAGGGCACACACCTTTTGTTGCCTAATAAAACCTAATCATTTTTTCGTTTACCAACAATCTGTTTGGATTTACATCACTTTCAAATGTCATCAAATTGCGATAACAGGGTACGTTTTTTGACTGGCCATTGTCCACAAACTTCTTGAAAATAAGTGATAATGGTGAGAGGCACGGGACCAGTGTGAGCGGGGGTACGGACGGGGGGATGGTAGCCACTCGTTTTGGGGAGAAATCTGGAACCCATAAACTTGGGCAACGTTTCTGCCGAAGAACGTCACAGGGGCTCGCATCTGGTTGGCCCTTTGTCGCGCCTTTGTCTCCGCCTTTCTTCTTTGATGGGACCAATGGCTTCCAATCCGCTCTTCCTGTTGACTTAAGCTCAGCTGTGCACAGAAGTCCTCCAAACCAATCATGGCAGCACATGGGCGGTAGTGAGGAAGTTCAGTGGTTCCCCTCCCTTTTAAAAAGTCCGATTCTAGTTTGTTGTCTCACATGCAGCTGGGCGAGTGGGGCCGGAGCGCGGTCTGGTGTGCAGATGCTGGAAAAAAAAACTTCAACAGTTCCACGTGTGGGTGAAGAAAGCTGCCACAGCGATCCAGAAATCCCTTTGCACGGGATATGATTTATCACTGACACTTGGACAACCTTGAAGAAGATAACGGCTACGCAACAGCACGAGTTCTCCAAGTATTTTTTGAGAGACTGTGCGGACAAGAAGAAGAAGAATTGAACTTAACGCGACAGGTACTGGCAAAGAAAATTAAGCATGCGAGAAGAGGTCAAGTCCATGGATGTCCACTCAGAAGGTCAGGTGGTCTCCAGGGCAGAGATTAAGGCGAGACAACCCTCTAACACCTGTCCGGTCGTCGTGGCAACACCTGGACTCAACGCACGCAAGCGGCAAACAGGAAGCCAAGATCATGTGACAGCCATGCCCGTATCTAACGAGGGCAAACCAGGGCAAGACAGCGTTCAGATTTACACACCTAACGGACCCAAAAGAATCAAGAGAAGTCCTCAGCATCGCTCACCTTCTTCTGGTCCGTCCCTCTCGCCTGTCCCCGGTCCCAGCCCCGGAGGTTTGGGATCCCTGGAAGACTCCCACACCCAAAGAGTCATCGCCAACATTCGCGAACGGCAACGGACGCAATCCTTGAACGAAGCCTTCGCCTCTCTGCGTAAAATCATCCCAACACTGCCGTCTGACAAACTGAGCAAGATCCAAACACTCAAGCTAGCGTCACGTTACATTGACTTCTTATATCAAGTTCTCCAAAGTGACGAGATGGACAGCAAGTTAACTGGGTGCAACTACCTGGCTCACGAAAGACTTAGCTATGCGTTTTCAGTGTGGAGGATGGAAGGAGCTTGGTCGTCCATGTCAGCTGGACACTAGTGATTAGCCAAATTTGATCATGTTATTGATTTGCTGACTGGACAATGTGACGCAGAAGGTTGTAACTATTGAGACTTTTAACGCCAAAATGTATATGTAAAAAAAAAATCTATGTTTCGATCTTACTTGAGATAATTGTTATGAACTTTGAGACCATATACAACAATGGTATATTTGGGCAAACTGACACTACTTGATCATCATATAGAAATCCAGAGATGCACATTTTGAACAGAAAACTCAAACTTGGAGTAAGCAAGCAAGACCTCTGGCAAATCCCTGACTATTCCAACTCTTTTTTCCAAGTTACTTTATGGATCCCCGACCACCTCTGAACTCTAAAGACTGTGGAAAAAGCATCCGTGGGCAGCAAACTCCACTCTCTTCTCTCCTTTTTCTAAAAAACCCGAACCAAGCCCCTTTGTTTCTTGCAGTGCCAAAAAAAAACTCCTCTGCTGAATTCTTTCCTCTCGTTCTGGCCCTATTCTGCTAGCCTTGCACGAAACGCCGATACAGCCCTGCACTCCGGCGCGCTGACGAGGAGGCGTAATGAAAACAAACGATTACGAAAAGCCATGAATCACCGGTGTCACCATCAAAGAGGAAGCTGATGCGGCTCCCTGCTGCGCTCCCATAAACCACTGGGAGCGATGGAGGAGGTGAGAGGCGATTTATACACAGCAAAGAGCATGTGAATGTTGGTGTGTGCCGGAGACGTGCACTATACCGCTCGTCCAGGCAGGGTTCACAATAATTCTTGCGCTGAAGTCAAATTACTCTGTTGCACAACTTGGGAATTTTTATTAGTTTGTTGCATTCTTGGTTGAACGTGAGGAATGAAGCTGCTTAACTATTCCAAAACTTCAGCTTAGTTTAAATTCTAGTAATGTTATTGATCCCCATGGCAAAATTTCGAGTACTTTAAACGTTCGCCGGGATATTTCTGGTAATTTCCTGAAATCCGGGAATCCTACACCCACGTTTGTGTTTTGTGGTGGTTCTTGCACAGTGATAAACATAATTTTACCTTGTTAGAGCCAGAGACTGAGAGGGGCTCAGGGAATAGACACCTGGGGGCCCCTGACCCTCGTGAACTTGAGGCACATACCTGAAAAACATCCATTTCCAACCCATGTACATGCAAAGCTTATTTATGTATTCACTCACTTTGTACGACTAATGGGAATGTTTTATATTTAAGGGCATATTAACAAAAATGTTGGGCAAAAACAAGTTTCTAGAAAAAAAAAAAAACTGAAATTGCATGTCCTTATTTTGTGCAGACATGTTTATCTTCAAAACGTTGGGACAAAATGGTTTTATACAGTCTTGTGTTTCATGCTATGGATGAAGTCACTGACATATTGCTGTAAAGCACATTCCACCTGTTCACATGGTGGTACATAGCACCATTTGTTTTGTACTTTTCTGTCTGCTCCTCCAGTGTTTTTACAGTAAAGGCCGCACGTTAACACCAGAAATACACTGTAGTTCTTAAAAAGTGATGTGATAAACTCAAGGCAGGACCGAAAAGATATGTTTTAGTCATGTCAAATGTGCAAAACTGTATTTAATGATAAACTGGGAGGGTTATGTCGAAAAGGAAATCTAAATTTTTTCAACATTTGACCGAAAAACAACCTTTTACTCCATACATGTAATTCATTTCAAATTTTTTCATGTATAAATTCACTACATAATGTCTTCCACCATCAGAAACGTGTCTTTTAACTGTCTTACAAGGAATCTAACCTAGTCATTTAAGACACAAAAATGATCCTCCAGCAGGGCAAAACGTTGACATGTTACTCCTAAAATACGAGTGAACTTATAACCGTTTTTAACAAAAGATACAACAGACGACACTTAGCACAATTGTGTTAAATAAGAGGTGCAGGGAAAGTGTGGCGCACCTGCCAGGTTCAGCTCAAACTCGTGAGGTCCAGAACGATGGCAGCTGGCACAGGATCTGCTTCAAATCCCGAGCGACCACTTTCCCTCCACTGGAACAGAGCAGGAAACACTACAACCTATCATTAGAGTCCTGAGGAGTGCAGTGTTTCCAGTGTGTATGTAAGCCATCCTCTACACAGCCATAGTAAACACAATCTGCTGTGTCCGAACGCCAACCGCTGACAAGCTACACACATGACATTTAGGGGCTTTTATTTGGCTCAGAATAAAAGAGAACATGCATTTAGAATTGAATACGCGAGGGAAGCCGATTTTAGCTTGGAAGATGTTTTTTTTTACGTACAGTTTGGATTATAAATTTAAAGTTGTTTTTTTTTTAAGTGATTTTTATTTTGCGTAGATTCAGACACACACATTCCACACTTGTCAAATCTATTATTTTGTATTTATTTATATAGCACACTTGCGTTTTGTTGCACTGGAAATAGCAGTAATGGCATGAAACATATGAAGAGCTAAAGGAAAAAAGAGTTATAATTTTATTTAGCTTAATTCTGCGAAGAAATGTCACTTTTTGCATATTGGTTGCATGTTAAAATATTTTGAATTTTAAATTGTAGATGAGTTCAGTTCAGTTTATGTTTTTTTTTTTTTTTTTTCACTCACTCGAGATATTTGAGGTCTCTCCTGTAAAAGAGATTACAATTACAGAGATACAGTTTGCTTCATGAAGTAAAATACAGTGGATGTAAGACCAAAACAGACAGACCAGTTTGTATCAGGTGTAGGTTATCTTTATAAAAATGAAGAAATAATCATTTGATAACTTTCTAAAATAGTATATCTCGTTACTAGGCCTTACTCTTTTTTGGCGTTTGGCACTGGAATGGTCTGTCTTCTCTTACACTGTAGTTTTCTGAATTGTTGAGTAAAATTTGTCAGATCATCTTGATAGGTTAACCACACTGAGTTATGGTGTAGAGTATGTCCAGTGCTGGCATTACAGTCCGATTACCTGACTGTGTCCTCAAAGTACGGAAGCCTAATTAGACTAATTCAAAAATTGGCAAATAACCGTAGGCCTTTGTACTTTGGTGCCTGTTTGCAATTATCCATGTTTTACTCTCCATAATGGTAACACTGGAAAATGTGAAAATGTTCCTTGTCAGGTGCCCCATGTATGACCTCCCTCATGTTGCACAGATACTGTACACGCGGCGCTTCAAACATTAGCTTGTGTCATCGCTGTTAGCCGAGTGTACAAAATTAGCACATTCTAAAGTTTTCCTTCTGCCTTTTGTCTTTCCAGATGCTAAAGTCACTGCGTCCTCACAAACAAATGTGCTTCGATTCTTCTGCTGTAATGGACCGCTGCAAATGGAACTATTTATGGACTTCAAAGGCCTCTGACAAATAGTTGCCCGCATGTGGAAAGACGACATGTTTGGCCCAAAACGCAGCCAAACCGACATCCTGGGAGAAAATACCAAAGTTCTGTGGAGGACTTTGATATAAAGTTTCATGATCATCAATGCTGTTGTGGTTGTGTGGACTGGAGCAGCCATTTTGTGCCATTCCATTAACTCAAATAAGTAAATAAAATATATAAAATATTTTAAGTCATTTCCTTGTGCTGTACATTCTGTTCTCTAGGCGTATAAGAAAAAAAATATCAAATCTATGTTTCAAATTACCAGTAGCATTCAAATGATTTACAAATCTGTGTTCTTAGACCTCAGGATGATGCAGGATGAACACCTGACAGCTGTTTTTTTTTTTTTTTTTTTTTTTTTTTTTACAAAGTACAAAGTGAAAATAAAAGCCTGTGTCAGCAAAACAAATGCTTGAAAATTTGAAAATGACCTATGGAAATTGCTGGCAGTTAAATAAATAAATAACAAAACTCAAAAACTTATTTAAAATTACAATTTTACTAGACAACTGCTGAAAACCAAACTCGAAAATTATCGGTGACATATTAGTTGGCCATTATATCAAGCTAATATTTGCTAATATTTAAAGTTGCATTGTGCACCTTTGAGGCTGATATGTTAAAAAGGCAAATATTAGCTCAATATATTGACAAAACTAATATATCGAGCTAATATATGGAGTTAATATTTGCCGTTTTAACGTATCAGCCTCAAAGGTGCACAATGCAACTTTTCTTGTGAGGTTTTAGATGTCATTCCTTTGCCTGGAATGTTCCACCATATAGCATAAAACTTCTCTATTGTACATTTTTTCATGTGCAAAAATACCTGCATTCTTACTGTGAGCGCGGTCTCCACATTTACCGACTCTGACCTGTAACTTACGTCCTTGTGGTGTCATCTGCTTGTATCCATGTAGACAGATTTTTCTTTAATGTGGAACAATGTAGAAAAAACAATAATGATCACCATGGAGATAAGAAGGTGACAGACCCTCAACCAGAAAGATCGCATAGTGCATCTTTAAAGCTCCATGGATGCAAATCGTGAGCAGAGGAATATGTTGTGACAAAGAGCTCTTGTGTTCATTATCAAACTGTCCTGGAATTTCGATGTGGATCTGGTGAAACTTCAGAGCAGCACCACGCCTTTAGATCTTATTGTTTCAGTTCTTAATCAGTCTCCTGCTCCTCTCCTGCTCTTTGAACCAGGACATTTGGAGCGAGAACATTCATCCACATGGGGAATGATGCTTGGCTGTCTCACAAACAAGTTTAAGGTAGAGATGTAATCTAGAATCTCAAAACGATGTACTGTAAACCGCCGCTGTTTGTACATTATGGATGCGTTCTCAAACAGTCATAAAGTATAGAAGTTTGTTTGGATTTAGCTTTTTGTTTTCATTTCCCTGCATTCTATTCCCACATACAACAGCTGATATTTAGATTGCATTTTCGAAATTAACAACACTAGACCGTCTTTCATTCCTGCATCCATGAGTTTAATTTTTGCACCTTTTTTTTTTTTTTTTTTTACACAACAGTACCATGCCAGGTGTCTTCAAATTTATATTTTTCTAGGTCAGCATTGATAGTGAACAGTTATTTCACTCTAGCCTCAGTAGATCAATCTGTCACCTTTAAATTCTCACTGTCCATTGTTTTTAGAGTGATGAAAACTTAGCACTGTTGCCATAGCGATTGACAACAGGAAGCTCAAACCGATGAAAAACATCTTTTATATCTCTGAAAATGTTATGCTTTCCAGACAGAAAACAGCTTAGTCCATTGGGATGTGTTTGAGGCAGTTTCTGGGTCTGCCAAAGGTACAGGTTTTAATCATTTTGTTTAGGGCAAGTTGTTTACCAATTAAACAGGTGAAGCTGATTGCCAAGTTATTTTTTGGAAAGCTGCTTCTTAGGAAATCTCCCAAATATAATGAAATAAGACAGAGATCATAGTGAAAATTCTTTTAATAAGAGGAGACCAACAGTAAAAAATAGAAAATCTCTATACAAAGTAGGAAAAGTCAAGATTACATGTAAAGAACAGTATGAAACAAAGATTCCAATGTCATGTTTACACAGACAGAGTTAAGTCCAGTTAGTTGCCAATACACAGTACTGAATGCATCAAGGCACACATTGTGTATTTTGGTCTTTGAGTTTCTATTTACAGTGTATTACTAACAAGAAAATGACAACAGTAATAAAAAGGGAATTAAGAGTTGAGGCAATACTGGCCTCTATGCGTTTAAGACAAAAACAGCCACTATAAATATAATACAGGAGGTCATTACACCAAGATAAGGCTAACACTTGCAAAGGCAGTCACACAGTACACACTGTACTTGTGTATACTACAGTCACAGATGTAGGTTTACTTCATTAAAGGCCGGCGGGCAAGAAACACAGCGTGGTCAAAATGGCTGACACCTGAAGACTTGTTATTTTTATTTTAAATTATAGGCCTGTTTATATTATTGGCCTAATGTAAATGCAGTTTAACTTTTGTTTTGTGTTGAAACTTAGCACTTGTTATTTAAGATCTAAGACTGAACTGGGCAGGTTTATTTTGTCAATTAAGCTTATGTTTCTTGAGTTAACGTTTATTATTAAGGCATTTAGTGAGGACAGGGATTCTGAATTGGACTAAAACTATTTAACTGAAATGACCTTTTCCTAATTCCAATTCCCAAACCATGATTTGGTTATTGTCATTAAGGGTGCTTAAGACTGCAGACTAGCAACAATTCCTTTAATGTAAAGACTCATTTTAGGAATTATACTGCCAAATTTTAGCATTCATGAAACACAATTACATAGTTTAGATTAGGCCAAGTCTCTGGCTAAGGACTAAGGATGTTGAGCGCTTTTAATAAACAAACATTTGATTAAAAATAAGTTTCCTTTAGGTTGGATAGCAAAAGAATAAAAAAGTCAATTATTATACAGTAAATCCACAGGTTCGGATGCAGAGGGAAGGGTGCATACTCTGCTTACAGTCTTTTTGCCTTCTCGCAGGCTGTTTTTAAGGCAGTTGTCTTTGGGTGACTTCCATTAAGTGCATGTAATTATTGCAGCTACAATTCGATGGTCCTCGGCACGGCCACAGTGGAATGAACGCTCCTTTAGTCTCAGGACAAACAGTAATATACTGTACACAGGCGTCAATACTAGTGGTAGAGAAGGTCATTGTTAGGTACAGTATGTGCTTTTAAGACTCCACTGCTCGCAAATCTTGCCTACTATTCCGCGTAGCTTTGTAAGAAATACAAATCAAGTATTTCGGTCAGCATGTGTCCTAAGAACCAGATCTAAGGCATGATCAAAGGGAGAAACACAGCCGTACAAATCTTCAAGAAACCATTAAATAGGCTATACAAAGAGGAGCTTTGGGTCTGCTGATGGTTCACATTATGGACTGAACAGTGCAAACAACAAGGACCTCAGCCCTAATTCTGTTTTCTGTCTTCATCTCTCCTCTCCTCCTCTCATAGTGGTTATGCTGTTTGTAATGACATCAAATCAAATGCAATGTCCGCTCGGCTTCTTATTCACAAGTCCATTCTTCATCAAAGTGTTATTAAAAAAAAAAAACAACAACATGGAATCATTGACAGTTGAAAATGTCCTTCTGGAACCGGAAATTGGTCCAATCGTTTTAAGGCGGATTAAGGCGATAAAAGTCTGTTCCCCAAAAGGTTGTGCTATTCTAGCCTGATGTCAGTTAGCAATGACAGTCTGGTATTGCTCTTTGGTGAGGATTCTTGAGGTTTCCCAGCAGAGGTTTTACCACTGGTTTGAACTAAAGGTTTATTCGCATCGAAGTGCTACTTCTACAGGTGCTCACGTATGCCCAGCTGGCAGTGGGCATTGGTTTAATAAGGCAGGTGGTAGGGCTCACTATTGCGCCCTTTGTGGTCTCTCAAAACAGCGCAAAAAATCTATACAAGTGGGTTTCCTACATGGATTCGCTGTCGTCTTCCATTGGCTCATCGGAAAGGCTACAAACAGACAAATAAAAATGAGCTAAAAATATCATATATATCAAATATATAAAGGTCGTTTTGAAGTTTTTAGAGAAATACTTACGTCTTATTGGACAGTACCCCCACAGACAGGGAGGCTAAGGCATTGACTGCGTCCGTCTCTTCGCAGTCTCTTCTCTGGGCACACAGATAGGACAGAGGCACCGATCCACTGGAGGACTTCAAGCTCTGCCAATACTGACCTAAAAATCAAAGAAATAAATCAACAATACATCAGTGATGCTATGATTGTTGCAAGTTCAAAAGCTAAATTAAGTGATTTAATGTATTCTTTGTATTAATGTAGTCTCCATAACTGCTCTTTTTTCATCCAAGTACAATATTACTAAGAATCATGGGCAACAACTGTTTGACAGTGTCCCAGGCACTTCTCTGTTATGGTACATTTTCAAGAGTGACAAAACTGCCAATAGTAGACAGACATTGAACTATAAGGAACTGCATGACACTATCCCAAACAGTTGCTTCTGTGTCATGGTTCAATATCCCAATGGCAGAAAGGACTAAGTGGGCTATCAGTTCAAACGAAAACATGTTCCTGACTCATTGTTTGAAATCAGGTAGAGACCCTTTAAACACACACATCCACACTAGCGTTACTCACTTTGTATCTGGATAATAGTCTGCAGGGAGCGCACAGCATTGGCATTTGGTTTCTGCATCAGCACTTCCTCTGACAGTGGCTCCTGACAGATAGAGATAATGTTAATATTTGAGTTTAACTTTAGGAGTCATCGGGTTCATATCTTTTGTCCCTTGTGAATTGTATACATGTTTTGCATTTTGTCAAACATAATTGTTTCAGACCATCAAACACAGTGATATGTACAGTATATGAAAACTGAAGATCTGTTCATGCAAAGAAAGCTTGAAATTATACTGTAATCTCTAATCACATTTAATTTACAATTTAAAAATTTATTGTGAATTAGTTTTTGGACATTTCCTCCATTAATAAATGAAATAAATATTTACATACTTTACCCACTTTAATGTTTGTTAGCTAATAAATAATTACTTATACACTAATGGGCTTGTTTACTAGTAATTACAGGGTTTGCGTTTGCTATAATGATAAAAAGCTAACTTCTTCAAAAAGATTTCTGTGAAGGTCAACCAGGCTGACTAATTCCACAATGGTTGAAATAATTACTGTATGAACTATATGCTATGAGTTATGCACATTGAATACGACATGGGCTAACCACAGTATGTTATAAATGCCTCTTATGTATATCCATCCAATGGGGAGTTTCCAGGCCCCTGAACACCCATGGAAACTCCATAAACCCTCTAAGCATATCATACAGAAGTATTCTTCAGGCACTTGTCTTTTCACCTGCAGGCCCAACAGAGCTCCCACGCAGGCCTCTGAAGCGTCGCAGATGGCGGTAAGGTCGTGACCTCCTTCAAGAGCTAGCACCACCCGACCCCCAGCCAGTGCCATGAGTTGTCGGGTCAGGAAGCCGAAGCCTGTCACCGAGATACAAGTGTCAACCACAGAAAAGAAGACTGCTTACCGTAAATGACATCGTAGTAACGTCCAATATTCTTTCAAAACAAATCTGTATTTTTAACTCGGGGATCCTCCCACAGCAAACTAGCAACTACTCATTACTGTAATTATGGCCCGACAACTGGGCTTTGAGCCGTAATAATCTAATAATATCTACGGAGGACCGCGAGGAAGACTAGAGAAGAGGGAACGTGTGGTGAGAGGACGTACATTTGGCAGAGACTTTGTAGCCTCCCAGTGGAGCGGGGTTACCCTCCGCAGCATCGAACCCGGACGAGACCAGCACAACATCAGGGGAGAACTCCTGAGCAATGGGCATTACCACAGTTCTGTAAAACAAAGAAAAGAAATGCTTAGAAAACAGTTCTCACAGAAACAACAGCTATAGTCAGGAAAACCTAGGAATGGTGATATAACAAGAAAAACAACTTTGTTTATCGTATTGATTAATGACAATTTTCTATTTCATTTTATGTTGATGAAAATGGCTTTCAATATAATTTTACTCAACATACAGAACAAACAATACAGACTAATCAGCAACATTTAAAACAAAACTAATCAAATTTCTTCCTTCAAAGTCTGAACTCTTTTCCAAACCGCATGTGTTTACTGACAGAAGATTGGCTGTAGACCTCTCAATTAAAAGGCCCAAGCACATCATTGAAGATTATCACTCGACTTTGATTCAAATTTAATTAATCATTACTCTTAGAGAAATTCCATTTTGTACAGTACCGAGGGCACTCACTACCAGCTCAGTCCCTGTTATCTTAACCTGCATCATCAAATATATATAATACTCCCTACAGTGGAAGCATAGCCAAACTGGACTGCACTAGACTAGAATGAACAGCACTTTGACAATGTCTTGAGGGTTCATGTCTCTAGATGCTGAGTCCTGTATTAGAACTCCAGCGTCATGCCTCTTCTCTTCACCTCTCAGGATACTACAATTTATTCTACAACTCAAAGGTAAAGTGTCTTCCATTTTTTGCCCAAGACATGACAACTGTAACTAACAAACTGTCTGATTTTACTTGTTCATCTCAGCTACTCCATGTTTGTCTACACTCCTTTCTGTAAGTGGTAAGATAAGACCAGTGCAGTATATGCAATTGTGTTTTCCCCAAAACACAATTACATGACAAATAGATAAAGTTTCCAGAGAAACCTAGCCTAAAACATACAGCAACTTAAAAGATGAATCATCTGGATGACTTCCTCACAAGAAGATGATTCACTGGGTTTTTACTGTGGCAATCTCTGAAAAAGGAGAGCAGTCTAGTGGAGAGCTTATGATGTACATGAGTATAATGTGATTTGTGTGTTAGTTTGTTTTTTATTATGTTTATTTTGTGCATCTTTCACAATTCAAGCCTGGACTATCTTGATCAGAGGTGGATAGTACTCAATTTTCAATAAAACTGATATAAAATGTTCACAAATACCATATTTTTAATCCAAATAAATTATATTTCACAGTGTAACAAATTTGAACACCCACTGTGAGTTAAGTGCTTTATGGTGACAATCTTAAATATACACTGCTTAGAACTTCTACAATATTTTGAGGTAACGGGTTCAGTTTTTACCCACCTCTTGTTGTGCTAATCTATAGTTATCCCGTTTAATGCCTTAACTAATGATGCATGATTAATTACTATGAATCTTCACTGTACGGAGAGATCATAGCTAGCTGTGTTTTAAATTGCTTCAAAATAAAGCGCTGAGAACTTGACAAACTGTATAATCCAACACAAAAACCATTAGCATGACAAGCGGATGCAAAAGTTCTGTTTGAAAGTGCACTCGCTGCCGACAAAGCACCATTGATGAATCTGCGGAGCGTGAGTAACACAAAGTCATATTGTTTGGTCAGCTCTCTGTTGTTTGTTGGACTGTAAACAGAACCGAGATCTCCTTAATGCTATTGTTGTGAAGGGAATAGAACGTTGCTGTCCCGAGGCGGGGTGTGTGCGGTGGGGGCTGGGGTGGGGGGGTTCTGCGGCGGCCCAGTTCAAAGCCTGAGTGCGGCGGTCTGTTTCCCATTAGAGGCTTGTCACTCTCCTCACGTCATTGACAACACAGAGAGAAGAGGAAAAACAGTCCATCTGGGATCCATTTACCTTCATTATTCTGCCTGGGGACTTTGTAGACCCCCCCTCCCCTCCCCTTCCTTGTGCGCACATACATAAACTCGCACTCGGACGCACATATCGGGATGTGTGCGATGCTGTCATGGCTGCGTGCAGATGGACAACGTGAGCTCATTGATAGAACACGAGATATAAACACGTAAACACCTTTCTGTGAGTGGATACACGGCGAAGGGAAATGCCAAACACTGATTATGTAAACATACACAAAAACAAGGACGTGCGCCCATCCAAATCTTCATCACTTCCAGAACTTTTAAAGTGTTTTGAATGAACTTAAAAGGGGCCATTTCAGCTGTAAACTAGGAATGTCCCAACGCGACTTTCTCTACAATAAGTCAAATTGACTAATGAACCATAAAAAGTTCGCAGACAATGCTCTGTTGTTCTTTCACAGATTGCTTTGAATGAGCCTACTGTGGGCAGCATAATGCTTGGAGTATTATTTACAGTTTACCTGTCTTTATGTTCTCCAAAAAGGTATAATGTGTCCCCGTAGTTTGCTGTAGCAACTGACCATTTTCCAGAATGCACCCCGATTATGGCCTATATCTACAATAGGATCCGCAAATAAAGTATTGAGGGGGGTTATGCAATCATTAATGAACCACTTCTATGATCACTATGTATCTCTTGTCTACAACTTTCAAATGATTTTGCCAAAACAATAAATACTAAGTAACAGAAAGTTATAATTTAATAGAAGTTATGGTCTTTATAAAATAGTGCCTAATTTTGGTACACTGCCAGTTAAAGTCCATTCACTTTGTTTGGAAATGTAAGCTTTGTGCAAGGACTGGCAACCAGCCTTATACATTACTGTAACTACAATATGAAATAGATGTTATGTGTCTTGCATAAGGACACAACACCGGCATGCATTTTTATTTATTATTATTGCCAGTTTGAATATGTTGCTGTCCATTAAGGCAAAATGTCTACATATGATTGGAGATTAATACAGATCACTGCAAACTGAGCTTTTGAGGTTAGAGTCATAGTCTATTTCCAAATTTTCATCAATGACGTTCAGCTTCTCAAGAAAAGTCCCAGAAACTCCAACATAGTCTTTCATCATCTCAGTTGTTCGTAGGAGTAGGTATATCACGTCTTCATTCCGATACGGCGCCCCGCCGTCAAGACACGAGGAATGCATATAATAACGTCTCGTACCCGTTGACGGTCACATCCAACCGCAAAAAACCAGGGCCCACCTCCTGCGTGGAGCCATTAAAGCAGGCCCACTCCCCCCGGACTGAGAGACTACAGACAAACTAATGGAAAAGATGGAGGAGGCGGGCGACGCTGAGGGGAGCCTTATTAAAGATCAATCAGAGGAGGAGCGGAAAAAGGGAGAGCGCATTGGGGGCTGGGGGTGATGGAAAAGAACGAGGGGGTGTGAGTCAGGAATAAAAGAAAAAAAAATACAAAAAACTCACAAACTTTAAGACCATAAAAGTGGAGCTATTAAAGTCTTTAATGGTTTGGTTGCAGGTGAGGGGTGTGTGTGGTAAGGGGGGATTTAATGAGAAAGAAACTATTGAGGTGGTTGGCAAACTACGCTATCGCCTTTTAAAATGAGAGCAACACCAAAACAAAGCATGAAAAAATACTGGCATTATCTTAAACACATGCAGAGTTTAATATGTTGTCTGGTATTATCATGACATCAGTGCCATTTAGATGATGACTGGTGTTCCACAAGGTTCAGCTTTAAGACCAAAGCTGTTTATTTAATTAAAATCCATTATTTGCATAATGTAAACAGTAAACAATTTAACTTTTTTTTTTTTTTACTTTTCTACTTGTTTAAGTTTTGGATATAATTTGCTCTAAATTAACTCTCCTTGGTGTGGAGTCAGTGTGGCCTCAAGGATCAGTGTCTGTGATAAATAGTTGATCATCTCTGCTTTTGTTTGTTTCTGCTAAATTGCAATTTTATTTTAAACCAATTAAGATTACAAAATGTGTATTGTCCCCAGCTTAAGTTTAATGACAGATATAATCTGCTAGAACTCTATATTGAAAATATATTGAAAGCTATTTTCCTCCTTTAACTACTTCAATAGCTGTCTAAATGCTCATCCTGATTTCAAAAATAAAAGATAATCATAAAAAAAATTATAAACTGTCGCTCCTTATGGTTTTTTGATACAACTGGTACAATTTCAATGCAATCACGTTTCTCTTGGTTCTTTGCTAATGTCACTAATTGCGGCCAAAGGTAGAAGTAAACTATACTTTGATTTCCCCTTTCCATCTATAATTTTACTAATTAGTCTTCCTTCCTCTATTGGCACATTTTCCGGTGTTGTTTATATGTGGTAAACTTAGTCCATCTGGTGTTGTAAACAAAGAATTTCTTAGAACTTTAAGTCCAAATCCACAAGTTTGGCAATTTGTAATAAAAACAATACAAATTACATTTTAAGAGGACACAACCTTTCCAATTATTCATTTTGGTTTTAAAAACAGGGTCAATTGTCTTTTAATTATCAATCTGAAAAGTAATCAACAATCAATTCATCTTTTAACGGTAAAAAAGCACTGTGAAGCCAATACGCTTCCTGCTCTGATTGGGAAAACAAACAAGGAGGGTCTAATCATAATCGTAATTATGAGCCATAGATCAGAAACATATGTGCCGTAATCCAAGATTGAGCTGAATCTACTAATACAAACTCCACTGTTCCATTATTAAAACATGGACAATTTGTGTTTTACTTAAAGACTTGTTGCTGTACAGTGGGGTCAGAGGTCATTGTCATTTAGATGCCACACAAGAGAGATGCCATAGGAAGACATAAACTTTTCCTAAAATACATTCTCTGCTATATTGGTCTGTTAATTCATATATCACTTGACCATCCTAACTAGCCAGCACCTGTGCGAGAGAGAGGGTTCAACAATGTTGTTAATACACTTTGTGAGCTGTGCTTGCAGTACTTATAACATGTACTTACAAATACAGCAATAGAAAAAGTTCAGAGTCAGCTAAGTGTGCACATTATAACTTCTGCAATAGGAAAAGTTGCTTTCTGCATGTCTTAAGTACAAGCTATAGTATTCTGATATACTTAAAATTTAGAAAGATTTGCAGAGATACTGCTTTGGTGTAGGTCTGCACGATTTGTGAAATATCGAATTGTGATTTTTTTTTTTGTTCAAGCACTGCGAATGCGATTCAATTTGTGATTTTTGTTTAAATAATAGGATTTTGTTAAAAGTTCTGAAATATGAGCATATATGACAAACTAATTGAAGAATCACATTTAATATGTTTGTATAGATCTAAACTACAGGGTTAGCCGTTTTATATGGAATAAGAAGGGATATTTTGTTGTTTGTGGAGGAAGTTATGGGAGACCGAAAATTGCAGTCTTTGAGATTTGCAATGTAGTAATTGTGTCCATTCAAGTTGTGATTTCCATTTGATTGCAATGAATCTTGCAGCCCTGGTTTGGTGTATCAGCAGTATGTCAATATTTAGTTTGGGCCGACCAACTGACATATAAATAAGATACTTGGGGCTTTATATGAACACTTGAAAACTCTGAAGGCTGTGGATGTCTAAATGTCCTCTTTATATGGTTATTGTAATTTAGGATAATAGGAAATAATAAATAAATCTTTTGTTGTTTTCATACCTGACCTTTGATACTACAAGGTCAAGAAACTGTTAGGATTTTGATGTATCCAGGATAACGCAAAGACTTCCTCAAAGACACCTCATATTAATTGCCTCCCATCCGCAGTGCCCTGTGTTTGTACATACCATAACTGCATTCACATGTTTGTCATTATTGAGCCTGCCTTTGCCACGGTGCCCCCTTTTCCATAACGCTGCGGTGGTCACGGTTTCCTAAAGCTTTCGGCGCAGCAGACTAGCAAACAGCCCACACTACTGAAACTTAACTGCTGCCAACCACCCACCAATGACAATTATAGAAGCCACTAGCAGGAAGTAGCCGTCTGCGCTCTGTCAAACGCACAACCTGCACACAATTTACTGTAAGGCATCGCAAGTTATTGGAACAGAGGCCTGTGCCAGACACATGCTCCCCAAATGACAAGGATTATTAATTACGCAAGCGATACGTCAACGCCGAAGTGTTTGTTGTGGCTCGGGGAGGAAACTGGGGGAATTGACAGATTAGAATCCAGGCAGAAATCATAATAGGGATCAATAAAAAGACAATAAAGGAAACATCAAAGCTCAACTAAGCTCTATTTGGCAAATGGTGCAAAGAAGTATAGTTTGAAACATTGTGCTTTGATTTGCAGTTCATTTGAAGGGAATTATCCACTATTGTGTCATCCAATAGAGTTTAAGAATCAGACTTAATATTAATCCTGTTGATGTGATAATTTTACCTGAATGCTGCAATGTACTCTGCGTCTCCCATGGGTGGGTCCAGTCCTCCAGTAAAGGCCACATTGACATTGAATCCTTCCCCCGCACCTGATCCAACCTGAGGGTACGTACAGATTTATGTTAGGATCAAAGTTTATTTTGATAAGTTTCATTTATTTATTAAAAAAAAAACAAAACAAAAAAAAAAACTTTTTTAGGCTACTTTCCTTCACTGAAAAAGAACATATAATCTTTATCAGTGCAGAATTCAATGCAAGTTAATAGAGTTGTCACAATACTAAAATACATGACACCAAGTACGATACCACAATGAAGATAAAAAAGCTCTATTTTAAGTAATAGAATGTAATTTTCATTCAGAAAATAATATTAGTTTTTATCTTAGTATGCGGTCTAGTGATAAAGCTTAAATGCATACAAAAACTGTTTAGGAAAGCTCAAATTTTGTATCTAGCACTCATACGGTCATGATTATTAGTTTTGGTATTGATTAGTATTTGATTTTCAATACTTGTAACAACCCTACAAGTCATATTGATAGGCCACATTTAATTTGGCAGATTAATGCTAAATGCATGTTCTGATGCAGTTTACAGATTAGGGCTAGCATCAAGTACATACAAGTACTGTTTGTTTATTTGTTTAATGTAATGCTGTTTGTATACAATTAACGGTTGTTCCTATGGAATGCAGACTTTACAAACTTTAATGCAATGCCTAATAGGTGCCTACTACATGCAGATATTACTCACTTCTGCAGGAGAGCCACTGCCAGGGAAGAAGTTGCCATCATCATAACGGTGTAGGGATATGTACAGGACATTGGGGTCACTGTAGAATACTTCCTGGGTGCCGTTACCATGGTGAATATCCTAATGAAGAAATCAGAACAGGTTTGATTACAGAGAAACCTCTTCATGTACTGCTCTAAAATTGATATTTACAGCCTCATACCCAGTCAACAATGAGAATCTTGCTGACACTAAGTTTATGCTGAAGCTGCTTTGCGGCGATGGCCACTGAATTGAAGTAGCAGAACCCCCTGAGGAAAAAACAAAGAGTTGTTAACATGAGTAAGCAGAAATTGTCAATAGACCTTTTAAGACCTTTTAAACAGAAGTGGGGATATTTGCAGTGTTTCAATGTTCCCATTGTTGCACAAAAAAAAAAAATGTTAAGAAATGAAAAATTAACTGTTCACACACTTAGTTTCCCAGTCTTGCAGCTGATTCACTATTTTAAAGTCTAATCTCTCTGTTTAATTAACTTAACATCCACCCGCAGTCCATCTACAGGTTAAATCTCTAATAAACACCACTATAGCTGTTAATGTTAGGAAAGACAGGAAGCCTTCACTGTCGTAAAACAAAGCATTCGTTTCATGTGTTTTCAACAACATTACATTTACTTCCATTCATTTCCGACACACATCCGCGACCACAACATGCTTGGCTTACACCATAATGCCAACCTTTAAACCAACTTTACAGGCAGCATCTCGTACCTTCAAGGCAATGTGGAAACTGACTTAGCTGCCTGGGGCCTAATGAATGCCCCACACAGGAGCACACTTACATGGGATTGGACGGGTATGCATGATGCCCTGGTGGTCTGACCACAGCAAAGCCATTCTGTACGGAAGAAGAAGAAATGTAATTAATGAGTGTTCCACAAGACGGGAGATTGTTTACTTGAAGAAATCTGCAGCGAACTATTTGAGTTCAATTTCAATTATCTTTTAATGTTGTTTAGATTAGATCACTCTAAAGTTCTATGTTACTAAACACTGCAAATATATCTAACACTGGTTACAATTAAAATTAAAATTTGAATGGTTTTGAGTTAGTAAGATTTATATTTGTTAGTTAGTTAGTTTATATTGCTTAAAGGATGTAGCATATTTATCGTTTTATGACATTTAAAATAATTACCTTAAAAAAAAAAAAAAATTCTAAAGAGTACGTTTTTCTTTCCCCATTGGAGTTGGTTTGACATAAGAAGAAAAGTTTTTAAATAAGTAAAAAAACATTAAAACAAACAAAATAATCTAGGTCTATCAAATAACTGAATCTAAAGTAGTAAAAACTTCTCAAATAAAGATTAATATCCTGAATTCAAGTCACTCTAACTAATCTGAATAAATAAATCAATATTTCTTTTTCCACTCATATAAGCCTTACAATTAAAAACTGCTAGGCTAATATTACAAGTAGTATTAGTCTCTGAGAGAACTTGAGTTGACCTTGAGTTCCCCTTTAGCCACTCTGAAAGCCAGCTCCACAACGCTGCCCGCTGCCATCCGCGCAACTGTGGATGTGTGAGCCTCGTTCCAGATGGTGTCATTGTCAACCTGTAAAACACACATTTAATATGAAACTTCTTGCGGTGTCATCAATCTTTATCTTAGTACAGTGAAATGTGAAAATATTTAATATGAAATAGGCCAAATGGGAGCCTCCATACAGTTAACTAAAATGAAAAACAAGTGATTTCATAATACAGGTCTACACTTTCCATTTTGTTTCTGATAACTAATAAACAGACTCACCAAAACCAATAGATCAACTTCAAACCTTGACATTTCTTTGAACATTTAAACCGTCTGCTCGTCTATTTAGCATGTATTTATTTGTTTCCATTGTAGTAAAAGGCTTATAGGACAAACAGATGCGTTTCTTGGCTTTTAGTGAGTATTGTGTTTTAGCTGTTTATATTTAAACCCCCCGGAGGCCATGAAAGAATATTTAGCTCTTGTATTTGAAAAGACGGCCCGACATCCAGCTGCGATTGGATCTCCACATCATTCTTTCCTCTCTCCTCTTCTCTGTTTGTTCATAAAGCGGCATTACTGTCCATCTGGCTGACTGACAATGAAATCCAAAGCATTTCTTTTATCCTGGCTCGTGCACATGCGGTTCCCATTAGTTTGACTTGTCATGGTCAGACACGGACTGTCAGGCAAAAGTTAGCAAAGCGCTCGGCCAGCTCTCTTTTCCTCTTTAATATCCTGCCTCCTCTCCGTCTCTCTCTCCTAATTTCTGTCCTTGGTCACTGTGCTTTTGAAATAATATTGCCTTTCATCAACACAGTGATTGTATAGAATAGCTTTCATTAAGGGCTTTGGGGCTTTACTGCAGTAGTTTCTTACCCCTACGCCACCACACGGTAACATCACGAACATTCGCTGGGAGAGGATTCCTGTGGAAACAAAGCATATAAAATTAGTTAAACATGCCATGTGATGAGTAAACATTGTTATTAGTTATGCCATGTCTAATTAAATGACTCTGCGCTTGGTACATAATATATGCTTCAACAGATAAAGCCAAACCTCTATTGTAACCTTAATTAGTCTTTGATAAATTAAAGTATTCTTAACTAACCAGCCAGCTTGCGGTTGTCCAGTTTGAGCCTGTTGAGTGGGTTGGTGCCGTACAACAGCACATGCTTCTCTGAGTGAACGGACTGCAACTCCTCTAGTGTAGCCTTGCGCCCACGAATAGTCTATTGGGATAAAAGAATGTGAACATTTTTATGTTTGTTCGTTTTTATAAAACTTAAGATAATTTCAACTAATTTTACTCTTTACAAGTAAATTAAAACAGTTGAATAACTGTTTGGCAGCTCACAAACACAAAAATATCAAAATAATACATTCAGATTGATTTCAGATACCTCACACTGGCCCTTGAGCCCCCTCTCCTGCAGGCGGGACCAGATACTCTGGATTCTCCCAGCATGCTCCGGATGATTACTGTTGTCTCCACAAGTGCACTGGTGCTTCAGCATGTGCGTGTCATACACCAGACCTGGACAGATATGTAAAACAAACATTTAATATAGTATTCTAGTACAGCAGCTCTCAACTTTACTAACACCTTTTGGCATTTGCAACCCCCAAATACAAAAAGTAGGCTACCTGTGAAATGTAATAGTAGCCTAAATGTCTTATGGCAAATTTTCTTTCAGGACACAGGGCTAGATACATTTATTTTGTAGGCCAAAAAATAGGAATCTATTTTTACCACAGCATTTGAAGGGCCAAGCTTTGTTTAAAACTATCTATTCTAAAATGTTCTCAATATCAATTACTGATCCCTTGAACTAGTCCCGAGTCCCGACCTCTAGGTTGAGCAGTACTGTCTAGTATATAACAGGTAAAGGAGGCCACTGAAGTCCAATGATTTACAAACCCCATCTTGGTGTTTTCTAACCATTATCAGTGTCAGCTGAATTCTCCATACAAAACAGCCATCATGACATTGCTGTGTTTACGTCTATAAGCTCACCTGTTGTGAAGCGTGGCTTGGCGCTGACCTCCTGACCAGGCAGAGTCAGGGTTTTCTCAGGCAGGGTCAGTGAGGTGGAGGCTGGGGAGGACTGTGCGCGCGACAGGGGTCGATGGGCTACGCCCCCTCCTGCTCTTAACACGGGGACAGTCAGAGTCTCCATCTGACGGTGGAGCTTCTGCAACTGCTTCTGCTGCTCCCACAGCAACGACTGCACAACACAACACATTAGACTAAGAATTACATTGATATTCAAGGTACAATACAGAGAATGCAAATTTGTGTCACATTTAATCAATTTACTGACTTGAAGTGGAAATGAGACAAATACAAATAGAACAATCTTGTAACTGGTTTGTTACACATAGATATATATTAATTCTGAGTATGAATTGAATATATAAGGCTATATTGCACCTGGTTGAGAATGAGGGCATGTTGCAGGTTGATCTGCTCTTCATGGTTCTTTGAAACAGGCTCTGTCTCCCTCAGTGACTCCGCCCTTCCTCTGCTCTGATATGTGGATTCTGTAGGGGAAGAACCACCCCCATCCTCAGAGTCCATCTCCTCAGAGGGGATCTGGTGCAGTCGAGGCTTCTCACTGGACTTGGACATGAGCTGCGAGGTCAACAAGATGAAACTTACATTATCAGAAATCAGAAACTTGACCTTTGTTAAGGACATGGACAACTTCACAATACAAAGACATAAATCATACATAATTCAAAGGTTATATTTTAATAATATGAATAGATCCTCAAAATATTTGCACAAATATTGTTTAAGTAAACCAAGCCCATTCAATGCAAAACTAAAGTATTCATGACTTTGTAGCTGTTAATTTCATTATTTATTGTGCAATACATAAAACTTTTAAGAGTGACCATTGTAAATAATATTTAAATGATTGCATTTTTTCTCCCTATATATTGTAATTGGGGTGCCTCTGCTAATATGCCATATACAATAAAATAATACATAAGATAAGGCCATGTAGTTTTGGTTCCTTGTACCTTAATTATAATATAATACATAAGATAAGTCCATGTACCTTGCCCAGGTGAGTCTGCTGCTTGAGCCTTTCCAGCAGCTGTGTGCTGTGCTGTTGTTGCAGGAGGTGAGAGTGAAGCGCTCTGGGACTGGGAGGCAGAGGCTCAGAGCGAGCTCTGCTCAGGGGTTTGTGAGGAGGAGCGCCCCCTGGAGACAGGTGTTCTAACTGAGAGGAGAACTGCAGCGGGACGCTCTCTAACCCTGGAACTGGTCAGAACAGTATGAGTTTGAGACGTACAGTAAGGTGCATTCAAATAATATCTACTTTATATTAAAAGGGAATTCTGAGACAATTTAGTATGCAGACTAAATATACTATACATCCATCCATCATTTATTTTTAAATTATTATTTTTCAACAAGTTATAACATGTTTGAGAAGGAGTAGAAAGGCTTATTCTGGTTCTTCTCCTAAACAACAATCTGTTAATTGTCAACACATTGCACACTGATCTGCTTTTAAGGGTTCTCCATGTATAACGCTGCTGTAGCCAAACTTTGCCCCTCAAATTGTATATACAGTTTCTACTTTTAACAATTTTATATATCATATGGCATTGCATTATTTTTCACTTACATCAGTTGAGCGATTTTAAAATGAACAATATCATTAAGCTTTTAACATTGTTCAAAGCATCACCAGTAGATGGGGCTCGAACATTTCAAACTCAGCTTCAAAAGTGGAATAGCAAACCAAAAGATAACACAATGGTTTCATCACACTACATGATTATTGATGTACATAAAACATGTATTTTATTATATTATAAAATAAAGAATCTACCAAAAAAGGAGTTCCTACCGGTGAGCAGTGGAGAGTGCACCAGACCGGATGGCTCCAGGATGATGACAGGTAGAGGGTGAGGGTTCAGCTGCCCACTCTGGTCCTCTCTGCTCAGGGGCAGAAAGACTGGAGAGCCCCCCGCAGTGACCAGAGGCACCCGGCCCACCTTTAGAGAGGAGAGTTCCCCGTCCCCCTACACACACACACATACACACACACGGCATTAAAAAAGTTTTGCATCCTCAAATATTATGTGTATATAAAAACTCTGTGTTACCCGCACGTTAGCCGGCAGTCCCAGTGTGATGGTGGGCTGAGAGGAGGGGCTGTGCACTGTGAAGTTGGCCAAAGTGCCGTCTCTGAGCAGGAGCCTCTGAGCCTGTATGCAACAGTTACAAATGCTGAAGTGAAACTATTATTAAAAGACCCATTGGGGAAGAAGAAGAACTGATTATTTTTCATAGTTACAAATGCAATATCCTTTTGATAGCTTGATACTAGATGCTGCTAGTTAAAACTTTGATGTAGATATGAAAGCATTCCTAACTACACTACCAGTCAAGTTTTTTCATTTATTTCTATGAATATTTACACTGTAGATTCTCACTGAAGGCATCAAAAAACATATGGAATGTAGTAAACAAAAAACTCAAAACCCATTTAAGATTTAAAAAAATAAATTAATTAAAAAGCCACCACTTGTTTTGAAAGATGGTTTGCACTGTTGGCATTTCTTGACCATGACAAGGCACATCGGTGAAGTGAAAACAGTTATAGGAGACTTCATCAAGAAGCTCACTGAGAGAAGGCCAAGGGTTTGCAGTGCTGTCAATAAAATAAACGGTGGCTACTATGAGGATTTAAATATAAAATATTTAGTTATTTATATATTGCATCATATATTTGATGTCTTCCACATTTATATAACATGTAGAAAGTAGAAAATGTGAAGAAAATAAACTGAACAATAAATGTGAGTGTATGTCCAAATTTGTCACTAATTCACTGGCTTAATCTGTAAAATACCACGTAATATTTTGTTCCTTTTGAACAGCATTTAGCTTAATTGCAGATATTGGCTGACCATTGCGTGCAGAGCCACAGCAGGTGTTGACTGGGGTTGCTGTGTTCTGACTTCCTGCGATTAAATGAATGATGCAGAAACATCTGATAGACTGAGCGCTGCTGTTAATTTAAACATGTCATTATGTCTGCCACTGCTCCGCTCATGTCTATGGAGCACTCTGTGGAATAACGGTTTGTCAGTCAGGTACACAAAGAAACTGGGATAGAGGAAAAGCCTAATATTGGATGTGTAATTGTTGAGTTTATATTAAAAGTGATAAACAGACACACACCTCATGCGAGAGGCCAGTAGAGGGCAGCAGTCCATTTTCAAAGGGATGACTGTCATTGGGAGAACTACAGCCAGAGACAGGAGTACTGCTGCTGCTGGGAGAAGAGTCTGAAGAGAAATGTTTGACTACGTTTTAGATTTAGTTTGCGATGTCATTATGTGCAAATCAAAATTATTCTTACCCAGTGTATCGGGGACTCTGTGTGTGTGTTTGACAGTTGGGGGAGCGCTCTCCTTACGTGTCAGAGGGCTCTTCCGGGTGTGCAAGTGTTTCTTTAACTTGTGTTTCACCTTCAGGTTGGGCTCAGAAGCTGAAATCACAAGAGCACTTTAGTTGACTGAATATAAGTGAGGAGTATAAGTGCAAGTGTAAGCTGTTGAGGCACTAGGGCTGAAACTAACTTATTTTAGTAGTCGACTAGCTATTAAAATACATTATACCAAATGATACCAAATAAAGCTCAAAATATGGTGACTGAAGGCGGCTAAATAGAGACTATATATAGTGTATTATTACTGATGAAAAGGGGAAATTGTTTATTATTTTTTGACATTTTGTTTTAATAACGCTCCAGTCTTTGTTATAAAAAGGCCTTTTGATATGTGTTTTAGAGTCTGTATAGTCCAGATAATGATTACAAAGTGATGACCTGTGAAAGTTGGATATCTGTAACTTATTCATATTCATGGCTGCTTCTTATTTAACTTTTTTGTATGTTATAGTATGTTTTGAAGGCTGTGACAGGGCTTATGAACAGTTGATCAGTACAGTCTTCAACCAGACAGCAGATATTGTACATATGGAGCAGTATTTTATATATCTATTGTTCTGATTGACTGTGTTTGTGTGTGGAATATTATGTGATGCAGCAAATGGCACTGTAGCATAAGACACATTTCTTTTAGGGGACAATAAAGTTTACCTTAGCTTATGATGATCAAAATATATTACACAGTTAGTCTATGAATCGTTGAATCCCGAGAGAGGACTGTTGAGTTTATGGCAGTAAATTGATGAAATCAGAGAGTGAATGCAAAATGTGTGTGTACCTGCTCTGCGCAGAGGTGTCCCCTCTGAGGCCTCACACACAGACTGAGACGGAGACAGGGCCAAGGGGGAGGATGAAATACTGGGATCTGGGACCAGCTTTCTGTAGCACATGAACATAAAATATAAAGTCATTGAGTAAATATAAACATTAAATGAACCACACCAGGTAAAACAGACAAACCTGTACGGGACAGCAGGAGTGGACAGAGGGTTGGGATTGGACCTCTCTAATGCCTGCTTCTGTTTCTTCAGGATCACCTCCTGCAGTTTCTGTTTGACCAGAGAGCTGGCCACTGCACCTACAATGAAACAAAAACATAGCTGACAAGTTACAGAGGGAAAACTCCAGCCATTCACACACATTTTGGACTGCAACCAAGATTTGTGTGATAATGTTCTTGTATGAAAAGTTGCAAGAAATGTTCAATGGGACTCTTAAAGGCATTGTACCTGAGTTTTACTGTCATTTAAATGGTCTGCAGTGGTCCAAAGTTATTCCTCACTTACCTTCCACATTCCAAGCATCCTAATTTTTCACCATGATCAGTTCATAAACACTGTGCACATCTTTCAGAGAGCAGAACAAAGTTTTGCCGTGATGGTAAAGCTAAATGCTAATGTACTTCCTGATTATCAGACAATAAAATACTTTCTAATAACATGATGACAGCATGCAGCTTATTTGTGGCTTATTTTGACCTCACGAGCTGCTTTTACAATATATCTGTACAGGGGCAAGACAAATGTTGCATGTTGTAATGTGTACAGTAATGTATTTGTTTAATAATTAGCTGAAAATGCAGTGACCTTGTTGGGTACCTTTAAGTGTTGCCATTTTTATTATAATGGATAATACAGCTCTCTAAAAACCTGAATGGGACTATCAATGTTGTGTTCTTTTGTATTAACGTGTAAAATGCACACACCCACACACACAAACACACACAAAGTGGTGACAGGAGGTGCGAGGAGTGACCGAGTCAATATTGACCCACTGACTTTTATGTGTCCAGGGCCAGAGCTATATTTAACTCCACTGTTGCAGTGGCTCAGGTATATTTAGCCTCCACTTAAAAGAAATTGAGATAAAGCTGTGGACATATTGTAGAATAATTTGTCAGAGCATTTAAAAAAACTTCACAGGGGGAATTTCCACTTTAGTATTAGCAAAGGTCACCAGAACAGTAAGTATTAAAGGTGCTTTTCTGGTCACTTTTCTGGTAGAAGGGACTGCCAGCTGCTTGTCTGTCCATGGAGATGTAATTGCTTAACCTGGAATGTTCCACCGTATGGCATTAAACATATTTATTTCCATGGAGATAACACACACACACACACACCAGAAATGTTCCACAGTGCTCCATTAAGTGCAGTGAGACTTGTAGTGACATGTCTGGCAGTGTAAAACCAAAGTGTGTTGAGGCTCACTTTGTTGACTCTTGTCCTTGTGCTTGAGCTGCTGTAACTCCTGCTGCTTCTCGTGCTGCTCCTGCTCCCGCCTCCTCTGCTCCATGTTAAACTGGCCAGCAACAAAAGACAGTGTTAATAGTGAATAATAAATAGGATTACATTCAAAAAGTGCTGGTCTGGATATAGTATTGTTTGTAAAAGCAATGCTGGTCAGAATGGAAATGTAGTAATGTAGCTCTTGTACATTTTAAGGCTAAGAAACTTATGTTACTGACCCAAAGCAACATTGTGTGAAGTATTAAAGAAACTGTATACATTTATCAATATAGATTACGTTATCAATATGGATGTACACACCAGTATTGCAACTATTTTCTATTTAATAATGTTGCTGTTTTTTGTTACAAGCCAGTTTTGCAATGTTGACAAAAATGAAATCTGAAACTTTCTCGATGAGTAAGATTTTTACAATACCATGTAAACTAGTATTCTTTAAATACATCAGTAAAGTAAAGCCATCCAACCTGTCCAGTTTCATTTTTCCTTATGATAACTTATGATGGTAATAGACCCAGCTGCACACCTGTCTGACCAGTGCAATAACTGCATTTCATTGACATGCTTTTTACTTCTACTTTGACGATGCAGTACTATGTTGAAGTGACAATACTCTTACATGAATATTTTGCTACTCCATTCCCATACCCTTTGTGTAATATAGTCCACATGTTTTCTGCCTACCCGTATGTGATGGTGCAGTTGCTGGTGGGAGAAGGAGGCACGGGGCTGGGCGGAGAACTGGCTCAGGAGCAGGGGTGTTTGCAGCGGGGTGAGAAGCGCCGTGTCCGAGCCAGAGCGCATCCCCCGCTCACCCACCAGCCTGAGGTCCATGGGAAACGAGGCCGCGCACGACACCGGCACCGCCACCGTGGAATCTGGGAAGAGGAAGGAGCAGGCTGTCACAACTTTCATCACCTCTGTTTACACTCAACAATGGTTCAAACGAGGCAGGTAAATCACTGTTTGGAGAGAGGCGAAATAATATGTGCTTTGAGCTCGTTTCAACACACAGAGGAAAACCGCAAACCAGGGTGCAAAAATAGCAGCAGTTTCCAAAGCGGTGGGAAAAGTGAGTGCATGCATTTATATACAAGTACACAAGAAAAATATGGCTAAAAATATAACACTTGTGGTTAAATTGTCCCGAACAATCTTAAGTATGTGCCATGGTCAAAAATTCTAACATCCGATACAAGTCAATAAATAGAAACTGTAAACATGCTTTGACTTGTGTACAGTGGAAAGACATCTACCGCATTACATGCTTTATCACAGTAATAAACTATGTGTCAAAAGTTGAACCAGGGATTCTAATTCAGGAGTAAATGCTCTGAACATTAAGGAGAAAAGACATAGAAAGTATAAGAAAAATTAACATTAAAATAGAAGTGTGTAAAATAAAAACCTTACAGTCATATTGAAGCTAAACAGAACTGTTTTGAGCCTGGATTTGTAAAACTGAAACGCTGATTCCCCATGTTTAGTCCTGACTCTGGGCACCAGCAGGAGGCCAGTCCCTGAAGTCCTCAGAGTGTTGGAGATG
This sequence comes from Periophthalmus magnuspinnatus, assembly GCF_009829125.3. NCBI lineage: Eukaryota > Metazoa > Chordata > Actinopteri > Gobiiformes > Gobiidae > Periophthalmus > Periophthalmus magnuspinnatus. The sequence continues at coordinate 20,426,308 of NC_047132.1, forward strand.
AACAGCAGAGCTGCTTTAAAGCCTATTCAGGATCCAGTGCAGAGTCCTGAGCTCGCACTTCCTGGTTCTAGCCAGGATCCGAGCAGCAGCGTTCTGGATGTACTGCAGATGTCTTAATGTCCATTTGGAAAGGCCAGTGAGCAGCCCGGTACAGTAGTCTAACCTACTGGAGACAAATACATGGATAACTCTCTCCAAGTCTGGTTTTGACAGTATACTTTTGATTTTTGCTAGGTTTTCTAAATGGTAAAAACCTGCAGATGTTATTGATTTGATACAGCTGTTAAAGTTCAAGTCTGAACCCATTATTACCCCTAGATTTCTAGCCTGATTTGACAGTTTTAGAGAGACAGACTGAAGGTGACTGCTGACACTTTCTCTTTGTTTTTGTGGGCCAAAGACTATGACTCCAGTCTTGTCTGTGTTGAGCTGAGCTGGAGAAAGTTGTTTTTCAGCCACACGCTGATCTGTTGGATGCAGTGGCAGAGTGAATCCACCACTTTATATTCCCCTGCTGCCAGTGTCATCTGCATAGTTGTGGTAGGACACATTATTGCTGCGTATTAACAGGCCTGCATGTAGAGACTGAACAAAAGGAGTCCCAGGATTGACCACTAGGGCACCCCACAGGTCAGGGATATTTTTTCTGGGATAAATTTTCAACAAAGTACTCCCTGTCTTTTAGAGAGACCTTGAAGCAGGTTAGTGCCGTACCAGAGATGCCCACCCTGTCTTCTGGTCTCTGTAAGTGTCAAAGGCAGCACTCAAATCTAACTGGATCAAGACTGAGACTTTGCCTGCATCTGTGTTCAAGCGGATGCCATTTGTCACCTTGATAAGAGCACTCTCAGTGCTGTGGTGGGGTCTAAAACCTGACTGGAAAACATTGTTTGGAGAAAGTTAATAAGCTATTGGTAAACCACTTTTTCAAGGAATTTTCCTAAAAATGGCAGATTTGAGATGGGTTGGTAATTGTTCAGTACTGTTACATCAAGACTGCTTTTCTTTAGGAGAGGCTTGATTAACCCGGTTTTTCAAAGCTCTTGGGAATGTTCCAAATCGAAGTGACAAGTGAACTATGCAAGTGAGTAATGATAGCAAACTTTTAAGCAAAGACTTTAGAAATCTAGTGGGTAACACATTGAAGCAGCATGTAGATGAACTTACAGCTGACTCAGTTTGCATCTGTAACAACATCTGACAAAACTGAGATTGCCACCAGTCTAGTGTCTAGGTGGCTGCAGGGTTCCTAACTGCGCTGTGGAATTGTTGGCATTAAATCTTTGGTCTTTTGGTTTGGATAATTTTAGTAGTTGATCAGTCAGCAGTTTTTTTTCCATTTGATCAGTCAACTGGTAAAACTATACTTTGAGATCGTTAAAATACATTTGTAGCCATTTCAGTGACTAAATATGCAATCTGAAGGCTTCTAGACAGAGAATATTTACCAATATTATTGGGGACTCTGAAATTGGCAATTCATTTGTTTTGTTTTTGGTTTAATTATGGCTTTGTGATCACTGCCATTAAAATAGTCAGTGATTACTTTAATACTTGATTATGTATGTTACAGTTCTAGTCACTGACCTCTTGTTTAGGTTGGAGTTAGTACAATTTATTATGGGATAACAAAAAATAACAAAAATCTCTCCATTGCAAAGAAAATGTACACATGACAAATACTGAGCCTCAAAATATATTGTTCCAGCTTTCATGTATTGAACAATAAGTCGGTATAGTAATTATTGTGACGGGCCTATTTTTACCCTACACAATTGTTAGATTTCAATAGCATACAACCATCCAGGCAGGGTAGAGTTTATGTTATGTACTTTTTCTATTTACGTTTAATTCTAGTTTAGCAGCAGAACCATGGACTATTACACTACTATACAAACTTGCACTCACTTTTTACATAGGCAATTTAGACCTTATGGAAAGCTACTCAATTGCAATAGCTCCAAAATTAGTGATATGCAGCATTTCAATTTTATTACATCATTACACTCCCAAATCAACATTTAATGCAATGTTACATTTCATGTTATTTTGCATTTGAGCACAATTGTGTTTTCTTTAAATAGCGCCTACATTACTCATGGTTGCTTTGTGCATACACACACATAACACACATACAGATTTCCATGCTTTTTGCATTCAGTTGGATCTATTTGCATTGCATGGCTGACTCAATGGGAAAGATTGCCTCATCCGGCGCTAAAAACAGGATCCAGGAAAGGAGCAGCTTGGGAAAAGGCTGGCGGTGGTTTCTGTCTAAGTGACATGGACGCACACACGCACACACACACACTGGACCAATGGCATCATGCATATCTGAGGGAGACACACAATCAAGCGCAGGTGCATGTGTTTATACTAGCCACACACAAACCCATATAAAACACATTTAACTTTTCTCCACAACACCCAGTCAGAGCATCAGCTGCTTAAATTTTTGTTCAAATATTGCCATTTTGTCACCCCAGTACATCCTTTAATCAGACTTGTAGTACCTGCAATGCACAGTAACACCTTGCCAGTTTCAGTATGTTTAGATGTGCTAAACCATGCCATCTGTATGAAGCTTTTTTCTAAATGCAATGTCTAATGCAATGTCATGGATCACCACAAGCCACTATTAATTTCTTCAGTGGCCCATAACTCACCTTTGCAGAATAATAGTGCATTATTAACCTGACCACTACTTTATATTCATACTCTCAAATCAGGGCTGCACAATATATCTAAATCCAACAAAAATCAAATTTTTTGGACATGCCATGCATGCATATATATATATATATATATATATATATATATATATATATATATATATATATATATATATATATATATATATATATATATATATATGTGTATATATATATATGTATATATATATATATATATATATATATATATATATATATATATATATATATATATATACACACACACACACACACACACACATATCCATGCATGTTTGTGTAATTTAGCAATCTCTCCTGGGCCCTATTTGCACCCTCCTTTGCGGTTAGCTGTAAAATTCTGTCCAATGCTCAGCCCACAAGCCTAGGCCATCTATGCTCCCACACGGCAATTCTCCATAAAAATACAAAAAACATGATACAAAACTCTACACAATAAATTGACAAACCTGCAATGTGCAGTAGTCTAATTAGCGGGATGGATGGTGATTGTGCTGTGATAGCGCTTTCAAGGGGGAGTGACTTAGCATGAAAAGGAAACGGAGGAACATAAAACATGTTGTTATGTTGTTTTTGGTAAATATAGCATTTTCAAAACAATAAAAGACAACATGGTGATCTACATATGTCACGTCCATCCATCCTTCCATCCATCCATTTTCTTCCGCTTATCCGGGGGCCGGGTCGCGGGGGCAGCAGTCTAAGCAGGGACTCCCAGACTTCCCTCACTCCGGACACGTCCTCCAGCTCCTCCGGTGGGACCCCAAGGTGTTCCCAGGCCAGCCGAGAGACATAGTCCCTCCAGCGTGTCCTGGGTCTTCCCCAGGGCCACCTCCCGGTGGGACATGCAAAGAACACCTCCCTAGGGAGGCGTCCAGGAGGCATCCTGAGCAGATGCCCGAGCCACCTCAGCTGAGTCCTCGCAACGTGTAAGAGCAGCGGCTCTACTCCGAGCTCCTCCCGTGTGACTGAGCTCCTCACCCTATCCCTAAGGGTGCGCCACCCTACGGAGGAAACCCATTTCAGCCGCTTGTATCCGCGATCTTGTCCTTTCGGTCATTACCCAGAGCTCAAGTATAGTGTTGGTTCAGCGTTCCACGACTGGGACGAAAAACACACTGCTCCTCCTGAATCCTGCCTCTGCAACCGCACGAGCTGCGGCACGCTTGGCCTGATGGTACTCATCAGCTGCCTCAGGAGTCCCACGAGCCAACAAGGCTCGATAGGACTCCTTCTTCAGCCTGACGGCATCCCTTACTTCCGGTGTCCACCACCGGGTTCGGGGATTGCCACCGTGACAAGCACCACAGACCTAACGACCACAGCTACGAGCAGCCGCATCGACAATAGAGGTGGAGAACATGGCCCACTCGGAGTTCATGTCCCCTGCCTCCCCAGGGATCAGGGAGAAGCTCTCCCGGAGGTGTGAGTTGAAGACCCCCCTGGCAGAGGGCTCCACCAGACGTTCCCAGCAGACCCTCACAATACGCTTGGGCCTGCCAGGTCTATCCGGCTTCCTCCTCCACCAGCGGATCCAACTCACAACCAGGTGGTGATCAGTTGACAACTCTGCCCCTCTCTCCACCCGAGTGTCCAAAACACGCGGCCGGAGGTCAGATGACACGACAACCAATTCGATCATCGACCTCCGGCCTAGAGTGTCCTGGTGCCACGTGGACCGATGGGCACCCTTGTGCTCGAACATGGTGTTTGTTATGGACAAAATGTGGCTAGCACAGAAGTCCAATAACAAAACACCACTCAGGTTCAGATCAGGGAGGCCGTTCTTCATGATCACGCCCCTCCAGGTGTCACTGTCGTTACCCACATGGGCATTGAAGTCACCCAGGAGAACAACGGAGTCCCTGGTCGGTGCACTGTCTATTACCCCTCCCAGGGACTCCAAGAAGGCCGGGTACTCTGCACTGCTGTTCGGCCCGTAGGCAGACACAACAGTGAGAGACCTGTCCCCGACCCGAAGGCGCAGGGACGCGACTCTCTCGTTCACCGGGGTGAACTCCAACATGTGACGGCTGAGCTGTGGGGCAATAAGCAAGCCCACACCAGCTCGCCACCGCTCCCCGCGGGCAACGCCACAGAAATGGAGAGTCCTGTTGGGTCCTGTTGGGTTCCAGAACCCAAACTGTGTGTGGAGGTGAGGCCGACTATATCTAGCCGGTAATGCTCAACCTCCCGCACAAGCTCAGGCTCCTTCCCCCCCAGCGAGGTGACATTCCATGTCCCAGAGCCAGTCTCCATGTCTGGAGAGCCGGTGGTCGAGGTTCCCGCCTTCGACCGCCGCCCGGATGTCTATGCACCAGCCCCTTACGGATCCTCTCACAGGTGGTGGGTCCACATGAGGACGGCCCCACGTCGCTCACTCTCGAGCACCCACCACAGGCCTGGCTCCAGGATGGGGCCCCAGTGACGCTGGTCCGGGCGACGTAACGAACCTTGATTGTGCACTTATCATAAGGGATTTCTGACCCGTCTCCCTGGAACTGTTTGCCATGGGTGACCCTACCAGGAGCATGAAGCCCCCGACAACATAGCTCCCAGGATCATTCGGGCACTCAAACCCCTCCACCACGTTAAGGTGGCGGTTCAGGGATATATCACGTGTCAGCAGTTAATAGCCCATAGAAGTAAAATACCCCTTCTTTAAGCTCCTACAGTTGTTTACAGTGTGCACTCTGAACAAAGTCATTTTAAAACATATATTGCAAATCTAATCTCAATTTGTGCCAGAAGCACTGCAATTAGATTGTGACGTGCATTGCATAAAAAGCACTTTTCCTTTAAGAAACACTAGCCTACTTCCACCATACACACCTGCACTTGCATGCTAACCGCTCTAGCTTGTGTGTTGCTGAAACCCAAACTTCACACCGTTCGCTCTCCGCACAGACACATGCACACAAAAGTTTCACATGGTTTGTTGTGAGATGGTGGCACAGTGTGAGAGGAAAGTGTCACACATGCAAAACATTGGCCTCTCTCCAACAGATACCTAGTAATGGGAGAAAGGCCACACCATAATATACAAACATGCCATGGAGGAGATTGCTTCCACCAGAGAAGGCACACACAGGGATATACTGTCCTCTACAATGGCCCTGTTTTGTATGTTCTCATTAACATGTTAAGGTTCATACCACAACAGTGCGTGTCCGTATTTGGGGTCACTCAACGGGTTATGTGAATAGCAGCTAGCAGGCACACAGCCTTTGTACTGACAGCGAGAAATAACAAGGCTTTCTTTGCGTGGAATTGGAGAGGGGAACGCGCTTATACAAGGAGACAAAGGCCGCTACAGTTCGCACACATCCACGGCCAGTGCAGTGTCTCGCTCCCTCCCGGCTTCCCAAGGGTTATAAATAGAAAAACACACAGCTCCGGAGTTTACCTACACAGGGGCTTTTGTTTCTGCGGGAACACACACACGTTTGTATAGGAACATTCTGAGGTCACTTCCAGTTTGAGATGGATGGTTCAAGTACACACCTGGACAGATGTTTGTTGTGGTAGGGAGCTTAGACTTACCTACCTAGATTAAGGTTTTCGTAATACTGAATTTGCAAACTTGATTTTGATGATAAGTATCTATCTATCTATCTATCTATCTATCTATATCTATATCTATATATATCTATATATATATATATATATATATATACATACATACATACACACACACACACACACCCCCACACACCCCACCCCCCACCCCTACACACACACGCATTGTCTGTCTGTATGCATAGTTTGTGATGGTTTTGTATTCTATCAACTGTATTGCATGTTTGCACTTTTGTTATGTTTTTGGATCACCTCGAAAATGAGAAGGGACATTCCATTAAAATAAATTTGAATAAATTCAAATTTCTATAATATTTTTCAGTATCAATACCAGTTTTATTATCAATTTGCATCTGAGTCTTTGACACTAGTAAGAATTAAAACATGTATGGTCAATGCGATTTTAAAATGTCTGTACATTGTGTGAGTTACTCAGAAATTTTGCTCATATAACTTGCCAACTTTCTTGCTTAAAATGTTGACTTTAGAAAAAATGTACCAACAAGGATCTATTCTAACAAGTAGACCACACAAATCAACAAAAAACAAACAAAAAGAAACTGAGAAGTCTTACTAAATACTTGTCCCTTTTTCCAAAGAATTTGTAGTTACTGGTTAACAACTGCATACATGTGAGTCATTATTTACCATTGCACCTGTGTTTTGGGTGTTGCGTGGAAGCAGGACACTGATTTCAAACCTATTACTAAAGCCAAAGTTATTACCTGTAATGATATCTTGACAGCTATAAAAAGACACTAATATTGTTTTGGAACGTACAAGGCGCCTTGGCCAGAACAATAGCGTCCTATCCTCTCAGTTTCTATTCACTGAATACATGTTTCACTGAATATGTGATAATAGCAGACGTATCAAGTCTCCAGCAGAACTTGCCTGAAAACAATGTAGTGGTTTAGTCCTTCTTAGACCTCTGTGACCGCAGCTAATCTGCACTGTTTTTCCATTTTGGCTATTTCCAGCTAATACACGGCTTAAATGTTTTTAGATCTCCTCAAGAATGCTATTATGTTTCAGGGTGGGAGAACGAGAAACGCAAATCCTTGACCCTGGGGTGGGATTTTGATTTGATTTAAACAGCTAAGCACAAATGGCTACTACAGCATGCGGACATTTGTGCATATTAGCATTATATCCATCTTCGAATGCTGCCAGGAAACTAAAATTACACATTACAATTTATTCTGACGGGATAAAATTATAACTGGTAATAGTTTCTGTCTGCTATTTTCTCATGCTCGTTAAGTCTATTACAGTCCAAATGCCTTATAGAAACAATGCATACTTATACTTAGGTTATGTAAGAGCTGTGTACTTACCTAACAGCCACAACAAAGAGACGCAAGCCGAAACCATCTGTCTGTCCCTCCTAACAACAGCATACCTACGACCTAGACCAATACAGCACAACAGAATGCCACAAATACAGTATCAAATGTCATGTTATGCTTGGGCTATTTTCATATGTAACATAAGACATGTTATAGGTCTGAGACTTAAGAACATTGTAAATTAGCAAGTATTTTGCTTTTATGGAACAGAGTAGTTGGATAGAAAATACATCCTTTTAATTTTGACAGATTTAATGTGGTTCTTCATCCAGAAGTAGCCTTAAACCAGGACTACACCAGGACTAAAACTGGACTTAACTGGACTAAACCAGATTAAGTTATGACTAAGCCAGATTTAATTCCAAAGCAGGAGCAAGCCACAGTTTTCAATTTCCAGACCATCACAAAGGATGCTCTTAAATATAAATACGTATCTGTTGCTCTGGTTTAGACCTAAAACCCAGTATGTAAAAAAATGTAAAAAAAAATAAACAAAAAAACTTTCTATTTTCATGGAATCCTGCAGATGACTTTTCACCCCCTGAAAGTTACATACTATCACTTTAATACAAGCTTCCTAGCAGAATACAATTGGCTATCGCCTCAAGTATAAGATAGGACCTTACTATTGTCTTTTTAGGCTATACAAGCATATGGTCATGCAGCTTGATGACACGATAAGTGTAAAATGTGTTAAGTAATTTGGATATGTCTACCATTCAACATTTGGGTGATCCCTGAGCTCCTCCCAGTTCACTCTGCCTGTGTAAGCATGAACTGGTTCTACAGGTACAGCTGGGACACATGGCAAGCTTGTTCTTGACCTGTCTATGATATAATGCAGAACAATAGGACCGACAGATAATTCAATCATCAAAGACACTGTTTAATACTATACAGTAAAGGAGGAAGGCCCGAGGTGACAAGTGACAGACGCTACATTGCCAAATATAACTGCTACACTGCTCGCTTTCATGCCTGCATTCATTAATACATCCGTATGAGTGCTTTTTTATATGCAGAATGTGGCAATGGAAGAAAAAATATCAGCTTGTTCTCAAATGTTAACAGGAAAGCGTTTCAAAAATAGCTAAATATGCACAGGTTGTTAAAGGGGCACTATCTACTATACATTTTTTTAACAATATGTATCTTATATTTCTCAAAATACCTTGCCTCTTCACCGATTTTATTAGTGACCTGGCCTGTTGGTGTCACTTGCTTCTCTTCATGGAGGCAAGGCAAAACAATGCCATCTCCCTAGAGACAAGCAGTAGTTAGCAGTTTATAGTTTTATTTCACAACATAAAAATTTCCACCTTGGTCAAAGCTATTGCTCCATATAACTGTAGGATCCCTGCTTATGTAAATCCAAAAATAGATGTCCTTCCTGTCATATTAAATGTCATGTTATTTTGCAGGCGTGTTTTCAAAGTCCCAAACTCAGTGCCAAAAAATAAACAACAGGTTTGATTTATGTTACGCAAGCAGGCACAGCGGATTGTGTAAACTAAAAATACATTGGGAATTTTTAAGGGCCAAGTAATAGAGTTGACTATCAAGATGTTGACTCGACAAACACGCAGCGGGTCAATCCTTTATTAAATTCTTGTTGACAGAGTAACAAATAAACAGCTGAGCCAAGCAATATCCGCGTTTCAATAATTGGTGTTATGTAAGGACAACTGATAAGTGTAAATCGGATGTCTGCAAGGCTTGAATATTAAAATTATGTCATAACTGGATTCAGTATGTACATTGGCAGTAAGAAAAAAGTTTGAAAATAGGTCAAATGACTTGGGAATAGTGTTGTCATGATACTAAATTTTCAAACTCGATTTCAATACTATGACATAGACATGATACTCAATACAGATTCTGACACCACAGTCATAATTTAAAAAAAACGCGCTTTATTTAGACAATATAATCGCAACCTCAAATAAAACTACTTTCTTCCCACATTGCCTTATATTTGTGTAATCCTCAGTTGTCCAAGTAGGTTCCATAGTGGTCCATGAGCGTATACGAGTCTACATGGTCTTATACTTGTTCTGATACAGCTCAAGATCCTTCTAAAGCTACTCAGGAAAGGTTGGTTTCTGTCCTGTGAATGTGCTTTTTTAGTATCACTACTCACTCAAATTAGTGCCTAATTTTGATACTAGATTTAGTATTGATTAGTATCTGTTATTTTAGACACTAATCAAAACATTTTTAGAATACAAGATTTTTAGATACTATCTGATTCTAATCTCATACTTCCAAGTACAGTTGTCAATTGTACTTAGAAAAAGTTTACTTGACACCCAAAATACACATGTAGTTTATTACAAGACAAGGCATCAATTGGTTTCAGAAAGATAAAAAATTAGAACTGCTGCCATAGTGATTAACAATTTAAAAGAAAATATTACTTTCACTTTTTAAAACTAAATATTATCTTTTGAATTGGAAAAAAGTAATAAAACAATTATAAAAAAGTTCTCAAACTGTTTCAAAGCTGAAATCAATGAATAGCAGGGGGCCAGTAAATAAATTACCAAATGCTAAAAGTGAGAACAACTCACAAAATTAAAACCAGGGGCAATAGTCATAAAAAAGTAAACAAAACCCCACAACTTTTCTATCTTACTTTTCGATATAAAAGCGAAGATATGAATGAATTGTTCCAAATATGCTAAAAATGACTAGAATCAGTAAACCTAAAACAACACAGTACAAACTGACATGCAAACAGCGGTCAATAAATAGTCTTTAATTGATTGGCCTAACCTTTAAACAATATTTTGAACGAAAAACTGATCCAGAAACTGACCGGATACCAATGCATAAAAAATAACTAAACATTACCTATACAACAATGTGTCTATTTTTAGAGTGAAGAGGTCAAACCAAAGCTCGTGTGTAAGAGGAAGAACATGGCGGCTGATGTATAATGCAGTGGGGCTCCGGTTCCCTGGCTCCTCTGAGTTTCCACAAACACCCATAATCTCTCTCTCTTCCTCTCTCCATCCGTCTGTACGTCTGTCTGTCCATCAGGCCTCCTTGATCCTTGACATTAACGGACCACAAACACATTGGAGTACGTGGGGTATCCAGTTACTGCTGTTCAAACATGAGTACTAGTGTCAACAGCTCTGAACACAGACATAACCAGTCTCATGGGCCACCTGCAGAGTCTTCCCACAGCCACGGCGTAAATATATAAAGGGGATTTGTACAGCATAAGTGACTGAAGAATGAATCATAAGTATTGGACCAAACTAAAAGACAAAATAATTATTAGCAGTTTGTGAACAAGGATTTGAGCATGGAAACATCTCAGAATGATAATTGACCCTTTCTTGTGTGATCAAACATCTGGTCAACATGTATATTATAATATTAATTCATTGGAGCTGATCCCAGTTCTTAAGGGCGTGCGGCCGTTACACCCTAGACAATTAGGAGTTAATCACAAAGCTAATATAGACTGACAGACAACTCCTTTCTCACAGTGTACGCTTTTGACTTGTATTTTGAAAATTGATAGGCCTACTGATATATGGATATATTTGAATATTCTTCATAAAACTAATACAATTTGGTTACAAAAAAACTTCAACAAATCAAAATGTAATATGGGAAAAATCTTAGTTCTCAAAATTAATTTAGTTTCATGCATGATTCATTTATTCCTCAGTGTCACTTGTGGTAAGCTAATTCTGAAGCTACAACTGTTATTTATATTTTAATAGGTGGGTGAAGTGTAGTAGCTTTTGTTATATAATTTGATCTAACTATTTTGTATGTGGTTTTGTTCCCAGGAATGTATACACAGATTATTAAAAGCCATGTCTTTATAAGCAAACAAGTATTGTCAGTCTTAAAGGACGAACAGAACTTTGTTTGTGGTGGGGACATCCGCCTGTTTAAAACCCAGGCGGTTCACAACAGGAGCTATAATTAGATGCCCCACTCCTGTCATCTTTTAATGGCCGCCACATCCTCTTTTCTTTACCTCCTTCTCTCTCTTACTCCTTTCTTCCCTTTTATTCTGATATCAGTCTCCTCACACTTCAGATATCATTCACCGAAAATAATAGAATGCATTCATAAAAATGTGCAATCTCACACTGTTGAGTCTAAAGTTACCATCCCATGATCAACAGGAACGGTAACCATGGCGACGGGGGCAGTCAGGCTAACAGGAAGCTCGCTCTAAAAACACAACAATGAAAGAACCAGAGCTGCTTCCTGTTTCAGAGCTGACTTCAGGCTCCCATATCCTGCCTGCGCTTTTGCACTTGCCTTTCTGCCGTGGTGCCCTTGAGAGAATAGATGGCAGTAGAGTGCCCCCATTTAGACATTCAAACCCACTTCAGTGCAGTGCTCCGACACCCATTAACAGTCTGGTTTAATGACTAACAGTAGCCCTGAAGGCAACACGCTAATGTGCAATCAAAGCACAGCACACCTATTTGGAAGTATGGAAAAAACAATTATTCATTTTGGGCCACTTTTTTGTAAGTAGGACAGAAAGAAGAACATTAGTATCACAGAAAAAGGACCTTTTAAGAAACGGGTGTTGAAAGTTTTAGTGCTAAAAAAAGTGGCGAGTTTCTAAATCAGCCTTGTGCAACACAGGATTTCTATGAATACAGTCTGTTACTGACAGTTACAATCAGGCAACTTAAGAAGAGATGAGACAGGAAGAAGACTAAACCACAGTGATTAGAGCTATATCGATAAATGCAATGTTCTGAAAATGCAGAAAAATGCATTGCGATGTTATAACGGGACCCGAACTGTATTAAACGTGTTATTGACAAGATTGACTGAGCAGGAGTTATTGCCGCTTATAAAAGTGTAACAAAATACAGTAGTTGTCTGCTTTCTAATAATACTACTGCCAAAGGTTTGATATTAGCATTAGTGACTTAGAGTTCTCAAAATAGAAAACACTTTTACAAAAAGCATTTTCAGTTCAAGTAGTGTAGCTGTTCTTATTATTGTTGTCAAAACATTTTTTTCAGTTTTTTATTTTTATTTTATTTTAGTATCATTACAACACTAGCACTCATTTTAAAACAGCACCGGAGAACAGTTGGTTTTTGTGGTGGCTCACTGGTGGTAGAGGGTTCACCTACAAGCCCTGCTCAAATCAGTGCACATAATTTTAAACAAAGGGTAGAAAGGAGAGGTATGTGGACCTCCAGAAAGTAAAAATTTGTTCAAAAAAATAAAATGAAAAAGATTGTCAGCCCCGCTTCTGTCTATCAATCAGCTGTGATCTCAGAAATTACTTATTTCCCTATGTATATTCCAACAAAGGGTTACTATGGGCTACCCTGTTTATCACGTGTTGCACAATACATGCTACATACAGATTTTACAGCATCCGAGACTACCACAAAGACTAAAAAAAACTTAACATAAAATCAATTGTACAAAAAAAAGTCCAGCTGTTGTAGTACTTGTAGTGTGGTATCTCTCCCTCTCCCTGCTCGCTCTCTATCTCCTGTCCCTCCTTCACCCTGAGGAATCCACAGCTGTCGCTCCCATTCAGAGCTCCTCTTCTTCTGCAGCAGCTGTCCAGACTGTGGTTTGTGAGTGCACAGAGGCCTGCCAGGCTACAACTGTCGCCAAACTATTTCTATATTTACGGCGCTGCTGCTCTGTTGGTGCATACTTGGTGTTGGAGTGTAAATGCTAGCGTGTTTGGCTGTCGTCGCGTTTACCTTCTGCTCACTGTCGCGGGTCTAGTCTAAAGTTTGGAACTACTGTATAGATCACATATAGTTCAAATTATAAAACGATACTATTAGAGCTAGAGCAGGCACGGTCTAAATACTATCTATCTATTTCCCTGTACTCACTGTGCAGTTACAACTCTCAGTAAAATTAATTTGCATAACTACTTCACTATACGCACACAAATATAGCATTAGTAGAGTCCCCATGTGGCTCTTTCTTTTTCATCCGTAAGCAGCCTTATTTGTTTTAAGGACAGACCATGAGTGAGTTTCACCGTTCACCAGACTCATAACGTTATAAAGTATTGGAGAAGTGTGTATTCTGGATCCCACGCAGGTATTACTGCGAAATTGACTAAAAATGTGTCTTTATAAAAGTTATAATCCAGGTTTTAAAATGATCGCCATTCCAATCTTCCCATAGTGTTGTGAATCTTGTCTATTATGTACTTAGGCCTGTCATGATAACTACTATATCGACTTATTGTTCAATATATGAAAGCTGGAACAATATATTTCTGGGGTAAATATTTATCGTGTTTGCTTTTTCTTAGCACTACTAGGGAATATTTGGTTATTTTTTGGCTATATGATAAGAGCTGTAAAAGGTTAAAAGGTTAAATTAGTGACTTTTATAACTAATTACAGATGCAAACTATGTGTTAAAGTGTTTTGTTTTTTTTTTGTTTTTTTTACAATATTGTACATTTAGAATATTTTTTGTGGTATAAATTTCCTCTTGGGCTATTGTGTCAGTGGCATAAATTTGTTTCAACATTATGATTTATATTTGCTTCAGCAATATATCGAGCGTCAATATATGTTATCGTGACAGGCCTATATGTACTTTTCCATTTCACTCTGCCATATGCCCTATACCTTAATAAAGTTTAAAAATAACCAACAAAAAAGCGATTTTCAAGTCATAAAACGACATACACCATCTGTTACTGATAATAACCACCTGTTATCTTCAACAACAACTTTCGCTTGTGTAAATATTATCACAAAGTACCCAGTCTTATTACAGCTGCCACAGAAAAAGTTTATAAATCACACCTCTATAGGGTGACTCCCCATTTCAATTACATGATTCTAAAATTAGCCTTTTATTTGTGATTTATGGCTTTTGTGCGTTCTCGCGTGCTATTACGTCCTGTATCCTGCCTCTGCTTTTTGCACAGGTGCTTTGGCTGCAACAGAACATACCAATATCACTCCCATTTGCATAACTCGCACAAGAGACACACTCCCCACAGCTATATTCGGCAAACAGAAAACATTCCTGATGGGCCTGTCATGTTTTTGACTTGACGCGATGTTGCAACTAGCCCGGAGCTTGAAACTTCATACTCATTCATTAGAGGCACACTTACTGCCAAATGAGGTATGACTGTGGGGGACTCCAGGTGTGCAGAGGTGGTGAGAGACAGACAGAGAGAGGCAGAGGGACAGAGAGAGACAGACAGAGAGAGGCAGAGGGACAGAGAGGCAGAGAGAGACAGACAGAGAGAGAGAGAGAGGGACAAAGAGGCAGAGAGAGACAGACAGAGAGAGAGAGAGAGGCAGAGAGACAGAGAGAGACAGACAGAGAGAGGCAGAGGGACAGAGAGGCAGAGAGAGACAGACAGAGAGAGGCAGAGGGACAGGGAGGCAGAGAGAGACAGACAGAGAGAGAGGGGCAGAGAGACAGACAGAGAGAGAGAGAGGCAGAGAGACAGACAGACAGAGAGAGACAGACAGAGAGAGGCAGAGGGACAGGGAGGCAGAGAGAGACAGACAGAGAGAGAGAGAGAGGCAGAGAGACAGACAGAGAGAGAGAGAGGCAGAGAGACAGACAGAGAGAGAGAGGCAGAGAGAGAGAGGCAGAGGGACAGAGAGGCAGAGAGAGACAGACAGAGAGAGAGAGAGGGACAGAGAGGCAGAGAGAGACAGACAGAGAGAGAGAGACAGGGGGACAGGAAGGCAGAGAGAGAAAGAGAGAGAGAGGCAGAGGGATAGGGAGGCAGAGATAGAAAGAGAGACAGAGAGAGAGAGAGGCAGAGGGACAGGGAGGCAAAGAGAGAAAGAGAGACAGAGAGAAAAAGAGAGAGAGAGGCAGAGGGAGTGAGAGAGAGACAGAGTGGCAGAGGGAGACAGACAAAGAGAGACATAGGGAGAGATACAGAGAAAGAGAGAAGCAGAGGAAGAGAGAGAGAGACAGACAGATGGAGGGAGAAAGAGAGAGCAAGAGAGAGAGAGAGAGAGAGAGACACACACACACGCGTGCCTCAGTCTTGGATCACAGAGCACTGACAAGACTGACATGTATCTAGTTTGTAACAATTTGTGAAAGTAAAGTCATTTCAATGCAATATACAAGTGAATCTTCTGACTATATACTGTTGAAAGCCATGAGAGAGAAATGTCACTTACCTCCAGATTAGGGATGTCAAAATAATGTACGCGCATATAATAAACAATATTAAAACTAATATCTACCAAATAGTAAATAATCATTTGAAAAAGTATCAGTACTTACAAATATTAATACAATTTTGTTTTTATTTTCAATGTGGTATTCAAATCAGTATCAATCAGTATTATGAGTATTAAGTATGAAACCTTATCCATAGTTTCAAAATCAAGTTTGAGACAATCTTACCATATGTGTGAACAAATATATGTGTACATTTGTTACTGATGGGGTTACGGATTACCTGGCATACACTATGAATATTTTTTTTCGTCATACATATAATGCCTTATTTATATTCCCTTATTTACATATAGAAAAATGTATGAGTGCTTTTAGTGCGGTGTAAACTTTTCTCTGAAAACAACTAAACAGCTAGATGAGCCTTTTAATTGTGATGATAAGCGATAAACAGTTTAGATGAGTCCTTTAATTGTGACGATAAGCGAGATACTGCTACACAATATTCATTGTGTGTGTTTCAAATCAAAAATAGCTCCAAGAGAAGTGGCCTGACTGGTCTGCTGAGCTCATTCCATGTGACAGGTTGGAAACATTAGAAACTTTATTGCTCCCTCTGGGCAAATTCTGACTTTCGGAGCAAGCTGGTCGAAGGTCATGATTGGTTGCAGACAGACATCTAAGTTATGAAAAAGCAAAAATTCTGATAAAAAATATGTTTATATATTGAATTTATTTTCTATAAACCACTTCTGTGTGCTATTTAGTTCTAACTGACAAATCGAGGCATGTAGTTTAAAGCAGGTTTTGGACATTTGAGATAGTATAGTGGATTTTGTTGTTATGTTAAATAGCACTCAGAGGTATGTATTCATTTGTTGTTTAAGCCGAGGTTGATTCAAAAAAGGTTTTTGTTTATGCTCATGAACTTTGTTAGTAGCCATAATTATGTGTTTCTTTGTTTTTTTTAAATAGGAAATTGGGATTGATCTTTAACAGTTTGTTGGGGTTTGTTGTTTAATCTGAATGTGCATTTTATATATATATATATATATATATATATATATATATATATATATATATATATATATATATATATATATATATATATATATATATATATATATATATATATATATATATATCTCACAATTTTTAATGTATCACAATTTTCCTTTAAAAGGTAACTGAAGCATCTGCTTCTTCTTAGAGTTCATACTTCTCTGTGATTTGGTAAATGGACCTGTCACTCACTCAAGAATATGAGGCTGACCAACAGGAGCAGTGAGATGTGCATTAAACTGAAAAGCATTGAATCAAGAATATAATCAAAATGTCGTCAAAATGAGTAGACCACAATTACATTTTTATCCCCATATCGCTCAGTTTAATCTGAATAGGATTTTTCAGACTGTGAAATTTTTAACCGGAATACCATTTGTTATTCCATCATTGCGAGATAAGGCCAAACATATCACATTATCTGTACTTAGTACACCCACTCTTGAGAAACAGGTTCACCTCTGAATCAGCTGTCCTTTAGAAAACAAAAACTAGCTCTTACACAAGTCCAGGTTTCCCACAGTTAGCAGATTTCATGATAACCAACCAACACAAATCTTGCTGCAGACAGGAAATCCAGCCAATGGGCACTCTGTCCTTTGTCCAAACCCTGCTCTTTCATCACCGCTGCCCTTCATCAACTTCAAACACATTCTCCACATTTCCCCAGGCAGATAAAGCCACTACACAAAGCAATGCTCGTGAGGGATCTCCTGCTATCTTACAGGAGACCTCTTAACTTTATTGATGCGATACTCGTCTAAATTTGGAATCTAAAATAATAAACAAACCGAGACTTCCGAGCCAAAATACTCTACATTTAGCAATGGTCGTGCTTGTCATTGATGAATGAACAGTGTGCAGTTTGCAGACAGGTGAAAGGTGCAGATAAGGCCCACTGCTTGGATCAAAAGTGCACACAAAAATATAGCAGATACAACAGGCTTATGAGGATGAGCCTCAATGGACTGAAATTGATAGTGACAAATGGTGAACAATGCGGCCTGGTAAGAATACTCTCTTGTTATTGCAACTCTTTAGTGGAGTCATCAAAGCACAAACAACAATGATGTCGTGAGAGTGAGGCATACTTTCTGAATCTCAGTTTCTATGTACTTGGAAATGGTGTATTCAGCTGCTAAACAAAGTAATCGGTAATACTAAGCAATCCACTTGGCTGAAAATCTGTACTTAAGTTGACTTCCAATCCAAGTTCTGGATTTAATATTATCTATGTACTGTACAAAATGTACTTCAATATTGTATAAATACATATTTCTCTATACAAAGTTTCAACACTGAAGAGCACCAAAAGGAAAATCTAATACAATCTCTACCCATACAAGTTGCACACCTGTCTCTAAATTTTTACATATTTCTCCATGAAAAGCCTTTAATGATATCATTGCTGCTATATTCCATAGGATGATTTAACAAGTGTTTAATAAAAGTTATTTCTACATGATAGATTGAGACATGAGATTAGAGATTAGACAGAGTAAAGCACTATGGTCTAGTCTTGCATGTTACTGCTTGCATACTATTCTTTTAAAGTCCCCACTATCTAGTAGATAGTTGAGCATATAGTTTTTATCACAAAAACAAACAAAACACTTACAAACAGCTACTATACCAAACTGAGACAATGCTAGTTTCTTCACTAACAGAATCTTGGGTTAAAAAATGTCCACATTGGGTGATAGTCCTATGTTTATTGAATATTGTTGTATTTTCCATTCCTTTGGCTGGTTAAAAGATAACACGTTCTGAGAAGAGAGGCTTCATGAATATGCGTAGTCACACTCTGCTGTCTGCACACAACACAAAAGAGGAGGAATTAAGATTCTTGCTCAGCACTGGTCTGGGATCTGCATCCACTCCACTGAGAACCTCAAAGAGCCACTGATACAGAGGAGATAAAGACGTAGATCACACATGACAGTGCACATCAGGAAGCTGTACCATAACAGTTTGCATTTTTAGGAAGGAAATTGTAAAAAAAAATAAAAAAAATCTGAAGAAGTTTGAGTCTTTGCAACGCTACTTTTGAGAAAGACACTTTGCTCATTCAAAGCTAAATTTCCACACGTCTTTGGTCAAGTGTTTGACACAATTAATGATGCCCTTTGTGAGTTTAATGCCATGCAATGGAAATACCAGGCAAAACAACAGCATCTTCATGGAAACATGTAGGTGGCGGACCCATCACCAGAAAAGTTAGACAGTGCAACTTTAACCTAAAAAGTAATGTCAAAACTATTTTATAGTGTTGTATTTCACTAATTGCTCACTATAATACCACAGTAAACATATAGTGGTCATCCTAAATATTTTAATACCATCTTTAAAAGGTCATTTTCCAGAAACTAATTTGAATTCTTCAACAATGAACCCTGTACCGTGTTCCCACACCCACGCACACAAGTTAAATAAACAGCCATTGTACTTGTCTCATCCTCCATTGGACACTGGCTTCTTGTATGGCTTCCAGCTCAGTCAGATGTGCAGTCAGGAGTGTGTCCACATGAATAAAGGGGATCTGCTTACATCAGAGGGCTATCTGATCCCAGGTCAGTGTCACTCACCTGCTCCTCTGGAGTCAATGTGATCTGTCCATTACGCTGCAGCTGAGGTCAGACCATATCACAATACAGAAGAGTCTATTCTGATAAGGGCCAGACAGAAGAGATCCAATGTCTAATATGTCTGTATTGTCCGGGAGATGGTGCAAATGATTACATCACCTAATATGAAAATAGAATACTAATTAGCCCACATTCCTATATTACTTTCAAAATAAAATACAACGCATAGCTCTGCAAGTGTATAATTAGAAAAATGAGCAAGGCTTTATGGTTCTTTATCATCTCTTGTTACTGTAATGTCCTCTCAGGGCATATTTTAAGTCTGTCTCTATTAAAAACATTGCACATCTTCCTGTAATGCTGCCATGTTTGTCTGTGGAGATTTGAAACTGTTTTGGTCGACAGTGTTGCACCATTTGTCCAAACTTGCAATGGTTATTATGATGCAAAGGTCTTGCCCTGAGGTCTAAAAACGTTGCTGTCCAATCCATCAACAGAAACTGTGTTAACAACTGTGGAAGAAGCTTACACTCCCTGTCCAGTTGAATAATTTGATCATAATTTATTTATTAAGGCCATTTACTGTAGAGCCACAAACCCTTAGTCAAGTGGTAACTCACTGACCACAGCCGGGAGCCTTCAGCCCTGAGGTTAATACAACTGCAATTGATTTGACACAGTAATAAAACGTTAAGGACACTGCTCCCTTAGGATCTGGTACAATTTGTAAGTACAACACAAAGAGAAAGTACACACACAGCATGTATCAAGTATAACTGTGCCCTCAGAAAAAGCACAGAGCCATGGGGCCCGTGGGGGGTATTATGTAACATTATCCCCTGACATATCAAGTGATTTCACGCACCTCCAGGCTGGACAATCGTCCCATTTGTTCAGCCGGTCAAAAATAGCCGCCTAGTTCACTGCCGTCTACTATTACCAACACTCTAGATCAGACATAGCAGAGTTAAGACTGAGAAAATAGTCAAGGAGATGGTACACTACCATCTCTATAATTAGGACTCGTTAACTTATGCTATGATAAAGTTATGATCATGATAGGCTAGTCAGAAAGTAAGTAAGTAAAGTTAACCTTACTAATGCAAACACTTGCTGGAGGCTTTGATGATGGGCATACATTTATATTGCAACACGCAATGCAGATAAAGAATCTATGACAACTATTTGAACATGATTGTTTAGCATAAAAGACACCATCTATTTACAATTACAGCTCTTATTGGTGTACATCTGTTCCTGCTTAGAAACCAAGAATACAAAATCATTCAATTTTGCATTGTTGAGTGCACTCTAGAAAAGTTTGGCCTTGATAAACAAAAATAGTAAGTAACCCAGGCTATGGCTCTATACAACATACAGTCAGTATCAGTTACACGTTTGTGGCATGGCTAAGCACGTAACATTTCTTACACAACTTAGTGAATCATGTGGTGGTTATAGCAAACACAGCTAGTCAAATAGCAGCAATGGAACAAAGAATACATAGGAAACAAAACTCAAACTTGGCTTTATTTGAAGCAATATTTCATCATTTTTAACAAAAAAGGCTCAACATATATGATTGCTTTGACAAACCTCAAGTACTTTATTCAGAAACACTACTGTCCACACACAATGTTAATGCATGCTTCTAAAACAGCCCCAACACTCAAAGGAAATCTGTACAGCAGAACGAGCAGCAGGTGGAGGACAGACGAATGCGAGGGGATGCTAGGGGATTAACGCATTATCCAAGTCGCCTCCACAGCAGCCAAAACTAGAGTTGTTACACCTGCAAAGCACTGATTTAGTACTTTGAATTGCTGTTGTACCGTTACAGACACATACTGCAAGAAGTGTTCAAAACTATTACATTTTTCATCCTATCCTATTCTATTGTTCACCTGTTTTCAAATATATTGTATTTTGCCATATTGTATTTCTGTGTTTTAAAATGTCAAACTGAGAACTCTAAAAGATATATATATATATCTTATAGCTTTTATATATATATATATATATATATATATATATATATATATATATATATATATATATATATATATATATATATATATATTTATTTATTTTTTTATTTTTTTAATTAATTAATTAATTTTTTAATTTACAAAAGTTGGTACAAGGCCCTACCCTACATGGCCCATGATATCATTGGAAGTCCCTGTATGTACACCTGAAATAACTCCTTTCTCTTGGTTTTATCTTGACCCCACTGAAGGAACAGGCCTTACATAATGGTTACTTACTGCTGCCTTTTCATTACTGAGAATCCTTCATTATGGTGGAGAGCCAGAGCTGAACAGAGCGTGAATGGGATTAAGTCTTTCTTGGCAGTCTCGAGTAGTTCAAATGACTGCTGGAGATGGAGTTTTTATAACAGCGGTTTCACAAGTGGCACACATCTGTTCCTGCCCTCTACCACCTTTTGCCAGGCTGCCCTTTTTCTACCCATGTGGCATTGGGTCTGGCCAAACTGCTTGAGAATATTCAGTGTGTGTGTGTGTGTGTGTGGGGGGGGGGGGGGGGGGGGGGGTGTCTGTGTGTGTGTGTGAGAGAGAGACCAGAGAGACAAAAGGAGAGCAGCCTGGTGTCAGTTGGCTCGTGTGGACACATGTAACCAGATGCTGCCTTCATGGCCCTGACCTCAGCGGGTTTTTCCACCACCACACACTCACATATACACTCATATATAGTGGGCACAGAGTAGGTCCATGGAGAGTGCACATTGAGCCCAGCCTGGTACCATTCACACACTCATGCATTGTAATCCTACACAGGGTGATCAAGCTCTGGAGAATGCTCGTCTAATCTGACACACAAAGACCCGGGCGGACGACTCTGGGAGGGTCTGTGTCACTATATTATTAAGTCAGCTGGTGCTTTAATACGTAATACAATCCCATAAACATGGAATGGAGTAATTTCCTCTACTGCTGTTAAGAAACCAGCTAACTTTGGGAATGAGCACTATTTTTCAATCAGCATTTTACTGAGCTTGGTTCAACAATGGGCATCAACAGACAGCGTAAAGTGAAAGAGTGTTGACGTGTCTCAAAGAGGAAAACAAAAGTGGAATAGAGTCAGGAAGTTTGTGTTACAAAGAGAGCTTAAGTTAAGATGTAAGCAAACATTTGCTTGTAGTTGCTTAGAGTCACTATTGATGCTCTTAAGACTGTACTACATATCTGGCCAGATGTTAAGCTCTTTTGTTCAACACAGAGTTTCAAATGTGTAAGAAATGTTAAAACTGCCATATTTACTTCAATTTCTTTCTAATCACATCTGGGTGGAGACCGGTTTGGAATCAATGTGCCTACTTTGTTTACTTTTCTACAAAGCCAATAATGAGTATGTTAATCATTTTACTTTTATTATTAATGCTATTTTGAAGTAACATACATTACTGTGAACTGAGTCATTTCATTACTGGTCAGATCAGTAACTTTGCCTGGGGGTGTCAACTGCTTTTCTCCGTAATTATAGAGTTTAATGTCATACTGTGGAACATTCCAAAAAACGCACTAACATCTTCATAAAAGCAGGTGACAACCCCCCATCGTTATGTAGTGCAACTTTAAATATTTACAGTATAACACACCTAGATAGAGCACTAGAGTAATGTCACCAACATGCATCTTTTCCTACCAGACTAATACCAAACCCCCCTCCTCTTAAGCTTCCTACATCTTGTCTGTCACATAATTAACGGGACCTGCGGCAGAACGCACATCAGACGAGCCACATCTTTCCAGCGGGCCCCACACCTGCTCTGCACTTTACTGCGCCTTTTGGAGAATCAAACCACTTACATCACTCACTGGAAAAATGCTGTCAACCCAACAGAGAGCAGAGCCTGTGTGTCATATGTGTACGCTTAAAAAAAAAGTTGTAAAAAGGGACAAGATGCCTGCACCGCACACTGTAGAGGACTGGCAACATTTTTCCACATCAACCTTTCTGACAGTCATGTTAACAAGCCCGAGTGAGACTTTTACTGCCCAAACAAGAGCACAGCACTCATTAGAACACAGTGCTTTGAGACACATACCTTTTAATGTCCGGAATATGATGTCTTCTTGGTTTATCTTTATGAAGCCGCTGACAGTGGGGAGTCCATCTGTGGAACAAAATAACACTTTAAAACGCAAGTAATAAAGTGTTTTTAGCAAATACTTTCACTGTGGCTGTAGTCAAGTAAAGACATTTGCAGGGTTATTGAAAAGCTGATAGTAACAGATACTAAAACTAGTATTGAAACTAGACACTCATTTGAGCAGGTATCAATACTATAAAAGTCACATTCACAGGACAGAAATGACCATTTAGAATGATCTTGAGCTGTATCAGAACAAGTATATGACCAAATAGGCTTGTATCTGCCCATGGACCACTATGGAACACACTTGGAGGACTGAGGGATTACACAGATATAACATTACATGTAATATAAAAGAAAGTACTATTGTTTAATGTTCAAATTCCTGTACTGAGTCTGTTGAAATCGTGTCAACCCTAGTAATTTGTGGTTGACTAAAGACATAATCTGTGCATCAGTTAATTGACCTAAAGGGGGTGCGACACTGGCAAAGGCTGTTCAATTTAGAATGATATTGTACAAAAAGTACTATATTTACAGAGAAGTGATTATAATAATAATATATCAGTTTTATATAGCGCTTTTCACAGTAACTCAACAATTTACATAGTTGCATAGAAAACAAAGAATCGTAACATCTTCGCACCTGTTCAATCACTCCCAAAATTTATGCCAAGTCATTCCTAGCTTGGAATGACTTGGCAGGAGTCATTCCAAGCTTGGCTATTAATTAAATTGCCTATTTTATCAACTAATCACAAAAGACACCATTGAGCAGTTCATCAACTAAACTACTAAAGGACTACACAAAGCTAATGTTCACAGTTGACCTACACTTATCCTGCTTGTGCCAAAGTTGATCCAAGCCATAAACATTTGTGGACTAACTTAAGCCTGCTGTTGTACACCCCACCCCATGTTTACATTGCACTGGCTTATGATAGTTTCCTTTGGACTTGCATGAACTTACCATAACCACAGTGGTATCACTTATAGTATTAAAGCAAACATGTCACAGTCAAAAACTGATGTTTAACTCTTGGTGGGGAATTATTTTAAATGCACCACAGAGATCATGACCAGTGATTGAAAGACGAAAATGTGTAAAGGAAATGGATTAGCAGATTAAAACAAAAGATTAAAAAAAAAACTGCAATTATGAAAAACAACTTTAATGGTGCATTTACAGACAGCAAGAAAGTATATTAAAATAATTTGTCACTTATTAATATTTAGTTATCTGTGGTTACTGACCTATGCCACGTAAAAAAAAATGTTATATTTCTATTGGAAAAGTTATATGTAAACGTTGTATTTTAAACTACAGCCAATAGAACTTAATAGTGTTTGATACATTTGAAAAAGTCGCAAAACTATATAAAGACTATAAGCTTTATTTTGCGTTTATCAGTCCACATAATCTTCATCAATATTTACAGCAATTAGGGTCACGCTTTTGTCTTATCATTCAAACTTAACTAAAGACTGCTTAATTTAGCTTTTAACTGTAAGAAATGAAAAATAAAAGTTGTTATTAAGGTGTAAGCAGCGGCACATCAAGGCTACTACAAAGGCATAGACGGCAACACTCGCTCGCTGCTATTGGTCAGTTGCCTCACGAGCGCACGATGCAATTAACTCCACAGATAAAACAACAAGAACACCTGTGCAGGAAGTCAGAGCCCGCCAAAGCTCGTTTTTGCAAATGTCAACCCAAAACATGACATATTCCCCGAGTTAAACTGCTCTCACTAACTTCCAGCTGCAGCCTGTCACCGCTGTGTTACCCTACCTTGTAAAGACAGCAACCTCCGGAAAACTTTTAAGCTCCTACAACACTTTCACTTTGCAAAATAGTTAGCATAATCCGGTTAATACGGCTGGAAGTCCCCGGAGCATCCGCGAGCGAAACCCCCAAACACACGAGAGGAGGAGCGGGTACACGAGCCTCCGTGTGTTTGTCACTCACAAGAAGACTGTAGCCTACAAAAGGAGGAGGAAAAGAAAAAAGGGCTGAGCTCAGTCAAGTTCCACGGCGAGGAAAAAGAGAAGTCCGTCCCCTCCGAGTCCTGCCCCGCTCTCTTCAACCTCCCGCTGACAGAAATAGCAGCGAGGCGGGACCCACCAAAAATAGCCTTGACTTCACGCAGACCTTCGCGACTATTGTTTTGCCGCGCTGACAGACGCTTATTGGGCGCGCGCCGCAGCCAATCATAAGGTGAGTGAAGGCTGCTCGATAATAAACTTGTGCCACTATCTAGACTTGTCATGCATTAAAGAATGGGGTAGTTAGCGGTGGCTCCATCTGCTGTTGTAACCCAGGCACCAGCAGGAAAAAAAACAGAGAAATGTGAGTGTATACGTCTGGGCACTCAAGGAATTCTACTCTAATAAAAGACCTGCAAAGAAACACAATGATTTCATGCCACTTTTATGCACCATTATATATGAAGGTAATGTTTTACCCACCATGCTATTTTTGTCCATGGCCTATATGTCTATTGTTGATAGGGTTGTGCATTTGTGCAGAGATGTGGAATTCATTGAATTCAATCATAGAATAGTTCACAAGTCACAATTATTGGCTTGGCTTTTAAACATGTCTAAAGCCCTTTCTAGTGGCAGCAGCACATGTTTGGACATATATATTAGCCCCTTTATAGGAACATTTATTCCCTCATCCCATCAATATTAATGGTGGCTATCACCTATTTTATCTAGCCTATATTTATGGACAAGCAATTATCCACTTGCCTTTTAACTTCATTGGCCTGTGCAAAAGCTTTCGGTAGAAGAATATGAATAAAATATATTCATCTATTACTGTGCATAACAGCAGAATCAATTGATTCTTAGGCTTGTGTGGGCTACAACTTGCTCATAAAAGGACAAAATACATGTTCCTCCAGAAATGTACCCTTGTCTGTTTTATGAAATTTGAGGAAATTCCAAAATCACATGTTTCCGTGAATTTTACAAGTAAACACATCCTTATCTTTAGCCTTTTAACCGCATGCCATGAATTAGCACACAGTTTTACATTTTCTGCCGTTAAAGCCGGGCACAGGGCATTCCAACCCCATAGGAGGAAGTCAGGCATCCTGTGTGAGTAAATCACGCTCAGTTGCACAGCAGATAATAGAGTGAAGCCGGGTTGACGCAGAAGCGCGGCCCTGACACTGTTTTTCTGGTCCTCCACATATTTGCTCTAGAGCAACAGGCTGTTTACTGTTTACAAGCTCTAATACACAGGCCCATGGACATTCTTTAGTCGCACATGACAGCCAGCATGACTCCAGTCAACGCTTTATACAAAAACAGCTACCAACAACTACCAACATTACAAGCTGTTGTAAGACGAACTCAATACTGCTAAAGTCTAAGTCTAAGATTAAAAAAATAAAAAAAACTAATGAAATTCAAAAGTAGTAAACAACAGAACAATATTAAGACAATAAATATTATTACATTATTATTACATTATAAAAGCCCTTTTCCAAATCAAACAAATCATTAAAAGGATGAAAACATCCATTCACTTCAGAGAAATACATTTTATAATTCTAAGCAATCCTAAATAGCTCAGAGGGATCACAAACTCCTGCATTCTCTATTTACAAAAATAGGCACTGGTCCAGTTTGATCTAAAATAAAACTTAAAGTAAAAACAACCACGAGAATGAATGCAATGTATAATAGTCCACAAGCTAAAACTAACAAAGAATCACAAGGGTTCCCCCTTGTGATTCTTTGTCTTCAGATAAAGTGATGTTAAAGTTGTTTTTCCCCCCTATTGATTTCTTTATCAATATCAGTGCCATATATTGACTGAAAATGGCAGTTAGATGAAGTATCTTGCCTTATAAATTTTCTCACCGAAACCACTGGAAAAAAATTATCAGTTTCATCTTCATATGACAACTTCAAATAGGCACATTTTTCCCCCACATATACGGTCCTTTTCAGCTCACAACTGCGTTTTGTGCTCTTTTCCGATCTCACAGTCGGGTCAGCGAGAACTGTTTGATAGCAATACCGAAACCTTGAAGTGTGTTTTTGTGTGTGCTTCAACTGCTGTTGGTAATCCTCCTGTCACCCTTTAGGGCCTCAATCAACAAGGGGAACCCGGCACATTTCCCAGAAGCCTTTGCAGGTGCGTGGGTGAGCGGATCGACACGGGGATGTAGGGTATGTATGTGAACTGGAGAGCATTTGTGTGTTATGCATGTGGTTAGTCCATTCAATTACACAACCAAGTGCATCGTCTGAATCACATCCGGTTTCGGGCTGAAAATAACTAAACCACAGGGTGACAAAAAACCAGCGAGTAGCAAACGCCCACAGGGACAGTCCAAGACAAGAGAGCACTGGTCACTAAGGGGGCCGTAAACAATACTGGCTCAAATATTCACTTTCGAGGAGTTCTTTTCAGTAACATCATAGTGTAAAATCGAGTTCTATGAAGCGTCATTATGCAACGTCCATTGACCGATGATGCAGTAAATAAATAAGATTGGTATATTTGGTCAGTTGCATGCCTTTCAATTTAGCATTTTTAATACTTGTGCAGGTGTCAAGCATATTCTGAAGTTACATCACACCAATTTATTTTACAGAATTTACAATGCACAACACTGCAAAATGCAACAACGTGGATTTGCCAGCTCAAATGCATATGGTCAAATCTATTTAAAACATCACATTTAAGGTTAAGTAGTGCGGTATAGGGCTGAATGATTTCCGAAAAATATCTCATTGTGATTTTTCTGACAAGCATTACGTACAAGAATCACATTTCAGACATGTTTGTACAGATCTAAACTACAGGGTTAGCAGTTTTTATGCAGAAAAAGAAGAAATGCAGAGTAAGAAGAAAAAATGGTACTACAGATATGCTAACTGCATCGATTCAACTTGCGATTTTGATTTGATTGCGATTAAATTTGCAGCCCTAGTGAAGTAATACTCAATAACTTTTTCAGGTGAATTCCTGTTCATGTCATCCAGAAATGATGGCCGGAACCTTTCTGAGCCCACATGTTATCCCTATCTCATTTTCAAACATACCATGAACTGTTATATCTGATTGGCCCACTTCTCATGACATGTAATCACTGTAATCTTTGAGGGCTCTCGAGTGGTTTCAGGGTATTTTAAATATCTATCTTCTAACTATCTTGAACTATATATACATTTATGTTCAAGCCTTTTTCTACAGCAAAGGTCATGTCCTAGAAACACAAAATAAACTTAAGCTCCACCTGTGTTCGTTTTATGGAAAATTCAAAATAAAATTGGCTACATGTGTGGTGGTATAGAAAACATTTGCAAGTTTCTGGGTGATTATTTTTACTGCCGTCATGCACTGAATGAACAAAACCGCACAATTGATTCTGGCATTATTGGTGGGTTTTCAGATTCAGGAATGTGATGATGTCATAGTCCCATAATGGGGGAGCGAGAGACAGATTTTCCTATTCTTTACATTGTTTACGCGGAATAAAAGGTAAATCCACAACTGTTGAAATGAAGTATTATTTCTATTGGCTAGACCTTAGAACTCTATAACCTTAGAGCAAAAAATATGCATTTTTAACTGTCCCCAGTCTGTATGAAATATTACTGGCCTATATACCATTTGGTGATGTAATCCAAAACCCAGTGATATACACATTCATTCAGATTTAAAGGTCCTATATGATACAAAACTGACTCTTGTGAGTGTTTAGTCATGTTAAAGTGTTGTTACCTCATCAAAAACTTACCCACAGCTGTGTTTTGCTTCATTCACACGTTGGAGTAATCATTAATTATTAGTCTGTCTACATCTCCAAAGCTCAAAATGCTCTGTTCTCAACCTAAGTATGCAAGATTTGTGTGTTAAATATATGTGAATGAAACGAAACACAATTCTGGGTGTATATTTTTGATGAGGAAACAACATTATAATAGTATAATAGTGTCATAAGGCTTTCCAAAAAGAACAACACAACCCATCAGCAATCTTTATTTATAATCACATCTAATCAAATAGCTTCCAAACAGAGACGTTATTTTTGCATTTTGGCGTTCTAGTTTAAGCTGAAACTATAATCGTGCCCAAAACAGATCAGTAACTGTAATTGTTGACAATCATTCTGCAGAAGTGTTGGGTTAAAATAGCAGCGTGTTCTCAGTACTATATACAGGGCAGGATGTGGTCAATGCTGTGTGTGCTGTATAGGCTCTCACCTGCAGACACACAAATCATATCAAACACACATCTATACATTTTATTGCAATAACCTATTCATTTCTTTTATTTGATAGCAACCCATTCACATGCATATGAATCACAGACAATCCCAGACAAATTAAAGAACATTGTCGTGAGTAATGACGCAGATGATGTCACTGACAGTAAAAGGGAGTGCGTAGACAGGCAACACCCAATGTACTTTGAACAAAAGATGAACATGAGGCTACTACTACTATTATCATTATTATTATTGCATTAATTGGATCATACAATACGTAAAGGGATTTGGACAAAAACAGATACAGACCTGTTGCATATATTATCTTGGGAAAATCTCAGGAAATACTTACGTAAAGGTATAACTGAACATTCTCATGCAATACTCTTGTGAAATTTTTTATTTGAAGACTGAAATGAAAAGTAGATATTCAAGAATTCTTTCAAAGGCGCTCTGTGTGGTTTTGGTGGAGGCGTCCTCTACATACTTGTCTCTGCGAAAAATATTATTGAGTGGCCTGTAAAGTTTCACAGTATGGCATTAAACTTATCTATCTCCATGGAGACAAGCAGGTGACACCACCAGACCAGTATTACACATTACAGAGGAGACACCTTTCACAGTATGAATGCATGTTGTGCAATAGTTCAATGTATTTCGGATCAATATTGCATTTCATTGTATCGTATAGTCACATTTATTGCCATACTGTGGGACATTCCGGTAAAGTAATAGAATCTCCATGGAGACAAACAAGCGGCTAACATAGTGCATCACTGATATAGCAAAGTTGATGATTATCTCTATGTGAGTCAGTGTTTCATATCAGCAGATCAAAATGTTGCAATCTAGATTCTTGGCGAGAAAAAATACAACTATAGGAATACTTCTTTTTGGATAAAGACCATTCTAAGACCATCGGAAAATGACTTTGCAGTGACATAACCCTGGGGTATTCTGCATGCATGTCTACTGCCGGAGTGTTCAGCAGTTGCCATGGTGACACAATGCACACATTAGCAAACACTTCTCCCAAAATTTTAAGAAAACTCAAGAACAACAACGCGTTATCATGAGGCTGTGATCAATACGAGCACGCATGGTCCCGCTTAGGTGTTTGAATTCAGCAGAAAATTTAAGAGCGTCTAACTGGACAAACTGTTTGAACTCGAGCCAGCTTGTGACTTTAATTTCATGTGTGAGACTTGTTTAACACCACATATCAGCTCACAAGCTATAGTTCCAGCGAAGTCAGCTTTTTTGTGGTCAAATTGTGTAAAAGTCTCAGACAAAGCAGTGTCTAGAGATAGCGTTACACCCCTAGGGAACGTTGATGACCTCAGCTACAAAGTATCAATATATTGTGGTAAATTGTAGTATAAATTCTATTCAAAAATACACATTGCTTGCATATAACACATAGCAAACAATGGAAGTGAGGTATAGCAGCCAATAAAGTGGATCTGAAGAACTCTTTGCATTAAAACGACCAAAGGAGCATAAAGGAGAGGGCAGAGAGGTGAGCAGAAATACTGAGTGCACTGTAATAATGTTTGGCCGCGGTCTGCCAGCGGGGTCCTTCCCTTTAAGAAGCAATGGGGAATGTGCGGAATGCAGAAAGGAGATGAAAAGGAAGGAGGGAGGAGGTAAGAAAGGAGGGAGGAGAGAGGAGAGGAGGGCTGAGGCTGGGAACAGAGCAGAGAAATGTGAGCCGGACCAGACACCGAATACGAGATGATCAGGAGAAAAAGAAATATTTTTTTTAAAATATGAGGTGCAGTTTGTGTTTTGGAACATTATAAAAGCAAGTATTGACAAGGATAAAGGAAAAATATTTAAGTAGAAGTAATAGTAGTCAAAAAAAACAATGGAAGTTTTTCTTTTACTTTCTTAAACTATAAACGTAACTAAATATATTTGATTAAATAGTTTATTGCGTAGAAACAACAGAAGTTAAGACATTTCTGAAAAAATAGCAATAAATGGAAAATAGTTTATATTCTATTTTGGGATATGTTTATTCATTATTATTATTATTATTATTATTATTATTATTACTGTTGTCTTTTTGTTTGTTTGTTTATTTTTTCTTGCATTTTCAGTAAGATTTCTTGTAAAAGTAGATCCAAGGGGCCAAGTAAAAAAAAAAAAAAAAGCTTAAATAACAACATAAAAAACAATATAATATAAATTGGTTGACCTTTATAAATACCAATCTTAGAATCAAATAAAAACACCAGATAAAATATAATACCCAATATTCCCATGATCAAAATAATCACGCTCAACTTTATATATACATTTCCTGACACAAAACACAGGCTTTTTTCCATGCTATTCATATTAGTAACACACATAACACAATGCTCACTGAATGTGCACTGAATCTATGAATGGAAAACATTTATGTGTAAAATCCCCGCACGCCTTTGAGGACTGATGGAGACGTTTACACAGAGAAATGAAGAGTAACGCTTACACTTCAGTAAGTAAACAACGTATATGGCATTCATAATCATCAGTTAGACTACATTTATGTACATTTAGAAGTCACCAACATTTTTGTCGACAGCTTGTAAAGACCTTATAAAATGTTGAAGGCGCTGTACCTAAAAACGTAAAAAAACAGAACTAGTTGATTTTTACAGAAGATGTATTATGCTTGTGTCTGCTCTAAAGCTGTAATCTATGACACCCCTGGATCTTTCTGTTATAATTTGCACATTTTAAATCGCGATATTCATCTGAAACGACTTAATAAAAGAAACAAATCTGCATTAGAAAACTTCGGTGGGAGCTGACGTCACCGTAAACGTCATCGCAACAAAGAGTCCGTACGATTGAAGAATGAAGCAAGTACAGAGCAGTGGGCGTAGGCCAGTGATGAAAACGGGATTTGATTTGTTAAATGGCGTCTTGAAAATAACCGTTTAAAGATTGCTCAAACATGCTCGAATCGCTCCACAAACAACTTGGGGTGAGTAAATGTTGAGGGGAAACAACTATAACATGGGTAAAAGCTCTGAAAAGTTTATTTTGCATAATAGGTCTTCTTTAACAGCTGCAACTATCCAAAGTTTCCCCTCACTTTTCAAATTATTCACCACAATAACTTTATAAGTGCTTTTCGCAGTTTCAGAGACCAGACCGGAGTTTTGCTGTTATGATAATGTACCAACAATTAGCATGCTAACCGTGCACTTCTTAAAAATCGGACAATAAATAGATTTATATATAAAACCACATTAATAAGCCATTAACAACTTCAATATAACTGCTAATTAACGCCTGCTTATTAGCACCAAAAAGAAAGAAATAGGCACAATTTGAAATGATTAGTTTAGAAAAGTTTGATATTGCAAAAAGCCATGAACATCTGAAACCCCGTGAACATCTGAAAATAAGGAGTATCCCTAAAACCTGCAGGATATTTGGAATAAGGCTGAGCTGTTTTGAACCCAAACAGAGCCCTAGAAACCACAGGAAATCCCCACCGCATATCACGCACACATGTACACACTTACGCGCTTATATATGCAGTCACTAATCAAATCAAAACGTACCGAAAGACGCCCACCATTCTCTACAACAACATGAGGAGGTGCGTGAGCGTCGGAAACACCAGCACACAGACAAAAATAGGTCCATATGAAGCTGAATGTGTCTCAGTTTCAGCCTTTGTACTCTCAAATGTGCACAGCTTTGCGTTAGAACTGTAGGTCACCAACTGGAAACATGGAGCCAAAATGGAAAGAGTTGAGAAGGATTGAAGAAAAATCTCACTAATCTATAAATACTTTCAAAAGAACAGTTTGGGGGTTGATGAATTTGAGAAAAACATCATTTAAAGGGGCGCTATGTCTCTTTGCTGGTGGAGGAGTCTTACTTGTGTCCGTGGAGATGTTATTGCTTTGCTGAGGATGTTCCACAATATGGTAATAAAAGTTTCGATATCTATGGAGACATGGCAAGTTACAGGTCAGTTCTATGGAGAGATGGCCAGTTTTTAGAGGTAATTAAAAGTAGTAATAAAAACACAAATAAAAACACATATTTAAAAAACAGTATGCTTAATACCATATTGTGGAACTTTTCAGAATTCCAAAAGAGGTTGCTTATTGGCACAAAGCAGATGCATGTGATGGAAGGGAGTGAACCAGTCTACAAAATTCCCCCAACTAACTTCTTAATTTGTCACAAATTTCCACTTTTCTGCAAATGTTAACTTTAAAAAAAATCAAAGTTTTTAGCCGCTTTAAGACTAATGGAAGGATGAGCTCACTAATAGTTTTATAGTTTATGAAATGATCCTTTAGTCTGAGTTTTCCCACCTCTCAAAGTACATTTTAAACTCCAGAAATAACATAAAAAAGCTTCAGAATATGCATGTTTTAGACAAGACAGAACTGGTAAACAGAAGTCACCTGACCTGAGCACACTTTTAGAAAGCTGTCGTTTTAAAGGTTACACAGGAGTAATTGCAGTCTGGGTAAAGTAAGCATAGCGTGGGCCAGTTTACTCCTTCCTGTAAACCCAAGCTAAATTTAAGCTCCAGTCTTATTCAGGACAATGGGATCACACTGTCATGGGTTAGACACTGCTTTTACACCAGAAAACTCAAGACCAGACCAGAACCAGCTCATTTCATTAAGACTGTGATCAGTAAATATACCAAACGCACCAAAATATCACCCAAAAATACATTTAGATAAGTATTAGTCTAGTCACAGGTAAACACAACCTTATTGCCTGGCAGAATGAGAAGTGCAGAATGATATCTCTGTGTATTTTTTTATACAGAGGCATATCAGTCTGGTCACCATTCCTTTCATCACATCTTGAGCCAGAACTAAACATCAGATTTGTTTTTCAGTGACACTTGTGAAACAAAGGGGCTTCTTGGTCACGTATGGTTTACAAATACAAAAATCTATCAAAATTCTCTCACCTCAGTTTAGTGCAGAAATCTGCAATGTTTTTCTGTCTGCTGAGATATTTTTTCCTTTATTTTTTCCTCATAAGCAGCCATATTTGTTTTCTACTTATATACTTGTTTTCCTCCTAAAAATGGGGAAATTCACCGGTGACTAGACTCACATTTTTATAAAGTAGCCTATTGAAGAAGTGTGTATTCTGGAACAACTTGACTGAGTGAGATAAATGTTTTGGGTTTTTTTGTTTTGTTTTTTTGTTGTTGTTTTTTTAATGGCTATGATGTTATTTAGTTAAACTGTTTCTATTTAGTTACTTTCAAGCTGATGGTTAAATTCAGTTTTACTTATGAGGTCACACCCTCTTAAGTAAACAGGTGCTAATGCAAATTGTTTTCTCATCACAGAAAAGTAAGTGGATTGGTAGACTGATAAAATAAAAGGGGTTTCTGATGATTGTCAATCCATTTTTTTAATTTTATGGTCATTCACACACTTAATAGCTTCATATTGCCTTCTGAGAGTTCACACTTCACTGTAATTGGTTAAATCTACCTGTCGCTCACTCAGATGACCAATAAGAGAAGTGGGTGGGCAAAAGAAGGCGGGATTTGTCTGTATTTGGGCATAGAGCTGCATTAAACTGAAAGAACTGATTATTTATTTTTGTGTCACATTTATAACACTGTCATTTTTTTTGCTAACTTCAAACGCTATCACCGTTACATCTCTTGGCCAATCGCTTCAGGCCACTCTCTGTTGCCGGGCAGAATATTCCAGCCTGACTGACACTTCGTACAATGGAGATAGCGGCCCTTCAGGTGTTCTCATCTACCATTAGTCCTTGTCAACGTGATGGATGGAGCATAGTTTTGTGTTTTCTCTCCTGTTTTCACTGAAAGCTTACACACTTTGTATTTGTGGGAATTTTGCGAGCGAGAGAGAGACAGATGGGTTTTGCTGGCAGGATATCCTGTTCTAAGCTGGGCCGCCGTGACCCCTGACCCCTCTTGAACTCTGAACTGATCATACTTTAAGATCACATAGTCTAATCGCACTCAAAGTCTCCACCTTTTCACCCAAGCCCTCTAGCATGTCTGCGGTGCACTCACAGGTGTCACGTCTTATGGGGTTGACCACTAGAAGCTCTTGAAATGCTGACACCATGATGGATAGACTTTGGAATAGGATGTGGGATACATTTTGAGATTTTTATTTTTTTTTTGCATTTTTTAAAATTTTGGAAACATCAAATCTCAAAGGCAGCTGTTATTTAAGTAATAGAATATTCTTTGCAAACAACAACATATCCTGTCTTTTTATGGAAGAAATATGTTATATCCCTGTAGTCTAGAGTTTATCAGTTCAGATCTCAAATGTTAATCCAACTGGAGTTACAATGTCCATTCGGAACAGAATCCTACTTTTTAAATCTAATCACAATAGATGTAACGAAGAAGTATGTGGGATTTCTTTATATAATTTTAAAATATAAACATATGTGTCTATGTATTTTATTAGTTTGAATATGGCAAAAATGAATGAATCTTATCACTAATTTGTTATTTTAGTGCTAATCTGCATGTGATTGTTGAAGGTTAACAACATTGGCATGGCTACACTAAGAGAAAACTCAGCTTGGTGGCCCCTCTCTCGCCCTGCGCTGGAAGCCATTAGCTGATGACTGCTTATTTATGTTTTGATAAGCTCCACAGCGCCACCTCAGCCTGTGTGGCCAGAGGTGATGCTAACACAACATTGGCTGTGATTAGAGGAATAATTAGCCAATCATACGCTGGCCTCAGAGGCAACCCTGAGGTCAGAGGGTTAAAGGGACAGAGGGCATGGCTTCTCAGGTGGTTTCCCACGGCAACAGACTTGTCATTAAAAAACAATCGGAATGCATTATGAAGCTAATGGCTGCAGATATTTGATTATTTTATCAAATCAAGCCCAAACTCACTTACTTTGGGGCACAGTAGCTTGTCTTAAAGGAGTCATATGAGGAGCTGCTGATTCGCTGGATGATTTTTGATAGATGCGTTGCTGATAGATGCTCTGATCCCAATTTGACTTGGTAAAGAGAAAATCAACTTTAGCAAACTTTTGATAACAAAAAGTCAGTGACATTTGCACTTTTCAGAACTCTTAGAGATTAGAGCAGAGTTTGCCATCACACTTCCTGATGATTGGACACTAAAATACTATATAATTAGATGCAAACAGCATAGCAAACTTCTACAATATAGAAAGACAAATTTCATCAAATACATGGAAAGAAATGAGGTACAAAGCTCACCTAAAGCATTTAACACACTAAATGAGGCTCAACTGTCAAATACCGCTACAGTTCTGGATGTACATTCCCCATTCATTTTTCCCATAGACTTGTCAGTTACTACATTGCTTATTAGACCTCAAGACGCTTTCGAATGTTTTTTTTTCCCTCAGAAAGTCTATGGAAAAAAATAACAGGAAATTTAAACTTAAATAAAAACTCAAAATGGGAGGTAATCGTGGAGCTCCATATTTATATTTGCCCATTTTTTCCAGGATTTAAAACTCAAACTGTATGAAAACGTTGTTATTTGTAGTTACCTCAAAACTACTGACTATTTAACATAAAATTCAACATAAGCCATACGTCCATCATCTCTCTAGCTTCCCGATACCTTTGGATATGCCGCTGAGGTCTGTGCGTGTTTGCGACTGCAGACATGTGTCCCCATAGTTTCTCGTTCAGTTTCCTACTTTCTGTATTTGGAGGAAGTGCTACTGTCCCTGTCCCTTATCGCGGGCTACACAGGTTCCACGGAGAGAGGAAGACAGGGAGACACGGAAGGGACAGGCAGATATGAAAGCACGTTTGGATTTGTGGTTTAGTAGAGTATAGGTACAAAGAGGTTAAAAGATCAAATGGGAATCGTGTAATGGAATTTACAGCTCGTGCAAGGAATTGTATTCAAAGAAACAGTACGTAATTCATAAGGTCTTGGTTGATGCCCAAGGACACAATGGCAGGAGTGGTGCCGGACATGTTTGGTTAGATGAGCTAGGGGGGTGCTAAGGTCTTCAATGTGGGTGCTCACTAATTTAGAGTCTTTTAACAATGGCGCGTACACCCCCACCCTCTAGCCTGTTTCTTTTGCTGTTTTAAACACATTTAAATGTAGTTAGTCCCTGTAGTAACTTATAAAAACCTAATAAGGTGTTCTGTATTTTATTATAGTCTCAGTTTGAACACTGTGGTTGCCATTTGAACATTTTTAGTTGAAACTGGATGTGCTAAGAAAGTGAGAAAGAATCTTTGGGGGAGCTATGGGGGAGAGTTGGCCATTCTAGGGGAGGCTAGTCTTCCCTCAAGCATGTATGAAATATTTCCAGTTGCAAGAATCAAACCTACAAGTACCTACTCTCTACCTTAGCCACTGGTATATACATTCTCTACCTGGGTTCACGTCTAATCAATGCAACCCGCTATCAAAGAACTGGTTAATCATTGTAACAATTGGTAAGTTGAGGTTTATTTCAAATTGAGAAGTTAGTTCATAAAAAAGCAGTTTGTTTATTCCCTGTACGTAACCAGATGCCCAAAGAGCCATTCAGAAAATTCTTAAACAGTTCTGTCTTCATGTAGTCTGTCCTGGGTTAGACCTTGTTTACATACAAAGGTCTAGTCCTCTTTAGACCGGTTCTGTATTCCAAATATCGTTGCTCTGCTCTCATAATGATACATAGCACTGTTAAACTGTCAAATACATCCCAAAATGGTTAAAATATTTCCATATGTCTCAGTTGCTTTGCATGGCATTAGTCTGTCGTTCTACTTTGAGCATATCACAGCTTGTTTGAGTTCTTAATAATGATAGCACTATATTGCTGCAATTCCAAGAACACTTTGGTCGATTTTGCATAATCTATTTTTGCACCTTCCTTAAAATGTACTTGGGCCATCAAAAAGGGGAAACAATATTTTTCAGTTTGCATTGTGAGCATTTATATTAACATTTCCTCAATTATCTTTAGGTTGCAAAACAAAGCCATGTGCAACTAACCAGCCATTGTCCAGGGTATGGAAGGAACTGGATTATGGAATACTTCAGTGAGAATAGCAAATAGATCAGAAACAATACCGATTAAAACTTCAAAGTTGGGAATGTATTTTGGAATTCGGAGAGAAAAGATTGTGGAGAAAAGAGTTGTTTGGGATGAGGGTGGGGAGGCTTTCAGCACTTGGGACGGTCCCAGATGGACACAAGACGCGCCCTCCCTTTATAAACAGCCCCTGGCCCATAGCCCCAGCCCTCCTCTGCTCGGCTCTGCTCTGTTATGGGGGGAGAAAAACTGACTTTACAGGCTGCAAATATGAACGCACTGACGCCGTGTGCAGTTTCCTCTTCCCTCTGTCACTGCCAACACCTCCCAAATCCCAGCCATTCCCAAAGTCAACACACTCGGAATACCAGGCTGACTCACTTCCACGGTGGGTGGCTCTGCTTCCAATTTTCTCACCGCGCGGACCAGAACTGAATAAACATGTATACAATCTGACAAAAACATGCTCACAACAATGTATTAAGGACAAAAGACCGGCTAAACATCATCAAGAATACTTCCTTTTCATAAAAACAAAAATGAATATTCATGGGACCGGGCCTTGAAAGCTGCTTTGTGAAACCTTAAGGTAGAAGGAAATCAATCAAATTCTAAATCTTAACCACACACAAACACATGGCAGCATTCAAATCTCACTTGATGTTATCCTGATGTTGTGTCTAAGAGCAAGACACTTCCACCACAAAGGCTGGATGCAACAAGGCGAGCATCTGGTGTTTGCTGGGACAATTTGGATACATGCCGGTGAGAGCAACATCAGGAGTTGCACCATATACTAGACTACTAAAGTAAAAAGTAAACAGCAAATGCACGACACTAAAAAATCATATTCTATTCCATAATGTGAGCCATCTGTTACAAAACTGTCCCAAAACTATCCATGCACAATGCCATGTGAGTTAAAGGGACAGATGTGCAGAGGACACTTGGAGCACTTCTTCACATCACACTTTTCCTTCCTCTCCTTGTGTCCGTGAGAGCGTGGGAGCGCCCTCGGAACACCGTGCTCCAACCACGGGGATCACAACAACAGGAGGAAGCCGGTAACCTGAGCACCTTAAGCCAGGCCGGACTGACCGCAGCACTGACTGTGTGGGGAGAGCATTTCCCAGGACATTATCAGACAGGATCTGTCTGCTGTGGCCCACTGGGAATGCACCATACACTAACTTATGACTCACTCTGAGATATGTACAATACCATAGATAAACCCATAACACCCAAGATGAGCTGGCATAGGTGATAAGCTTCTTCTTCCTGAAAGTTTCCAGTGAGTTACTATATTATTACCACAATAAAGCCATGATCATTCAATACATCATAAGTGACAATGCAGGTTTACAATAGAGGCAATAGTTGATAATTGGATACATAGTGTAAACCATTAGCTAAAACAGTCAGTACTATCTTGCCTAATGACAGAATGACAACGCAGCACTTAATACCAATGGTAAAAAGTGAAAAATTGGCTGCTTTTAATTAGCTTGTTTGTTAGTGTGTAATTAGAATGTTTACAACTGGTATTTCTGTGTAAACCCACAGTTCTCCAGGTCTGATCCATAGCAAAAGACGAAATTTACGAATCAATCAACTGGACAAATCGTTGTAATTCTAATCGTTGAGTTGATAGATTTAAACTTCGTCTTTGGTAAATTGGTAAATATACTGTGCATATCAAATATTGTTAAGCAAATATACTACATCTTGATCAGTATTAAACTTAAATCTATTCATAAAAAAATTATTGAATTTAAAACAAACATATTTGTGCCAGAAAAGACAATAACATTTTGAAAATCCCCCAAATGTTCAATCCCAAATTTATACAGTTACCATTGTACGAAATAGTTACCATGTCAACAATACATATAGCTCACATTCAGCATTCAGCACACACAGCTGAAGACCTTAGTCAATCTACCCAACTGTTGCATTTCACACATATTATAAAGCCCCAATCACTCCAAATCCTCTCACCAATTTGTCGCTTTAACATCCAGCATTAGACAGTCCTGTCACTCCTCTGTACGCTCCAATCCGAAATGTCCACAAGGCGCAGAAAAACATACAACCAACATGCACAGTATCGCTTCCTCCTGTGTGAGTGCTGCGAAAGTCAGGGGCCCGCAACAAAAGGCAGCGGAGGGAGGGAAGGAGGGAGAAGAGGAAAGATTAACCCCATACGAGTGGACATGTACCCTCCCTTTACCCACTCAGGCACAGCTGGCCCCGCGTATCACTGACTCCTGGTGTTTTCGCTCAAGAGAGGAGAGGAGGGACGACCAAAAGTATACATGTGTTATGGGGAGGAGAGTGAGGGGGGTGGGGGGGGGTCTGGCGGGGGTCCAAAGGCAGCCAGCCCGGTGGTAGGAAAGAGACAATAGGAGGAAATGCTATATCAGGAGTAGCCCAGAAATATTGGAGAGACAGTGCAAAACAATGCCGTAGCGAGTGGAAAGCGCAGCCTGCAGCCGCTGCTAAACAATGATAGGAGACTGTTTTTTCCCCTGGTCCAGGACAGGATACAGAGAGCACAGATCTGCAGCCCACATGAAATGGAGATTTGTTTGTGTTTGAGAGGCAAAAATTAAACTGTTGACATATTTAGTTAGTGATTGGAATAGAAATATGCAAAGAATAAAATGGATATAAACTATGCTGCCGGTGAAATTTGAAGTGTAGATTTGTCAATGAAGAAGTAAAATGGACTTTGAATGGTCTTTTTCAACAGTAACAGACATAACAAAAGGAATGTAGAGATAACTTCAACAGTTGTAGCATCCTTGGGCAAGACACTTTGTGAATGTGCTGTGTGTGTGGGTCATTGAAGGAGGATAGTGGCTGATATTGGCAGCCACATTTCTGCCTCTCAGTTGCTGGGCAGCTGTGGCTACAGATGCAGATGAGGTGGGAATATATTGTGGGGGAATATTATGATAAAAAATAACAACAACAACAAAAAAACCCACATTGTTTTTATTTGTTGCTAATCGAAAACTTCAGCTAATCGGTATTTGGTATTCAAGCAATTACTAATACCAAAGCATCATATATACCTACTGTGTATGTCTCCAAGAACCTTTCTGTTATACTTACTCACTATTTTTTTTTTTTTCTTGTTACATGTATTACTGTGTTGAAGGGTGACTTCACACTGGTTCATAGGCCACATCAAAGCTGGGACTAAACTTGAGCTGGACCAGGATTAAACCAAGACTAGAAAAGTTGTGGTTTACAGTCGACTAAACTGGGCTCAAAACCAGAACCGGATCATGACAGTGTAAACACACCCTAAGTCACTTAATAGATCATAGGATTTCAGTTTTTGCAGTGTTTACTAAAACCTCAACTACCATAATATCTACATGTGTGTACTCTAACTCCATGTTTCCTGGTGGAGTTGTGCCTCCCAGCAGCTGATGCACCCGGACATGCACATTCCCTCTGTAATCATATCTGTGATAAGCGCTCTTCCCCCGCGGTCACTGCCTCACAATGGCCCAGTCTTCAGGGGCATGCTCTGATTACACTCACAAGAAGCCAACTCACACGGGCTAATTTCATTTCCTCCACTCCTCTGGGTCAGCTTGGACCAGTCTGTGAGGGTGTAAGAGCAGAAAGTAGCACTAGTAAACCCAAGCACACAGTCAGTTTAACAAATGTTCAATACAGTGTGAAATTATTTTATTTTGGATGATGGTATATCTTAGAATGAGATGTCCCAAATCAATCCATGTGTTGGTGTGTCTTAAAAAAAGCAGCTCTACTTCGAGCACCCACTTCATTATATTTTTTACCTTTCTAAAGAAGCACTCAGCCACCCTGTAGAGAAATCTAATTTCAGACATTTGTAAGGAGTTTATGGGTTTTATCACATGCAGTGATTGTGTAGTTGGTATAGGGATGTAGATCCAGCTGTGGTTGGATCAACTGGTGCATAATGCTGTTGTGTCCTTAAGCAAGACACTTCACCAAGTAATTTGTAGAGGTTGGAGAGAACATTGGTGCAGCTTGGCAGCCATGTTTCTGTCAGTAAAACCCAGGGCAGTTGTGGCAAATAGCCTATCAACAAAGAGGTGGTGCTGAATGCCATATCCACCCTTGGGCCTCAAGACTGCTAAGGTTTAAAAGAAGCTTACCAATCAACAAAGGATTATATGTGTTTATGAACCTTGTATCAAAAGAGTATTATCATTTCTTCTTTTGAGATAGACTGATTAAAAAGAAGTGCAAAAGTCAAGATTACCCAAATAATTTTCTCCTTTAGAAATAACACATGTAAGATTTTTATACTGATAAGATCATTTGGAGAAACATAGTAGATTTGATGTTTTTGTTTTCCCAGGGGTCAGTGCGGCCCACAGCAGCCTGCAGCTGTTTACCCTGACGGACAGCCAGTGTGAAGTCTGCTGGCCCAGTGACTGCATCCATAATAGAAGAGCTCTGATATCAGTGCATCTGTCAGGACCTGGCACAGATTCAAGGAGGGCTGGAAAAACCTACTTCTACACTGATATAAAATGAGTTTGAATCAAACAAAGCATTGCTCAATTTCGACCTCTGTAGTGTGAGGTAATTTACT
Organism: Periophthalmus magnuspinnatus; assembly: GCF_009829125.3. Taxonomy (NCBI): domain Eukaryota; kingdom Metazoa; phylum Chordata; class Actinopteri; order Gobiiformes; family Gobiidae; genus Periophthalmus; species Periophthalmus magnuspinnatus. The sequence continues at coordinate 20,469,730 of NC_047132.1, forward strand.
AGTTCTACATCTCAAAGCCAACACGATTGTTCAATTTCACAATCAGTAAATGCAGGATGCTAAGTGAACACAAACACAAACTTGGCCTGACTAAAAAGTATACGAAGACGAGATTTGGACAAGACAATATTGCACATAGTTAGCAATTCCTTTCTAATTTGCAGAAATGCCTTGTCTCTGGGCTCAGAACAGTAACATCATTCATCTGATTTCAACTTTGAACAAAATCACACAACCTCTTCTCAAAACGTCTGCCAAGAACTGTCTTTCCCACAGACTGACAGTGGACCTACAGAGATGGGTCAGAGGGTGGAGGGGTTAGGGTGGTGCAGGGTCAATGAGTAGACTGGTAAAAGAGTATTACGTAATTTTCTTATACTTGTAACAATAATAGTGCTATGTGTTGTATCATGCTGTATATTTATTAAAAAGACAACAACATATGTATTTAAAGGTGCTCTATGTAACTTGTTTAGTGGTGGATCTGATGCTTTGGCTGGAAGTGCGGCAAAAGTGGCTTTTGTGAGCTTTACGCCATGTTAAAATGCTGTTATCTCTTCAAAACCATACCTGAAGTTCACACATGTTTGAGTAACGCTGCATTATTAGGCTGTCTACACCTTCCAAGCTCAAAATGCTCTGTTCCACCTTGTGATGTCATGAAGCAGTAGTTTTCAAGCTAACAGCTATCTTTAATCTTTTGTTTAGTAGACACTGGCAATTCCAGGGCTGAAATGACTCTAGTGAAGGTGTGTGGAGTTTAAAAACACAGTGGAGCACTTCCTGTATTACCACATGATGACAAGGTGGAGTGTTTTCTACCTAAATATGCAGGATTTCTACGTTAAACATGTGTGAATGGAAGAAAACACAATTCCAGTTATATACTATCAGTTTATATCTTTCACTTGTAGTGGTAAACAGAGATTTTAAATGCTGATTGCTCGACTATAAGTGGTGTACAAGTTGATAATGCTAACTCTATGATCTTGCAACATGCTTGCAAACTTACTCATATTGTTAGTAAAATTACCAAAAAGAAAACATTACCACCACCTACTCTTTGACGGACTTATTCATACGCAATTTTCTATTTGATTGATAGCATTAGCACTCATACGTCAGCACTAAATCAAGCTGGCGTGTGGTTTGGCAACAGCTGCTGCCACAACTGCTTTCAATGTAAAAAGATATTAATAATAACTGCTGTTGCTCAATGGCTCATTCAGGCCAGAGATGTCCATTTCCATATTCAGACAAGCTCTGAGTAAAGAACGTCAGAAATCTTATAAGCAGAACAGAGCCATTTGCTTCTGGCTTTTGGTACAGAACTGAGGTCACTTATGGGAAAATAAACCAGCAGTATTTTTTAATTAGCTCAACTTATAAATTACGACTTGTTTTAAAAGTGTAATTAAGGCTGAAGTGTGTGCTCTCTTCTGGTGGTTTTTCTCTTAATCACACCAAAGATAATAAATGTGATGGCTATAGAACTTAAACAAGGGCGCGGTGTAGAATAGGGGATTTTAATGTGATGGAAAGTGAAAAAAAAAATCAGTATATTTGTGTTATGAAAAATGAATGGTTGGGCTTTGCAAAACCACTCCCAATAAGCACAAATTCCTACTAAAAATATTTGATTGGATTTTATCCATCCATCCATTTTCTTCCGCTTATCCGGGGCCGGGTCGCGGGGGCAGCAGTCTAAGCAGGGACTCCCAGACTTCCCTCACTCCGGACACGTCCTCCAGCTCCTCTGGTGGGACCCCAAGGGGTTCCCAGGCCAGCCGAGAGACATAGTCCCTACAGTGTGTCCTAGGTCTTCCCCGGGGCCTCCTCCCAGTGGGACATGCCCAAAACACCTCCCTAGGGAGGCGTCCAAGGGGCATCCTGAGCAGATGCCCGAGCCACCTCAGCTGGCTCCTCTCGACGTGTAGGAGCAGCGGCTCTACTCCGAGCTCCTCACGTGTGACTGAGCTCCTCACCCTATTTCTAAGGGTGCGCCCAGCCACCCTGCGGAGGAAACCCATTTCGGCCGCTTGTATCCACGATCTTGTCCTATCGGTCATTACCCAGAGCTCATGACCATAGGTGAGGGTAGGAACGTAGATTGACCGGTAAATCAAACCTTCTTCACCACAATGGACCGATACAGCTCAATCCTACTGTCACGTCTTCCAAGGAGGAAGCAGAGACTGGGGACCCGGAGGCGGCCTCAACCATCACCCTGGCTGAAGTCACCGAGGTGGCTGGCAAGCTCCCCGGTGGCAAGGCTCCAGGGGTGGACGAGATCCGTCCCGAGTACCTCAAGTCTCTGGATGTTGTGGGACTGATTGGATTTTATATTAAACTATATGCATCATAGGGTCAATGAAGGGTTAATGTATAAGATAGTATTACAACTTTGATTCAGAGCATTGACTTACTGAATTCGATGCTTTATTCAAGATTTTAAGTATATTCAAGGCTAGGGTACTTATGGACCCCTTTGCAAGTTTTTATTGCAATACTGTACATTGAGCATACATCATCAGCGCTATACATTTTAACCATCAAGTATTGGTATCAAAAAATTACCCCCAAAAGTACTTTGTATCGAATCACTACCAAATATTGTGGTATTGTACATCCCTAGTTTGCAGAACCCCTCCAAATATGCAGAAACACTCTCTTGTCTTCTCTTCTCTTTTGAACTGTAATATAGGTTGTGAACCTATCAGTTTTCATCTCTATTATGTGGTAAAATTACCCAGACATTACAAGAAAAGATTTGATTGGATTTTTCATACTTAACTATACATTCAGATTGCCTTTTGAACTGCAAAATGGATCCTATTTCATGATCAAAATGGAACAGTTCTTTGGAAGGGAAGGGCCAAGGAAGCATATGGCTGAATGGCTTTTGTTCTATTAATTTTATGATGATTATTTATGTTTTGATTTATTTGTATTGTGATTTTAATGTCTTTCTTACTTTGAATTACTTTGAATTACAATGTGTACAAATCATGCTATACAAATAAATCTGCGTTGCCTTTATTCAAGCGCATTCAAGGCTAGAGGTGTCATTTTACCCCCACAGAGTACTATGTAAAAACAAACTGCACATGTTTAGCTGACAGATCACCTATGGGTTTCGAAATAAAAAAAACATTCTAGCTTCGCTTTAGCAGGCTGTTGGATTGATTGGAAAGCAACCATTTATAAGGACTACTTCATTGGTGTCCTATTTATGCTGATGCTTAAATGTTTTACTCTATATCTTGTAATAAACTCAATCATATGAGAGACATGGGTGATGGGCTCCAATGCCGGCTGTACCAAGCTGCCATTGACATAATAAGGAGGTTATTTTTCATGACTAGGACTTGGTGGTAATGCAAATTTTTAAACCAGTAGCCCGCAATGCATCAAGTTGCTTTGCTTACATGCAATCATTTTGGAGTCCTTTGGAGATGAGGCCTGACAGTCCGCTGGTTGTTTCATCAGAGTCCTGTAGTGAAGTATTAGAGGGTGGAGGGGTTAGGGTGGTGCAGGGTCACTAACAGAGACAAATGAACGAATATTACGTAGTTTTCTTATACTTGTTGTATGGTGCTGTATATTTATAAAAAAACAAACAAAAAAACACCACATTTATTTAAAAGTGCTGGTGGTGGATCTGAAGTTTGGTTGGAAAAATGGATTTAAAGCTCCTATATTACGCAAAATTGATCTTGTGAGCTTGTTAGAATGTTATCTCCTCAAAAACATACCTGCAGTTGTGTTTTGTTTCATTCACATATGTTGAGTAATGCTGCATTATTAGGCTGTCTGCATCTCCCAAGTTCAAAATGCTCTGTTGCACCTTGTGAGGTCATGAAGTGCTAGTTTTAAAGTTATCAGCTACCTTTTACCTAAATGTTTATGCTAAATGTTAACTCTAAATTTCGAAATAAACTCAAACAATCATATGAGAGACAGGGTTGGTGAGCTCCAGATGCCCGCTGTACCAAGCTGCCATTGCCTATTTTCCCTGACCAGGATTTTGTGGTGATGCAAATGTTCATACCAGTAGACCACAATGCATCGAGTTGCTTTGCTTACATGCAATCATTTTGGAGTCCTTTGGAGATGAGGCCCCACAGTCCGCTGGTTGTTTCATCAGAGTCCAGTGCAGCAGCTGGCTCCTGCAGGTTGTTTACCACATCTGCACATCTGAGTCTGATTCTGACCAAATCCAGCCTCTCTGTGCGTCACTGTCAGGGGCACGGAGCAGTGTCCCTGTGTGGAGTGAGGGGAAAATATGAAGGGAAAGTGTATGAGAATATGTTTGTCATTATGATGATTGCACAGAAGGGCGAGGTCTCTGGATGGAGCATGTATACAGCGCTCTGCCAGTGTCACTCGGGGTTGCTGAGTTTAGGGACGTCATGAATTTGAATCCAACTCAGAGCGAAAACATCTGCAGTCTGCATAATGGCAACACTGTTTTTAGATTTATATTTCTGTCTCAGAAGACCTTTGTTATTATTTTGTGTGTGTGTTTATCTTGGTCAACAAATGTTGCATAAAACCTTGAGAAAAAGGGCATGAATAGAGCAGTATACAACTATTTGTCCAGTTGACAGATTTGAACTCTTTTGCTATGGATCAGACCTGGACAACTGAGGGTCTACAGAGACATAGAGGAGTAAAGGTGAACTCCCTCACGTTTTCAATATGATTGTGGTTGTCAGAGGGGCAGCAGGTACAGATTGGCAGCCACACTTCAGTCTCTTTGACCCATGTCAGCTACGGCTATGGAAGTGCACATGGAAGAGACAATGAAATTACTATTTACCTTCAATTAATCCACTCGTGAATGAACTGTTCGTAGACTCTGAGCAATGGTGGAACATGGTCAGCTGTCTGGAGATGCGGGCGTGACGCTGGTTCTCCATGATGTATATGTGTGTGTGTGTTTTGTGGCTCTCTGGTCTGTTTTGGTTACGGCCCTCGTCTGTGAAGCTTCAATGATCAGAGCCCACTGACAGAAGCAGAAACGTCAGAGTGAATCACGTAGAGTGTTGTTCTCATGCACTACCCTCACACACAGAACTGCCTCCGTTATATTGGGACTTTATGCAATTGTGTTATTCCAGTACGTTTAGTCATTCCAGCCTTCTGAGATAGCAATTAAAAGAGGAAGGTTACGATAATGTATTGCGAAATCTGGATACTCCTTTTTACTCCAGCTTACCAAAAGAAATGCAGATCGATCAACCAATCAATAAAATAACAATAATTTAACCAGACTGAGGAGTTAAAATACAAGAAAAATATCAGTCAGTTTGAGGAGAGTGAAGACAAAAGTGTCACAGCCAACTTTATATGGTGCTTTTCTACCTTTTAGGCCCTCAGAACGCTTTATATCGAGGAACCACTCACTCATTCACGCACATTCACACACCGGTATATGCAGACACTGGAGACAAGGGGAGATAAGTGTCTTGCCCAATGATGCAAGCACAGCATTTGTCTGTGGTATCTGGAATTGCACCACCAACCAATGGCAGTGGATCTGACCGCTCTGTAAATGATGTTATATGTCGAGAGCGAGGTTCAAGCCACCAACCTTTGGAAGAGTGGACGAATACTCTGAGCTACCGTCGCCCAAATAAGAACACTGGGCTGGTAGGGTCAGCAGATCCTGTATCGGGGCAGTTCGAGGAACAGCCCTCAGGACAAAAGTTTACCTCCAGATAAATTGATTCTAAATTGCCAATGAAGTTGCCAGTTGCCCATTGCTCCCTCATCATTTCCACTATAGCAGCAGAACCATCAGCCTCTCCTCTCATCTTCACCACAATATTCACACTCTCTGTCTCCACCTACCAGGGTCTTAGCACTCATTCCAGATTCAACTCCCCCTCTGTCTATATCAAAATACAATTAAAATTCTATAAAAGCTATAAATAATTCAATCTTCCCATACCCACAGAAGTAGTCTCCCCGCCTCTCTCATATTTATCCAGGGTAACCTTTAGCCGACCTCCTCGCTGCTTGCAGGTATTTGTGGAGAAAGCGTCTGTGCCCGCGCAGCAGCACACATGGGAACACTTAAGGCTGGATGGGGAAGTGAGCGCCTCATTTAGCTGCTAAAGAGTCACATACTTGAGACAGGCAGAACGCCACGCCGGCCTACATGATTACTATGACACATTTCTGTATACAGCAATCATATCAAGTACAGTAAGTGACAGACGCCTTATTCAGCAAGACCTTTACATCCATTCTTATAAATAGAATACCACTCATTTTACAGCGTTCGCCAATATATACTCCAAAGGCTCATAAGCAGCTCCTAACATGTATTTTTTTGCACTGTGCATTGCTGCAGGTTTTGTGTGTAGATTTTGTTGTCACATTTCAGCGAATTTTAAGTCAGCCTAATGTTAAACTAATAGAGTTTAAAATGCGAAATTCTAAACATAGCATTCATTTAAAAGTATTCTGGCACTAGGGGGATAAATGTATTTACCAGCAGTTCCACAGCTCTTTTGTTTACATCTTTTGCTCATGCATCTCTATGAAAGCCAAAATCATCTCCCAGTAACATAAAGTTTTTGATGTTCTATCCCAAACTGAAATGAGCAATGTTAATAATAATTTTAAGGCATAGTATGTCACATAATATATCAAGTTTTAATGGAAACAATGCACATTTGCTTCATATCTATAGTAGCTAAATATCTGCTGCTGTCTTTGTTTGTTTTTGAGCTGGGCATACGTGAGGACAGCTATTTGTTTACACCGGTGCAAGGACTGAATGTAAATATAAGACCACTATTGCCAACTGGAACACATTAAAATCCACCAGAAACCTGTCTAAAATTCTTGACCCCCCTTACACATTTGTGTACTGTTCTCGTGACTCTAGGAGATGTGACATTTTGGATGTTTTCAGTCTGATGTTGTCATATAAATACAAATACAGTTGGTCAAGGTGATGAGAGCAGAGTCATAATGTTGTTAAATGTCAATCACCAATAGCTGAGTCAGGATACATCCGCTGCCGGGGGAGCCAGAGACAAATTCAGCTTACGGCCTCCTGAAAGCTAGAGCCGGCCCTGCATTTGACATAGTTAGGACACATAAATGCTTTTACATTTACAATTCAAGCAAACATTTCAACCGGTGATCATCTAGTTAGTGGATCAATGCTAACTGACTGTATAAAACTGTTTGTTCTTGTAACCTATTAACACATTGTTGCTAATAATCCTGTAGGCTACTAATGTTATATATCCCTTCATTGGCTGCACTCACCCAGGCAGTGGCAGTATTTCAAAAACTGCAGCTGTAGTTTAATTTGAGAAAAACTTGTTTAGCTAACTTCAAGGTCATGTTAACACTCAACAGTAACTTGACAGAGAGTTACCTTCTTAAACTTCACTAAATGTTACCAAAGTGAAGGTCTCTTTGTGAGTGGGGTCTGGTGTGCCCTCCCGCTCCAGGCTGCAGCTGCTGTTGTTTTGTAGGTCACCATTACGTCAGGAGGTGCAGGAGGGAGGGGCTGGGAACCACTGCTCTGACCCAGTAGAAGAATGTTAGTGTTAGGAGACATGTTATACTCCCAGACTTCCCTGAGCTGTGCTAACTCACTTCCTCCTCTACAACGTGTGCGCACCTCAACCATTCAGGTTTATTAGAGCTCGCTGAAAGAACGCATAGTTTGTGAAGCTTGGGAGTATTAAATCAGAGCTGGAAAATGTTTTTGTTAAATTAGGTACAAGTATCAGTTACGTTTTTATAATTGCATTAAACCACATATCAAAAGATAAATTTGTACAGCTACCCCTCGTACTACTGTATCTGCTTTGACTACAGGAGCTTGCCTACTACTGCTCCTGAGACTACAAACTTTAACCTAAACCACTTGTAATATTGTAGTACTACTATTAGGCCTATTTTTTTGCCATGAACACTACTACTACAGCCATTGCAGGTAAGGAAAATGGTGAATTTTACCAGTACACCTTGTCATGCCACTATATTGCAATGTAACAGTTACCCTTTTACCAAGATCATACTGTCATGATGACTATTTTATTGAGGGGACAGTGGCTATGATGGGGAGCATCAGCTACACCTCGAAGAGCGGCGGTTCAATCCCAGAAGCAACCATAGTGACCATCAGCAGAGACTGACAGCCACATTTCTGTCAATTAAGGAGAGCTATGGCTACAGAAGATACTTACCATCGCTAAGGAGTGAAATGATAAAGCCTTCTGTAGCTCTAATGCGACCGTATTATTCCAACTACTACAATTGCTGTATTTTAGGCTACTACTGCAACTACAACTACTACCACTTAAGGGACTATTACTATTTCAACTTTATTGCCGTGCCATTTCTGGTTGTAAGCTCACAATCCACTTTCCCACTTTTTTCGTCTAAAATATAGTATGGTTTCACTTCCTGCACTAAAATCCACATAGCTTAGACTGCTTACCATAGTATACCCTGATATCACGTCATGCCAGAACGCAAAGGGCCGTTCATCTCATGGCTAATTTCACATGCCAGCTGTCGAGGTGCGGAGAGTTATGGCATGAACTTCTTATAAAAACGCACCAAACTAGTGAGAGGGACCCTGCTGAAAGAATGAGATGTATGGAGTGAGAATTTACAGCGCAGCGTGGATTTATAGTGGACATGTGTGAGAGGGCTTTGTGTTGAATTCAAGGGCAGAGGGTTGGAGTGGCAGGCACGAGTAATGCCGGGGTTAAGTGGTGTGGAGGTGGCCTCTCAGGCAGTGGGACCTCCAGCATGGGTCAGAGGACTTTCACTAGTGTCAGTGTAGAGGAAACAAACACGCCTTTAAATATAAGGATCTGTTGTGCTAATGGGAACTCTATTTATTTAACAAGACAAAAGTGTGAATTAAAGATCTTGCAACAATAATGGTAATGTGAAATATCCCCTAATGTCTTGTCCGAAAACATGGATGAATTGTAACTGATTTTCAAACATGAGGAATATGTTATTCTTTATGCACCATGATAGAGTAATAACTGTGGGTTGTGGGCAGTTGCTTCAATGTCCAACATGCATAATCAAAGAAAAGACGCCATAACACCTGGTTGTTAATATGGTTGGGTCCTCTTCCAATCAAATGCCCATTAAAAGGATTGGCAAAGTCATAAAGTCTTCACTGCATAGAGCAAAAAGGTTATCTTGAATTAAAAGAAATAAAATCCAGGTACAGGGACTTTAAGATCTTTAAATAAGATACGAGGTTTTTGCAATCCAGTATTAACATGCATTTTTGCCTGTGTGCAAGAGAAAAGCAAAGTTGGCTCTGATTACCCCTTACTGATTTCTTTGTTTTGGTTTGGGTCTGAAGATAGATATGTAAATGAGTGACAAGTTGAATCTTGTCACCAGTTTGATGTAAGTTGTATCAGCGTGTTAGTGTCTTCCTTCTAAGAAATATTTAAACCAGATCCTTACCAGAGCTACATCAGAACTGAAGAAGTTACTTGGATAGGTGGCAAAACACATTCACTGCTATGGAAAAATGTATTCACTGCTATGGACTCTACCTGGACAACTGAGGAACTGCACAGATGCGTATGATTTTAAAAACTCTTGATTATTGACTTTGAAGACTGGCTCAGTCCCCGTACCTTTGCCAACATCAATAAGACAAATCCAGAGTTGTCTGAATTAATTGTGAGGTTATAATTTAGTCATATCTCCTGAGGTTACATTAGTGCGAGTCTGAGTTAATTACCAGTCATACAGATGGATACAAAACAGCCCTGACAACAGCACAAAGAGTGTTTGAAACAGTATGTTGTCAGGGCCCAAAGTGTCTGAATGTAAATACAGCACGACCATGTAAACAGAACTGTGTATGAGACTCTGCCAGGCTTTTAATGGAGGTTCTGGTGCAAAGGAGAACACAGCATCTTAATCATAAAACTTCATCAAGTTGAAAATTTGCCTTTTTGTAAAAAATGGTAAGGATATTGTTAACTTTGACACACGTATTACTACAACAAGTGCACGTTTAAAAAAAGCTCTAGGTGCCTTTACGGTCTAACTCCAAGTTTAGCATTTTTCATTCCAGACTGGGATGGAAGGGGGTCATGGAATATTTAGTTTTTTTGGCGAGGAAATTTACATAAATGATTGTTGCGAAACTTGAATGGAGAGATAGCATTTATCACTTAAGACATCTGGAAAAGACAAGATGGGGTCCATTAAATAACAACAAATTCACTGGAAGCTTTTTCAACACATAAGTTGTTATGTTGGGGACAGATGGGAGCATGGGAGTAATTTCTCTGCTGGAGGAGGTACTTTATCTGGAACTGGCCAATTGATATTTTGGTGAAGATAAAAACAGAGTTACTATTGCGGTGGCCAAAAAAGAAGGATGTGGAATCTAAATTATATCACAAGGGTCATATTTAAAAACCCACACAATCTGGAATTAACATATTCTTGCTATTTATTGTGCAATGTATTTCCAATGGTCCCATAGTAATCACAATAAGATTTTTCCTATTATCTGGATTGAGCAAATCCAAGTAACATCTCCAAAATTGTGGTAATTCCCAGACTGCATGCCTCCAGTTACTCCATTTTGTACCTGAACAAGGTTATTCTTTCAGTTTGATACTCATATGCAAAACAGTGACTCCGATCTGGAGAGGGTTCTTGATACTATACTTTAGTCATCCAATGAGCTATGACTTACAGATGATTTTACTTGGTCACAGCATTTTAATTCCATTAGCCTTTGCAAAACATCAATGGATAACTGTGCCAAAAATGTACTTCCTGTCTCGCTAACTTAATTTAGATTTAAAAGAAGCATTTGGCCTCGCTCATTTACAACACAATAAACATCTCCAGACCACAGGCCCTTTGGAAACACTAGCTGCCTGTGATATATTTAGCCCTTATTTGCAGAGGGGCCACCAGTCACGCCGGGCCAGATGTGGCTGATAGATTTGTGATCCGAACGGCGAGCTCATATTTACCAAGGATGTGGAGATGGATGGACGCAGGAAGAGCTGGACACGCAACACAATGGTCTGGGAGAAAAACGGAAAACCGCGCGTCTCTCCGGGGAAGCACTAAAGGGGATTTTTTGCTCCTCACATTCACGACAGCACCTTGGCTTCTGATGACCTCTGTGGCCTTGGAACCTCAATATAGTGATCAAAGTGATTGCAAACTAAACAAGATTGTCTACTATCTATAAAATGTAAATATTTATATGAAAATGTTGGATAACAGATGATCTAACGTAGAATACAAATACGTTGATGCCCTGAGAAACACCAAATAGGTCAAACACCACTGTAGTATTTATATTGAAAAGAAATGAAGAAGAGTTGAACTTTAACTCAAAGGAATCACATTTGAGTTGATAACACAGAAAAACATCTTTATAGAGTGGAATCTGTAAAAGCTGGCAACTTAAGAGGACCCAAACATGTTCCTTGAGGTACAAATATTACCAAAAACAACAACCATTGAACCAAAACATCATTCAAATTAATCGCAAAAGCAGGTTACGTCATAGATATACAAATTCTGATAAGAAATGTCCTGTTATTGAGGTTTAGAAAATGCTATTATAAACAACTTAAGACATTTTCACAGTGTCAAATACTGCAAGACTTTCCCTGATTTGTCCCAGATACTTTTGTTTTTTTGTTTTTTGTGGAGGAGTGTGACAAAGAGCAACAGCTGCAAGGATTAAGACTGAAGTGGGAGGGTCGAAGGGTGTCTGGGGAGAGGGGAGTCACTGTTTTCATATGTGGGCGGCTCTATATGAGTGTGTGTATCAGTGTGGGTGTGTGTTCAATCTGAAGAAAGGTGTCTATGTCTTTGAGATAGACACTGAACAGATGAGCCAAGAGAGAGAAATACTCAAGTATCAAGAGATAAGAAAAATACATATCAAGAACTGAGTGCATGTTTTTAATGTGTATGAAACCTAGTCCAGTCATATAGGTTTTTATGGAGTGTCTTGCCCAAGGACGCTATGGCAGTACGCAATGATGATAATTGGGTGGGTAGGCATTAAAGAATCAGATATTGATCATTACATGGCAAAAACAATATTTTTATTTGAGCTGCAGTTATTATGTAACAATAACCAATAGAAGATTTGTGAATGTGGGTGAGAAAATGAAGGTATATTTAAACTGCAATTCTGTCTCATGTATGGTTATTAATATATATTTATTGTTATCTTGTTGACCTAGGTCAGGCTAGTTGCCCCATCTTTGAACCCAAGCTTGGAATGCCTAATAATGCGACTTGTCTATGACACAGTGGAAAAATACTTACCACAAAACTTGTCATATCAACCCACCATATACCTGCTATAACCACAAAGCCAACAGTAACAACAATAGCAGGTCCACCTTGTAAAACATATAAGGCAAATACAATTATGAGTACAGCTGGGGTGACATCAGCCATAGAAGGCCAGGTATTAATAATCATAACATTATTAAAGCTATTAAAACAATGTGTGACGGACTAACCCCAGAGTCTTGTTGGTCTAACTCCCTAACCAGAGCCACAGTACAAGTGTCTGCAGAAGATGAAAATATTTTTTGAACAAACAACAGTGCTAATGCTTTGACTGGAGCGAAAACAACAGTTGCTCAGCAGACATCTTAGTCCCATAATCTTATTAACAAAGCAATCACTCAATAAGGACCACTGGTATAGTTGATTTAGGGGGAAATGGATCAAACTAGGACTTAAATTAACACTTAGTCTAGTTTATATAATCAGGATGGGATGTGTGCTTATATATTTGGTGATTTAAGCCAATAAAAGATGATATAAAAATCATAGAAGGTTCTTAGACTTAAACTCAGAAGTACAAAACACCACAAGCTAAAAAAAACAAAAACAAAACAAAAACAAAAACAAAAAAAACCTTAAAACTTAAAGTGCAAAAGCTGTATTTAAGGTACTAATGTTGATATACTTCGCTGAATTCTCACAAATGACCTAGAGATGCCCTGGGGAACTCCTAACCCTCAACTTACTATCTATAGAGTCGACCTGTAGTCATCAGTCAATGTAACCTTTCTATGCTGCAGACAATGTGACTCTAGACCCTAGGTTTAGGTTAGTATACAAATCACTACATGACACAACTTTTTATGCCTTTTTAGTTGTTTTATAAATGATTAGGTAACTGTGCTGGCTGACATTTGTGATCTGAGGCAGTAGTTCTCAGTCTAGGGTGTGAGATCCCCTATGGCCGCTGCCAGAGATTGCCGGAATAGTCTCTGGTCATCTTAAGCAAATTTTATAGTAAAAATCACTAATGAATGAAAAATCACTGACATTTTAAATAAATTAAGGGGCTGCTTAAAATAATACCCACTAGCATTATATATAAAAAACATAGTCATGAAGGCACATTGTGGAACAAGTCAACCAATAGCTCTGATCAAATTGTAATAGAGTGACATGAATGGCCAAAATGCAAACTGCAAAGTAATTTCAGACCATTTTATAAAAGTATGTTTTATGAAAATTAGGATACATCAATGCATATGTAAACAGTAAAGAGCATTATAGTCAATACGTTAATATGATGTGTTAGATAAGTACTCTGACTCCTGAAACCTATACATCCTACTTAACCAACTCTAATTAGTATAAACTGATACATGCAGGAGGTAAACATCAGCTTGGGACAGAGATAGTTCTTTCACGATGTCAGACTGTCATTACACCCTGCTCGGGGACTATTTAACGCTGCAGCGAGGGAGTTGCCAAAACAGGAAGTGTTTTATGTAGCTGAAACATTCCATTTTTAACTCGCACACAGGCTTGCTAAAATAAATAGGACAGGGAGCAGCGACCTGGGAGGTGACAGACTGGGGTGTGCACACATTTAAAGGTCTTGTGTACTATAAAAATGCTCTGTTAACAAAGCATATGTGAATTTTGCAATTACAGCCTTCAATAACAAAAAAAGCTGCTAAATGTTGATAGTATGAATTACTAATCAAGCCTAGGCAAACAGTAGTATTAAATTATAATGAGTACCAAAAATGTATTATTTGTCTTTGGACATCACAGTGAAGACACACGCGACACTATCAGGTTGTTACAAAACAGGATTTTGAGCAACAAAAACACCGGTAATGGAATAAATGCTGCTTAATGTCTTACTTTGGAACATTTCACTCAAAAGTTACATAGTGCACTTTTAAACTTGAAATCCCTGCATATTTTGTACAGTGTATGTCTGGCTTTCATTGTGTGTAAAGCATCTTCAGACTTGCATTGCTCTATAGCGCGCAGTGGTTTCATGGTTGTGCGTACATACCAGGGGCCCCCACAGGCTCCAGGGCCCCTTAGGATCATGAAGTCATTTCCTCCTCTGACGCTGGACCTTGACTTCTGCGGCAGGACAAACTTGGAATTATAGAGCCCAAACCAACACTCTAAGGGGGGTGGCTCCTTTTAGACCAGCTATGTGCAACAGTCACCACATTAATATCTGCATCGATCATCCTCTATATTGGGCATCCTCTGCTCTGCTGGTTATCCTCTGCACTGGTCATCCTCTGCACCAGTCATCATCTACATGGGCCTTCATTTACACTGGTCATCTTCTGCAATGAGCATCCTCTGCAGTGATCATCTTCTACACTGGCCATCCTCTGCATTGGTCATCCTCTGCATCAATCATCATCTGCATTTGTCATTCTTTACACTGGTCATCCTCTACACTGGTCATCTTCTGCAATAGGCATCCTCTGCAATGGTCATCCTCTACAATGGTTATACTCTGCACTTTTCATCCTCTGTATCAGTTATCCTCTCCACTGGTCATCATCTACACTGGTCATCTTCTTCAATAGGCATCCTCTGTAGTGATGGTTTTGTGCACTGACTATCCTCTGCATTGGTCATCCTCTGCGTTGACCATCCTTACCCCGATTATCCTCTGCCCTTGCCATCCTCTGCACTGATCATCTTCTGCACTGGTCATCCGCTACACTGATCATCTTCTGTACTGGTCATCTTCTACATTAGCAATCCTCTACACTAGTCATCTTCTGTGCTACCCATTCTAGCACTGGTCATCCTCTGCACTCATTATCCTTTGCACTGCTGATCCTCTGCACTGGTCATCCTCTGCACTAGCCATTCTCTACACTGCTCATCCTCTGCACTGGTTATCCTTTGCACTTGTCATCATCTGTACTAGTCATCCTCTGCCCTAGTCTTCCTCTGCACTGGTCATCCTCTGCACTGCATCTTCTGCACTGATGATTTTCTGCCCTAGTCATTCTCGACATTGGTCATCATCTGCATCTTCCATCCTTTGCACCAACTGTCCCCTACACTGGTCATCCTCTACACTGATACCTCAGTACTGCTCAGGCTATTTTAACCAAACATTGTTCTCTGTATTTTGGCTGTGTGTATTATCCTCTTTCACCATCCTCTGGGTTTATGGGCCCTAAAAAGAGAAAAACTAATATAGCAGAAAAATCCAAATGTGGTACTAATTCCATAACTATTGAGTTTGGCTGCATACCCAGGTGCTTGAAAGCTACAGGGAAATAATCCAAAAGTCTCCCACATACACCATGCAAAAATAGCTATACCTTACATAATTTTACCTTTTTTGTTAAACCTGTTGATATTAGTTTAAAGGTGACAAAACATATGCTTGTGGCCATGCATGAAAACACCATATGAGTATAATTATATGCCCAAACAGACAGGATCATTTACAACATGTCGTGAAATGTAATAGTATCCCCACTTCTTTATTTAGTGTAGACATAGTTTTTTTTTTAGAACACCCTCAGTCTGCGCCCAGGTCAGAGGTTGTGACAGCGCAGTGACAGGGCGCAGTTAAAAACAGAGAGGAACTTCAGGAATGCTGTCAGTGTCTGGACCCTAGCAGTGGTCCAACCTTGGGAGGACAAGGAAAGTGCTCCAGGAAAGTGTAAAGATAACATAGCAATTAATCATCTTCCAACCAAAGACTTACTAGTTCAAATCCCATCATCAGTCATGTCTGTGGATTTTGTAATTTTATTGGTGAAAGCTGTTTGATTTTGCACGGTTAGGCCACTGTGGTTTATTGCCCAAGAACAAAACAATAACATGCTCTTGTTAAAATATTGTGGCACCAAACCATCAGTTGGAGGGCAAATACTTGACACACTGTGGCACACTCAGCCATCATAAAGACATGCTAGCACTATAGGGGGCATTTAGAGTCCACTAACATTTTAGCTGATATGTTCCAAATACATAAAGGTGCACTATGTAACTTTTCTAGGACATACCATCTACTTGCATAAAGATGCTGCCATACTATGGAATGTTTCATAGTATGGCATTAAGCTTAAACTATTACATGTGAGTTTATTGCTCAGAAAAGCAAGCATTCTTACTGAGAGTGGAGTCGCTTTTCCACAGATCTGGCCTGTAACTTGACCTTTTTTTAATTGAAATTTCCACACAAACCATGGAGACAAGCAGGAAAATTAGATAGTGCTCTTCTAAAAATCCTCTGCTCATCATTGTGTATTGCGTATATCTGTATAGTATTTCTAAGTTCTCTCATGCTTCACATTACCCAGTGACAGAAGCCAAGGGACCACATCACTGGCCCCCATCTCCGCTCTTCCCTATCCATGATGACAACTGTGGTCTGTGCTTACGTAAACAGGACTAGACCAAAGCAATCCTGCACAGTTAGCCTCACTTTATTACTTTTAAGATTCCCAGTGTCGTGATGTGCTGATGCCACCAGACAGTAACCACATAGACACATCCCCTTTGTGTTTTCCACTGAAACTTATGATCCTCAGTTATGGGAAGTATAACAACTCACAGCATAATGACAGAGGAAATGGGCACTCAATATATGAAGCAGTCTTTGAGAAGCCATACACCACAAGGCGAGATGAGGAAGAAGCTGGCATTTGTGACATTCAAGGGTCAGAACTTTTAATAGTTTTTGTTTTACTTTGAGGAAATATGCATGCCATACAATAACCTTAGGCCTTAGGGTAGACGGCAGAGAGGTAATTGGCTCAGAATGGCACCCACATTAAAGGGACTGTCGTAAAGACTGACCAAAGATACAGACTCGGGAAACACTTCAGCAGAGTTTATTTGCAGATACAGGAATGTGAATGAAGGTAGACAGAACAGACAGTCGGGAGCGGTAGTAGTCTTGGAGCAGGTCGTGGGTCACAGGGTCAGAGGCTGGGGTGTTTGTACCAAACATGGAGCACTGGGTTGGAGACGGAGGTGCAGAGTGGCTCCAAGGAGTGAGATCATGGTGGGTACACGGACGAATAAATTGGAACATGACATGAAGGATGACCCGTGGAAAGACCAGGAGATGACAAGAAAATACTGGAAGGTGACAAGACGATCCTCAGTCCTTTTGTACTCACAGGTGAAGACTTGATTGCTTGATGACGGTGCCAGAGTCTCCGCCCAGCTCCAGGCTCAAACACAGAAGGGATGGGGGAAAACAGCACAGAACACACAAAAAAACCCAAATCCTGACATTGACAGTGTGAAACTTTTCCAGTGGAGGCTAGTTTTCTGCTGGTCTCCATGGAAATGTTTCTGTTTTCCCTCAAATGTTCCATTGTATGAATTAAACGTAATTGTCTTGCATTTATTCAGTTACAGATGTGTTTATTGTTCAAAAGTTTTCAAGTACATGCATTTTCTTTCTTGATGCCTCTCTGCAGATCGAACTATAACTTGGCCTAGTGGTATCACCTGCTTGTCCCTATGGATAGATAAGTTTAATGCCATACAGTGAAACATTCCAGGCAAAGAAGAAACATCTCTATGTAGACAAGTTGACGTTTTTCCACCTTGAAGGCACTCAAAGCACTTTACATCGAGGACAAACTCACCCATTTACACACACATTCACAAACCAGAATACGCAGGCAACAGGGGCGAGGTGGGTTAAGTGTCTTGTCCAAGGACACAACAACAGCTTTTATCTGTGGGAGCTGGAAACGCCCCATCAACCTGTGAGTCAGTGGATCAGACCACTCAACTAATGATGTTTATGTCGAGAGCAAAATTCAAACCGCCAACCTACAGATAGTGGACAAATGCTCTACCAACTGAGCTACTTCCCCCAGAAAACCTTTAATATCAGTGAGGGGAGCTGTTGCCATAGCACAAGACTACCACCAAGTCTGGTTAGTGAGTGAATAATGCAGTCAAGCATCCAAAAATGTGTTATAAATTATTGTTAAATTGTCTGTAGTCACGGGTGGTGAGAGGCCATCTGACAAAGCTGTGTGAAATCGTACTGAGTGAAATTGATCTGTTAACCTTAACATGGTTATCTTGTTGTTGTATGTTACACTATGAGGAGGTAAAAAAGCTTTCATTGCAAAAGAGCAGACAAGCAGAGACACATTAAGGACAAGAAGATAATCTCTGGACCAGTAGATCAGGTTTTACAACTTAAAACATGTACAAAGCCTCCTCCAGTACCTTTACCTGACCCATTTAGATGATTTCAGAGGTAAAATTACCATCACACCACACGCCAAGTTTAAAGCTAGCAGCTACTATTTTTAGCCTTATTTATACTGCTTCTCAGCTCAATGGGGTGGCAGGGGCAAGTCCTAGCACAGAAATCCGCAATGAATGTTGTTTTCCACACATATTGACGCAGTTGAGATTTGAGAAAGACTTCTGGATTGAGCTTAACACTGTCCAGATGACTACCACTGAAACCTTTGTTACCATTGAGTGAAATGCCAAGCTATTGAAAAAGCATAATGCATAATACAGTACAATCTTTAACATGCTGACAACTTCCAATTTTCTATTGGCAAACTTTACTTGACTGACTGTTGAATGAGTCTGGTCTTTTTAAAAGTGTAGACCATCAACCAATCACGAACAAACCACTGGACAAAGGCCAACATCCACAAATGGAGACATCATGAAGACATACGCAGTAATACCCTACAGAATCAAACTATCTCTCCACCCACAACTTTGTACTGCAATTGGAGTCCTCGCCCACCCGCAGTAGTAGTAGCAGTAGTATTAACAGTAGTAGCAGTGGTAATAGTAGCAGTAGTAGTGATGGCTGTAGCAGATCCGATGTTAAGCGCAGGTCAAACCATATACAATGAGAGCGGAGGAGGTTTTTTCCCATTCTGAATTTTTGTAAACCCACGCACACGTCCCAATGACAGGCCCTGGGTTCGGCTGGAGCGGAGAGGATGTCAGAAGTGAGATCTACAGTTGTAAGACTTATGGATGTTTCTCACAGGGATTTGAATTATACTAATCAATAATGATATAACAAATTTTGTGTGGTCCTGGTGGACATAGTAAAAATGCATAGAATCAACAACCAGGAAGCAGATTATTTGACTAATGAATGTATTTTTTATGATAATTACTGGCAGTATTGGCAATGTTTTTCTAAATATGTAGTCATTGGGCTTTATAGACATAAAAGCCAAGCATAGTTTTTGTGCACCAAAACTGTAAGTTCTACAGTACGGCATTAAACTTGTCTATCTCCATGGAAACAGACACAAAACAGCAATCGTAAGAATGCATGTTTCCTAAGACCTTTAGCTGAACAAATGCAAGATGGATAAGGTCAATGCCATATAGTGGAACATTCTGAGCTAGGCAAATAATATCACCATAGAAAAAAGCAAGTGGCAGTCACTTGGACCAGAAAAGTTACATTGTGCAGCTTTAAGTAATATGCCGTGAAAGGGCCTATATTACGCTATTTTCTGATCTATGTTATAATGTTGTTTCCTCATCGAATCATACTTGGAGTTGTGTTTTGTTTCATTCACTCATGTTTGACACACAAACCCTGCATATTTATGCTGAGGTCTTCTCTCAAACAGAAAACACTCTGTTCTACCTTGTGATGTCATGTGGTGATACAGGAAGCGCTCCACTCTGTTTGTAAACTCCATACATCTTCACTACAATCATTTGGGTAATTTCAGTCGTGGAATTAATCTCTACTAAACAAAAGGTAAAAGGAGCTGTTAACATGAAAACTACCACTTCATGACATCACAAGGTGGAACAGAGCATTTTGAGCTTTGGAGATGTAGACAGAGTAATAAAAGGGTTATGCAAACATGTGTGAATGAAACAAAACACAAGTCCAGGTATGTTTTTGATGAGGTAACAACATTATAACATGGCTTCAATCTCACAAGAGTCAGTAATAACATAGGACCTTTAAACTTGTATTTAACCATAATTTTAAACATAAATCTCGCTTGTAGGTTTGAAATAGACCAGAATCTCAAAGGCATAACTATATATCTTACTTGTTCACACTCAAGCAAAAAGCTAAGCAAGCAGCAATTATACCACTTTATTCTATGTTTTATGGAAATTAAGCACACACTCCCTCATTGTCGCCTCATTATGTTGTGCACAACTGTTAATTAAAATACGGCCAACTAAAAACAGCTAACAAAGGCTGTGGCGCATTCCCATTGTACCCAAAACAAGACCAGTTTCCACACTCTCCAAAAATAAAAACTACTCTATATAAACAAGTGCAAGTGCGAGCGTCTAACAGTAGCACCCTCGGGACCCACGCACCAATCTGTAACTCTGCTTCCCAAACAGAATTCCCTATTTTTACCCTCCTTCTCCCTGGAGGGAATGCACCCGCTCCGGGCCGTTAGCTTCTCCACAGATATGCACTCCCAGAAGAACAGCCAAAATAAACAAACGCAAAACCGCTCGGATAAATTTGGCTGCTCGTGCGGAAAAGCTTGGAGTCTCTGTGATTGCTCCCTCACAAAGAGAAAAATGTATAAAGGAGGAACAGCACACAGAAAGTGAATGGGAGATATTTAAATTCTGCATATATAAATAAATGATTACACATGTGGTTTAGTGTCAAGGTAAAAGTGGGAGGAGCAGAAAAGCCACATTCTCAAGTCTCATTATACAAGCCATAAGACTGAAGCTTTCTTCCTGCTAAAATATACACATTTTATAAAATATACTTAATATACTTATTTATTTATTTACATTTACAGTACTGGATAACCTACTTAAGAGTCCATAGAGGAGCAACCAAGGCTTTGTTTTGGGCTAGCATGTTTTATGTTTTTTGAAGGTTTTTGTCAATATACCCTAGTCTAAGCAGTGGTTACAAAAGCTTATCAGGTGTGGAGAATGAATGAAATGTGTTTGACAAAGCAGCTTTTAGCCAGAATGAGCTCAGAGTAGAGTTGCTGCTCCTCCACATAGAGAGAACTAAGTTGGAGTGGCTGTTTTAGCACATGATGTTTAGAGTCTGTTCTATTAAAGGAGGCCATACTTCACAGAGAGTATGAAGGAAATGGGCAATATGGTGCATCTCTTTTATGTTGGTGTGTGCTTCTTTATTTTTAAAGGTGCTATATCAAATTTTTACATTCTTAAAAATGTGAACATCAAAACTAGCGCATTTTAAACGTTTGCAGTCGTCCAAAGTTATTCCTCACTTACCTTACGCATTCCAAGCTTCCTAATTGTTCACAGTGATGAGTTTATTATCGCTTTTTACAACTTTCAAAGGTCAGAGTGGAATTTTGCTGTCACGGTATTGCTAACAACAACTAGCATTCTAACCGTACACTTCCTCCTTCAAGAAAATGCTTTATAATTAGATTTAGACAGCAGATTTAGATGTAGACAGCTGACTTTGACCTCAAGAGCTGCTTATACAACATATCTGTACTGGGGTAAGTCAAATTTTCCTCAAATATATGGGAAAAATCAGATACAGGCAATTTAATCCAGGGCTGTGAGCACAAATGAAAATACAAAAACATTTTAAAATCACATCTGTGGTCCATGTTTCCTCTACGCCTGATGAAGATCCCAAAGCTAAAAATACTGCAGTGATTAAAGAGGGGACAGTGGCCTGTGCTTTCCATGGGCTGTTTATGGAGCAGCAGATAAATGTAAGAGACATGACATTAGACTAAAATTAACCTAAGATGAGTGCGCCTCACTTCCTGTTTACTAAACTCAGATCTGTGTACATCTGCAGGAAATCTACCCCTCTGCAGAGACGCTTGACTGGGGAGGAAGTGGAGGAGACAGCCTCACTAACAAACTCATATAAAAAAAACATATAAAACGAAATTGGGAACAAGTTGCAAACATGCGCCCACAATTTTTAAAGATGAGCAAGATGTGTTTTTAAAAAAAGAAAAAGAAAAGTTTTACATAACACTACCACTCAAAGTTGCCTCATAATCCAATCAGTTAAACTCTCTGGGGGTTAGACATTAATAGTAACAGCTGCTCTGAGGCCGGGGCTGCAGAGATGATTTGAAGTACTAATAATTAATAACACAAATAATGCCAAGAATGTTCTGAAATATGTTTTCTCTTACTTTCATTCTGCTCAAGAATGCAAAAAATAAAAATGCTCAAATATTTTACTATTGTCAACATTAAATAGGCACTATTTTACTTCTATCGGGTATTAACTACATACCATATTTAGATCACCATGTTACCTGAAAACAATGTATTATCGTGTTTTATAAGTTTCACTTTTATATTTGACACTCTGAGACTCCCCTCCCTTTGCTCTCTGTGCTAAGTCACTCTGCCTTCAGAGTGTTATGCGATGCTATCACAACACAATCAGTGTTCTTGCCACTACAATGAATCACATCAGGCTTGTACAGTTTTGTATCATGTTTTTGAATATTTATGGAGAATTGTCATGTGAGAGCATGAATGACGTAAGCATATGGACAGAATCTTCCAGCTAACCATAAGGGGGGTTCGAATAGGGCCTTAGAGAGATGGCTAAAATACTCAAACATGCATGGATGACATCTGAAACCTCTTCAGGCACATTTTTGATGAGGGAAAAATGTTATAACATGATAGAAAGCTCAAAAAATCTATTTAGCATAATACCCCCTTTTTAAACTTTTGTCACTTGTTGACAGTGAGAGGGGTAACCAAAATTTATAATTAATTAAGCCTACTGTTACACTGTAAGAGAAAAGAGAGAAGTAAACTCTAAAAGTTACTCTAGTAAAAGATACTAGTAAAAGTACTTGAGTAAATGAGTACTTTCAATGAACAAAGTGAAACTAACACTTTTATACATTGTTGTTTTGCCCAAAGACACAACAACAGTATGCAATGCTAATAGCAGGAGCCAAACCGTCAACCTTTGGATTAGTGAATGCGTCCAACTATGAAGTACCACTATTGTTCTCTACCCAGCTGACACATGACACATGACAAAATTCATACTTTTTACACAAACTAGTGCCTTTTAGCCAACATGCTTTTGCACATCAAAAGTCTGTAACATAAATAAGCCCAGTTGCGTTTGTAATAGTGTCCAATGGGTGTTTCAACATTACAGGACAATAATTCTGCTCATATGTTTACTGTGCGCTCCACCCAGAACTTGACCCTGTCTTCTCTGAGAACAAGCAGAGAGTCGACCAGTGCCAAACCAGAGCTCTGCTGCAGCTGCGGAGCCATTCACAACTACAAGAGAAATGGACAGTTTAAAGAGGCCTCAATTTCTGTCATATTGTGTAATGTGTTAGCTATGCACAGGTGGGAAGACTGATATGCCATAAACTGGTGAGTTAAAATAGTCCATTGAGAAAAGTGTGAGCCTTGAGATTGTTTTCATTCTTGGACCGTTGCGATATGAGCAAAATTTGTAACTCCAGTCACAAGCAGTTAAAAGCATAACGACGAAAAGGTCCAGGGTTCGATTCTCTTTGTGTCTGAGGGATCACTGTATGCATTTCACTTGTGTTTCTCAAGATACTCTGGTTTTCCCCATCAACAAAACAAATTTCCAACAAGCTAATCTATTTTGAGAATGCCTGATCTTGTCTCATCTTGGAAGCTAAGGATTGGGCCTGGAGACCACTGAAAATACCAGGTGCCTCAGTGGGGCAGCAGTGACTCTGGTGCATCCTTAACCAAGACAGTTCACTCCCCTTGCTTATTATTAATGTATATAGTGCGTTCGTGGTGGTTGAAGGGGCTGATGGTGCAGATAGGCAGTCGATGGTGCGGATAGGCAGCCTTGTCTAAACAGATGCGGCTACAATATAAAGCACCAAAAGATGAAAAGTGAATAAATATTGCAACGTAAAGCATCCAATACATTGCGATATAAATAAAAAATATTATTATTATTATTATTATTATTATTATTATTATTATTATTATTATTATTAATCCTTCAATTTACAACTGTTTAACAAGGGCCCAGTGCAGAGAGGGGCCCTTTACAAAGTCTACAATGGGCATTTTCATCAGACAACATGTAGTGCGGGCCCACCAAGATGATTTGTACCCAAAATTTGGTACTACACCCTGCATAAGTTGTCCTATTGCTATTGACAGATGGGTCAAATGCTAATCACAATTTTTCCCATTGGGCCAATACATTTTATCTTACGATTACGATATGTTTAAACTAAGCAAACCAATACTTTCTGTCCCAGCTGTTTGGAGTCGAGGTTGTATATGCAAAATAGAATTCTCTACTATAACCCAGTGTCTTTAAATACAGTAAGTGTATTTCTATCTTAAGTCACATGTTTTCATATCTTGCGCTTCCTGGTTGGATTTTGAGCGTGCTGAAAGATGGAACCGTTCTGGTATGTGGTCTTTCTTTAGCGTGTGGTGTGCGCTGGCTGGTCAGAGCGTGGGAATGTGGAGCAGGATCGCTGTGGTATTTTGAATGTTTGTTATTAAATATTATACCGCCAGGGACCGCGACCGAACCCTCGCACTCCTCCTCCTCGTCTTCACAAAACAGTATCACATGATGAAGACTGGGCAAGTACAAGAAGAAAAGGTAAAAATAACAGAGGAGTGAGAACAGCTGATAGGGAACTTTGGAGGATTAGGGCAGAAATGGAATGAGCAAAATGTTAAAACTCTGGCAGGAAGAACAAATTAGATAAGTGCCGTAGGAATGGATCAAGGATAATAAGGGCCATAAGTAGTAGTACAGTAGAATATACTGCACGCATAATCTGATTTTATACCTTAAATTGCCTGGGATCCAGAATACACACTTCAATATTATACAAAGATGTGAATCTCGTAACTGGATTCAAAGGGCGTGACTGACAGATGGATTAGCCAATCAGGGACAGGCATGGTCCAGCCGTCCTTACTGGAAAAAAATATAGGAAAAAAAAACTTAGAAATCTGTTGATCTGAGTTTAATTAGATTTTATTTGTCAATCACAGGTGAACAATGAGCTCCTTCATTTCACATGTGTCACTGAAAAAAATACATTGCACGAACACATTTGGCCAAGCTTGAGATGTAAAGGAGGGCGTGGGGACCAGACTGATATCAATCTGTATAAAAAAATACAAAGCGATGTCATTTTGAATATCTTATTTTACATAGGTTGATGAAGGGTGAGAAAAGTGCATTGCTTCTTCTCCTGTTTGAAAGCTGAAAAGTTTGAGTGCCAAGTTATAACAATATTTTAACATTGTTCATCAAAAACATACCTGGAGTTGTCCTTTGTTTTATTCATACTTATTTTATTAATCCTATTTATGAGATCATCTTTTTCCAAACCTCAGAAATCTCTTGATTCATTCAATTGTACCCAGATTGTGACGTCAGATGCTGTTTTTAAGTCCGTAAATCATCTCCAGACTTGTTCTGTGTTTTTCTGCCGTCAAATTGTATTCATTACAACGGCTTAGCTAAAGGAAAATCTGGATGAATTTCTCTTTTTTTCCTCTTTAAATTGTCCGCGATACAGGTAGTATTATAATGATTTATTTGCAAACGTAAAAGGAGCATGTTGAGTAGAAGATTTGGATGAATTGTCTTTCCAATGGACACAAAAATATTCACATGGGTAACATTTATCTCACTAACACAGCAAATAGATGGTGGTTCAATTCTTTACCACATTTTTACCAACATAGTAATACATTTTTTATTGTATGTCCAAAACAAGCATTCCCTATAGCTGACCTGCACCTCCAGCTATCTGCACTTTTCATTTCCTCCTTTCTTTATCCATGCTGTATTACCACACCAGCACCATTTTCCAAACAGCCTCTGAGCATTCTGGGGTCTCCTTCTCTGAGTGGTTTCCCTGTCTATAATTATCACCTATTAGGCCACTGTTATTAGGGTTATGATTGCTCGCGGCTCAGTGCGTGTGAATGGAAGCGCGCGCGTTGGGCTTTGTCGCCAGTGGCTTTCTGACCTCGTCTCGCGGTCTGGCCCTCGCTCTTCGGATTCCTCTCCGTGTTTGTGGATGTTTCCCCTCCTGAACGAATGGCTCTCATGTGCGTCAGCAGAGTAACCGCGGCCTCTCATCCTCTGTGTGCAGCAGCCCCTCTCCCCCCGATCAGAGAAGGACCCCACCCTTAGCTCTCTCCCTACACAAAATCTCTCTCTCACATCTCTCAGTTTTTATTATATGCCTTGTGTTTGCTGTCCATGTGTGTTCATTTATTTTTAATATCTGTTGCAAGTTTACATGGTTTAAAGGTGCACTTCGTAAGCTTTCTACTTGTGTCCATGGAGTTGTTGCTGCTTTGTCTAGAATGTTCCACAGTATGGCATAAAACTATTCTATTTCCATGTAGAGACGTAAATGACACCACCAGGCAGCGTTAAAGGTCAGAATGCAGTAAGAGTGCACGTTTTTCAGTTTATTTTTAGGCATTAAAATACTTGTAAAGAAATGAATGCAAGATAGATAAGTTAATGGAGCATTCCAAACAGACCATTAATGGCTCTATGGAGACCACCAGATGGGAGACCACCGACCACACAAGTTACATAGAGCAGCTTTAATAACATTTTCTCTTTAGTACATGCAATGCTCCAGTGTTTCAACAAGGATCAGCAGTCACCGCATACAGAGTAGTTTGCGTGTAGTGCACTGAAGATTTAAGAGAAAACTTTAATGCCTTTACTAGTGACATCAAACAACAAGTTTGATGGTGGGTCACACAAAGTTAACAATCTGACCAAAAAATAAAGAGTCTTTGTGATTTGGGTGGAGCTCAGAGTAGAGTTACTGCTCTGTCACATTCAAATGGACGGATGAGATCTAAGGGCAAGGGGGGAATACTTTTGCTTTGTGTTGGCTCAACTCTGGGTAATGAGGTTTGGTTAAGTTGTGTTTGCCAAGTTGCAGGTGAGATCTGTGGGTATACTAGTTAAGCAATAAAAACACCTGCAATTAAATAACTGTTGATATAGATATGTTTAATGCCATATTGTGGAACATTCCAAGATAACTGCATATAGCAATTAGTAAAACAACATTTAAATCTCTTGCTAAACAATAAGATTGATTCAGTCTTCTCCTTTTTGCTAATCATTATATGGGTTTCACAGTTTGGAAACTTGGCATAGCAATAAACAATTACAAAAGTATAATATTTTTTGACTGACGAAGTTTCCCCACATTGGAAATGAAGCCCCTTGACAGTTGCTTTTCTGAGTAACATAAACTATGTAATTGCACTATTCAACTATTCTGTGTAACACAAAAGGGATGGGTTTGGATTCAGAGGGATTTCCTCTGAATGCTGCTCTAATATGTTTGAAAGACAGTGACACATGTGCTCTCTCTGGCTCAGTGTCTGTGCTCAGATTTATGCCCCAATAATGAGTGTGGGACATAAATATTACACTTAATATTGGACACTCATCTCTTTCCTCCATGTGTCGGAGCAGCTGTGAGTCTGCATTTGGCTGCTGGAATGAGGAATGTCTTATAGAAAAACATTCAGAAAACCAAAAAGTAGCCTATATAGTTCAATCTAAGTTTTCTTAGTTTGAACAGTATTAGTTTTTAAAGATTTAAGATTTAAAAATATTCAACAAAATTACTTTCAACTTACAAAGTACAAAAACTAAAGAAACAAAGTAATCTCCATCTATGCTCAATGTTGGGAAGAATACGTAGCAAATATGTAGGCCTTGTTGCAGAATACTGAATATCTGCATTAAAATGTGTTTTGTTATGTATTCTGACACATGGACCAATCTGAGTACTGTATTCTGAATACTTTGAATACATTCAAGGTGCACTATGCAACTTTTCTGGTGGGGGATTAGCTACCATGGAGATGCTATTGAATTGCTGTAATGTTTCACAGTAGTCTATAACTTATCTACCTTACATTTATTTAATTACATGTGTTTATGTTGCACAAAAATACCTTGTTAAGAACCGGGTCGCCTCTTCACAGATCTGACCTGCGTGGCCTGGGGGTGTCTCTGGCTTGTCTCCATGGACAAGCTGCTGGCTGACCCTTCACCAGAAAAAAGTTATATACTTCACAACAGAGGATTAACCCAGCTTAATGTTTGTTGCACAGTTTGTTGTGCATTTAGTTAGCAAACCTTGCCTCGAGTGGAGGAGTTCAAGTATCTCGGGGTCTTGTTCATGAGTGAGGGAACGATGGAGCTTGACACTGACAGGCGGATCGGTTCAGCGTTTGCAGTGATGCGGTTGCTGTATTGTACCATTTTGCTAAAGAAGGAGCTGAGTCAAAAGGCAAAGCTCTCGATTTACCGGTCAATCTACGCTCCTACTCTCACCTATGGTCATGAGCTTTGGGTAATAACCAAAAGGACAAGATCACGGATACAGGCGGTCGAAATGAGTTTCCTCCGCAGGGTGGCTGGGTGCTCACTTAGAGATAGGGTGAGGAGCTCAGTCACACAGGAGGAGCTCGAAGTAGAGCCGCTACTCCTCCACATCAAGGGACTGATTTTAGGAAAGTCACTGTATACTGAATACCACCAAATGAAAGAATAACTGTACCAAAATACACTTACTCAAAATTAGTATTGAATAGGCTCACATGTTTTGGTACATGTTAAGGTAACTTCCCAGCACTGTCTATGCAAATATACTACTATTACTACTACTGTTACTTCAACTACTGTTCTACTGTTCTGTTACCCAGTAATTTCCCATACAGTTTTTCCACTTTTCACTTCCAGTTTTCTTTTCATTAAAAAAATATGGAAAAAGATTGTGGCCACATTTTTGTTGAACTCAAATCATGAGTTAATACCCTGAATCAGCTGAGTGATCCTGATCATTACGACATATTCCAGTAAAATGATGAGTAAGAGGTGACTAAATATTAAAAAAAAGCTCAGTGTGGTACTGTGTGTGTGTCTGTGCATGTCTGCTACAGTTTCTCATAATGATACAAGAACTCACTGGAAACAGATATTTGGACACCTGGTTTCTCTCATTCAATTTAAGAGGTTTTTTTTTTTTAGGTTACTGCAGCTGTCCAACCACCATGAACTGTAATACAAACTAAAATACCCATAAACTCTGTTAAAATGGTTACTGTACTTGCACACTCAGCTGAGCTAAAGTAACTTTGTGGTAAAGTAACAGCTGCTCCATCCTGGCCTATTTATTCAACACACATAGTCTTTATAGTAGCATGTGTATCTATAAGCTCTACATGGATTATTTGTGAGATGTTGAAGTAGTTAAGTGTTCATGTGTTAACTCGATGCTGTCATTTCAAAACTAGCCTGATGACTGGCAATGTAGTTTGACCTTATATGCTGTTAATTGAGTTATAATGTTTTTTCCTCATCATTAACTTACTCAAATACTTGAAATATATATTTTTGATTAATCCGTGTATGTTTGTGTAGGCATGTGTTTGATACTGTAAAATTAGATCTGTCAACTGGACAAAAAGTTGTGGGAGTGAAGATGTTTCGCTGCTCGTCTAAGCTTCTTCTTCAGTTCTGGTCAGATTACTGGTAGATACTGCCTTATATCAATCTGAAGGGAGGAGCTAACTTCACTGAAACTGTAAACAGCTATTGTCTCCAGTTTCAGCCTGACAATAGCTGTTTACAGTGTCCACCAGTAATCTGACCAGAACCGAAGAAGCGGCTTAGATGAGCAGCGAAACATCTTCACTCCCACAACTTTTTTCCAGTTGACAGATTTAACTTTGGCTTTTACTGTGGATCAGACCTGGATGACTGCGTTTGTATTATCCTACATTTGCGTCTTGCGAGTTCTGCCAATTTCTGTTTTCACATATATAAAAAAACAAAAAAAAAACAACAACTGTAAAGCAAAATCTGAATCTGTTTGGCAGTTTTGAACAGGAAATCAATGGAACGATTTCTAGATTATGATAGATGTAAAGTGATTTTCCATCCATCTTTTTCCACTCCAGGATCAGACACATCCTCCAGCTTCTCCGGTGGTATCCCAAGGTGTTCCCAGGCCAAACTATAGACAAAGTCCCCCCATCATGTCCTGGGTCATCCCCCGAGACCTCCTCCCAGTGGGATATGCTCTACTCTGAGCTCCTCCTGTGTGACTGAGCTCCTCACCGTATCACTAAGGGAACACCCAGCCACCCTGCGGAGGAAACTGTGTACTCGTTCCTGTCCTTTCGATCATTATCCAAAGCTCATGACAATAGGTAAAGCGATTTTTTTTTTTTTTTCAAGATGCAAATTGTGGCCTTGTTCACATGCACACCAAAATCTGATAAACTGATTGGACCTTTGATTACTCAAATGACATGTAAACTGCAACATCTGATGTGAGGAATCAGAGGGACTACGATTAGAAAGAAATAACACGATTTTGCTTTTTACATTTCAATTAAATAATATTATAACTCAAAAAATCTTATATTAATCGTATTTTCAGTGTGCACCTCACAGCAGCCAGCGTGACTTCATCATACACATTACATTTTAACTTCTAATAGTCCTGTTTAAAGTTGGCTATTGTAAATTAGAATATCAAATCTTTACATGCAGCTAACTATCAGTGTTTTTGATTGAATTTCACAAGCGGTACAAGCATAGTATCCCTCTGCTAACCCAAAAATCTCACCCATTTACCTAGTTTACCCTCACAAACGTGGCATACATGTCTTATGAAGGTCACATGAAGTAGATTGCGCTAATGCAGGTCCAGTGACTCCAATCACACACACTCCTCCTGTTTAGTCACGGATGTCCCCTCGCATCTCTCACTTGAGTAATAAAAACAACAAATCTTTCCAGGATCATCCCATCCCATCCCCACCTTTCAGACCTCTAAGCCCTCCACTTTGAGCCGAGTTAGTAAAGGTTAAGCCCCACCACTTGGTTCATAACAGCTGTGGTCTTATCTTTGATGGAGGAAGGGCATCTCTTTTAAAGTGAGCAGAGCTGACCGGACAAACAATGGCAAACTGTTGGTGCAGGACTCAGAGCAAAGTTATTACAAGTGCATTCTTTTGTGGGCGAGTTGTAACCATTTAATTAGGCACCACTAGCTTGCCGTCACATGCTAAAAAACACTTACAATTGTTTACTATACAAGAGTGAGTCATGTGTCTATATATTTACATGGAAATACTGCAGATTCAGGAAAGTAATCTTGGCTTAGAAATTGGACCAGAAAGTTTTTTAAAATATAACTCTCAACTCCTTACTTTGGAAACCACTGCTATAGGCCTATATCACAGTAGATTTATGTATTCATGTATGTATTTATTTGCATAGCCTTGAGTAATCTGGGGTTATCATTTATTTTTAGGTTTATTTTTGAAGTTTTTGTACAATATTGCTCACAGAGGTTAGTTTCACCTTTAGTGTTGTTGTATCATACTGCCCTCTAGTGGTCAGTTACAATAAGAGCAAAAACAAATGTCCCAGTTAAGTCTTGAAGTTGTATAAAACAAAAATCATGTTGTTCTAGAGCAGCCTATGGTTAAAAATAACATCAAACAGTGACCACAATTAGATTTTAAAATGAATGTGACTTCGATCAAATATTAAAGAAATAATAAAGCATACATTTCAATTATATCAAACAAATAAGGACAAGAGCCGTGTCATATGTTTGCGTCATTATGTACAGCTGTTTATTTGTGATTTCCCAGAACATTAGTATCTTACTACATACATACAATGTAATCAACAAACAATGAATCAACAGAAGAGCTAAAGACAGAGCGACAGACAGGCGGCGGACCTAAGCACGCACAAACTTATAAGATACACTTTAACACTATTGGTGTGTATGGAGCTGCTAATACTTTACTTCATCAACAGCGACGCCATGGCAACGGTATATAATGATTTATAGCTTTTGTACTGCATGGTGGTGTAAGGGAGGGGTCTTATCTTGGGACTCAACTAAGCTTTGAATATTTTTTGACATTTTTTGAATATTTCTGAGCAGTAGTTTGAGATTCAGGAGGCCACAGCTGCTGCAACTTAGTTTTTTTTTTTTTTGTTTTTTTTTCTAAATCTGATCTGAGACAGGGTGTGTTCACATGCACACCAAATATCTGATCATTATCTGATTTCCGGAGTTATCAGTATATGGAAATTTCATGTAAAAACAGTTAAACCTGATGTGTAATCTGATATGTGATTTCTTTCTGACTGGTCACCCCTACATTATGCAAAAAGGCCAAACTAATGTGGCAGACAAAACTGAAATAGAAAATGTAACACATTGAAAGAATTATTTTAAAATTAATTATATAATAGTCTCTCTAAAAATGCTTGTAACTGACAGATGTTGTTTCAGATTTCTCTTAAATCCAGAATGATATCTCTGTATTTTTTTTAAAATACAGATTGATATCAGTCTGGTCCCCACACCTTCTGTTGTGTCTAAATCCCAGCCAATTATGATCTTTTTTAAATTTATTTTTTGTTCAGTGACGTGTGTAAGCTTGTCAAATATCATTAACAAATCAAATCAAATCTCTCTCACTTCCGGGTAACAGAATGTAGTGCTTCTCTCACTGATTCTACGGAAATAGGCAATGGTTTTCAGCCCCCAGTGAGATTTTTTTTCTTTCTTTTTTTTTTTTTTTTTACCATGTATGGCCCTGATTGGCTATTCCACCAGTCAGTCAATCGCTCCCATCTGAAAATGAGGAAATTCACCAGTGACCAGGCAACTTGTGCATGTAAACACACCAAAAATTTGATCTAATTATTGGGTTAACTGATTATTGTTATCCGATCTTCACTGGTAAATATACCCACTTTCCATTTGAATTCTGAGTTCTTTTACAAAATATAAACACTGGATAAATACTGTCAAAACTACAAAATACCAAAATTCATAATGATGTTTAAATTTCTATATAGTAATACATCCTTTCATTAACATTAGTAAGCCTATACAGCACATGACCTGCCATGCACAAACTACTGCGACACCCATACAAAAGCTGAAGCATCTAACAAATGTATGGATCTGAAGAGGAGCAAACAGCAACTGAAATGTAATATGACTCTCTTCACAACAGTAGTATAACAACAGGTCGCCCCCTACTGTGTGACCCCTGATATTGTCCCAAAATAAGGCTGTGGGTTCTAGGCACACCAAGGTACAACTGAGCTGAGCAAAATATGTGCATTTCCATAAATTTTACAAACGTGACGGATGATTGCATGAGTTACATACTAATACCAGAGATTATTATCACAAATATTGAAAATAAAATACAAAAAAATATGAAAATTAGGATGTAGCAGAGAAAACGCAAGTGCATCATTGGCAAAGAACTGCTGGTGAGAGAGGAGTGCACGTAAGACAAGTGCACGAGTGTTTCTGATTAGGCTGTTGGTGTGTGTGCTGTAGTGTGTGTAGAACGAGCCAGCGAGGTAGCACAGAAATGAAAAGGAAATGTCCAGATAACAAGCCAAACTGACAAAATACCATGCAGTAGAGGTGCAACTATCCTAAAATCCTTGCACTTGATTTAAAGGTGAATTATATAACTTTTCTGATGGAGGGTTCACCATCTGTTCTGTGGAGATGCTATTGTTTTGTATCATGGAGACACCCAGGGCAAGTTATAGGTCACATCTGTGGAGAGGTAACCCTGCACACAGAATGCATCCTTTAGCAGTAAAAATAACATTGAGGTTATACATTTAATACAGTGCTACAGAGGAACATTTAGAGGCAATGTAGATGAAGACAAACTGGTGGTTGTCCTTTCTCCAGAAAAGTTACATAGTGCATTTTTAAATTCACCTGGAGCCAATCACAAGGCGGCTGACAAATGACATTGCCTTACGTTTAAAGAATATGTTTTATTTACATGGTGGTGGTCCAAGGTAGAGGTTTCAAAGGTATTCATCTATTCATCTTTTCACTTTTTTTTTTTTTTTTTTTTTTTAAATCAAAGCGTTCAACTCCTTTGTTGACTTTGTATAGGACTGGTCTGTGACACTAGGATTTATAATGCACTAAGCTATACAGGTTCTACCCTCAAGACGAGTTTTCAACTGAAACTGCCCTGCCTATGATTACAAAAACTGTGTCCAAACCTGTGCCCAGATGACCCTTGAAACCTTTCTGCCTTTTTTGATTTCATTCTTAAGCCACTAAATCCAATCAGAAAGATGAATGAACCCCTTGCTTTAAGTTGCAAGATTTAACAGCTAATTGCAAAAAATGTGATAGTAGTGGAAGGTTTTACTAATGTATTGATGCATCTCTACTGCACCTGCTGACTCCACACGTCAGCCTGCATATCTGCATTATGCATAACAGCCCACTGACTTTATCTAAAACAGAAAAGCATCAAAAGCATGGCAGCCACATGAAAGTATGAAGATATATTATAGTAAAACATGTCAGAAGGCTAGCTGTGTTGTTGCTATAGCACACATATCTGAAGAATCGTGAACATAAATGCAGCAAAGAAAAGGAGAAATAGAAGAATGCAGAAGCATGTGGGATTTAGAGGACAAACAACATTACACGTACGTTTAGAATGTAAGCTGGGATCCCAATGTTATGAGTCCTGTCAGACAGAAAGGTGAGATGGTACAAAGGCAAGTGTGAAACAGTTACTATGTTGTGGCTAATCCTTATGTAGGCATTGTTGAATTTCAAAAGAAATAGTCAGTTACATTTGTGTCTAGTTTTGCCCTGAAGTGTGGACAGAGGGTCAGAGAACTTTACATAGGCCCAACATTTGTGAATTAGCCCATTCTAATATTAACCTACTGGTTTGAAAAAGCCTACAATATATTTAAGGCATATGTTTAAGGCTGCACAATATATCACAGTATTGACTATGCAAGAAGATTTACAGCAACACAAAGTTTAAAGTTTTCTTAAAACATAAAAAAAAAAAATTATTCAAGATTTCCTTATTTTCCTTATTAGGTCCAATTTTAGCCTTGTTTTGGACTTAGTATATTCTGTCTCTGTACATTAACTGATTTTTGTTTTAATTTAACCAAGATTATTATTTAAAAAAAAACAAAAAAAAAAACAACAACAACTATATATTAAAATATAGTACTACTATTATTTTATCAACACAAAACATTGTTGTTGAATATCATATCTTTGCCAGTATTGTGCAGCCCTAAATGAAATCAGTCTAGAATTTTCACTGTAATTTCTACTTTCAACTTAAGCAGCTAGCAACACTGCTAAAATTCAAGACATACTTTTACATTAACCTAATGGTATCTATAGAAAATAGCAGCAAGAAATATGCAGCCCATTTCTTCAGCAAAATATTAACATTATACTCAAAATCCCAAATGTGTTTTTTTCTTCAACCACGTCTAGTCCACACTTCTGTTATGACAATCCTAGCGATGGCTAATTGTTATGCTAACCCAGAGTTGAGGTAAAATTGTCCAGCATCCGAAGAAAGAATCAAAGAGTTAAAACTGTACATAAATGACAAAAATAGTGTTAAAATATATAACCAACTGTATCCTATTTAACAATCAAGCTGCAACAAAAAAATATATGTTTATACTGTCTTGAGTATGTGCTGAGGGAGAGGTAGTATGTTGGGGTAACTGCAGCGCCGAGTTGAATACAGTTTAAGAAATGAGGCAGAGAGGAGGAGCGAGTGAGTAAAGCAGAAGTTAACATTGAAACACACACACACCGCTCTGATGGTAACTGAAATGTAGTTTGAGCTAAAATCAACACTGCAAAGGTTTCGTCAGTATATGTATGCGAGTGTCTGCGTATTGACTTTATGTTTGGTTCCCTTGAAGGCTATTGTACATACTGTAAATGAGGTATTTGATTCCAGCTGAGTGAGGTTTTTGTAATAAGGCTACTGAGGTGGAGCTGCTGACCTGGGTTGATGGCAAGGCGGTGCAGGGGAAACCGAAAGTGGGTTTAAAGGGTTACATCATCACAACATTGATAATACTGTAAAAATGAGCATTCCAAAGGAGAAGTAAGAGAGTATGTAAGATTAGGTTTTTTTTCTTCATTGTGGTTCATTCACCCAGTCTTGTTGATAAAGATTAACAGGATTCAGATTGTGTAATACTACATATATTAACATTTTTGGAATTGGATGGAATTCATGGTTTCAAGGTGCACTATGTAACTTTCCTAGTAGAGGGTCCGTCACTGCTTTGTCTCCATGGGAATGTTTGCGCTTTGGCCAGAATGTTACACAGTGTAGCATTCAACTCAGCAAGAGACAAGAAAAGGCAACTGCACCAAGTTACAGGTCAGATCTGTGGAGAAGCGATCCAGCTCACAGTAAGAATGCAGGCAGGTTAATTGCCATACAGTGGAACATTTGAGGCAAAGCAATAACAATCAATGCAATGAGACAAAAAGGTTGTGGACCCCACCAGAAAAGTTCCATAGTGCACCTTGACCAGACGAGTGAATTTTATTTGGTGGCATTTGTACTAAATTCAAGTTGTGTACAAAACCACTTTCAGCCCTTATATTTATATCTGAAATTCCAGATATACTCTTACTAAACTCATTTTATAATAAAAAAATCTATATTTTGTGGTACATCAATACAATAAGTAAGTAATACTTATAAATAACATATAGAATCAGATAATGCTTTTGCCACATATATATGCCACATATTAATGTCCCACGTATCATTATGGCTACACTTCTGAAACTCTCTTCAAGAAAGTATAAAAATAACTTTGTAATTTGATACAAATTATAACTAGCCTCAAAACACAGGGTCTATGTTGATGCTTCTAAAATACATCAATGGGAAAGTGCAATGCAATTGGGTCATTTGGTTTTAAGGAATATTCTAAATTCTGTTTTTGAAACCAAAATACTGCTTTCTCACTCCAGTGTAGGCAACATATCTCATACGTACTTCTCCTTTTACATATGATGCGAAATACAAACCCATAAAACTCCATTCAGTGTCCCCTGTCTCCGCCCTGCTTCCATTTGATCAAACAGGAGTTGTAGATGCTGTTTGAAAGTCCACTTGCTAATCTAACAATGTTTTGATAAAACAGAACCATAGGAGCTGCGATGTATGATGGTGACAACGATACACTTTGGGTTTTAGGAGGCGATATTTTTTGTCAGTCTCTGCGCTCTACATCCGCCTGTGGCAACGTGTCCTTTTTGAAAACAAAAACAAAAAACTCTGTACAGACTTACAGAACATACATTATGCTTTCTGGAGTCCAAAATATTGTTTCTGAAAATCCATTCCTGCTTTTGACTACTTCACAGTTTCCAGCGGCTTAAGTCCAATCCGATCCCGTCAGCCCTTGGTGTGCCACGGTCGATTCCAGAAAAGCAGAGCTGTTGAAGTTAAAGCTATGAATCCTGCTGTACATTGCTATTGCAGAACAAAGAGGTGGTTAGATGGTCAATGGTCAAATAGGCACGCACATGCTGTTGCTATACGAGTCAATATAGGCAGTGTTAGTTTGTTTGATTGTGTCGGACATAGCTTCATAGTTGCACAGCTGGAGACCGTCCAAAACTCTCCTCCAAAGTGTCCCATAACAATCTCAGAAGAATCCGGGTGAAACTATCCGAGTGGGGCTGGAGCAAAGTCTCCAAGGTCCACTGCTCATCTCTGCTTCATTAGAAAACGTCTCAGCGCAAGCATAGTAAGACAGCAAACTCTAATAACAGAACAATCTTGAGGGAAAACACAATTGAAAAATATGGATTTTCTATATAATTGTCCAGAGCTTATTGATTGACATGAAAAAGAAGAAAGCCGTACATCCATAAGCTGGGAATGGACAGAAGGGTGGCCCTTGTCATGTGATACAACCAATAGGGACACACTTGAGTTAAAGCCCAGGCAGACGGAATGCTTAAACCACCAATGGGAATGTCATGTGAGAGAAGCTACCAGTGACTGGTTTAGAGGACTTACTCTTTAGCTTATAAATATTATGTTAGGTATATAGATCTAAACCCAAACATCTTGGTATTCATTTTAATAGTGAAGCCCTTCCTTCATGTCCTATTCCAAGGTCTTTTTTCCTCCTACCACTTTCCAAGTGCTCTGATTTACTGTATTATATGTCCACGCATCACAATAATCACTGGGCCAAAATTTCTAGTTATTTGGCCTTGCCAAAAAGTAGTACCATACATTTAGAAATGTATCATATAAGTGCTAAACGTTGAAATATTAAAACATAATAATAAAGTCATTTTCATTAATTACCGATGTAACTGATTAATTACCAATATTGTCCTTTCTTTGTTTACATGGACATGACCAGTTCCTCAGCCTGGTATGTTTTAAAGTCAAATTGGTGACAGCATCAGCCCCAAATGAATCCAATTTGAAAAAAGCTCACCAAGTCCCAGCTCAAGTGTATTCACATGCTCTGTTCATGTCTAAATAAAAAATAGACCAGAGCACACTCCTTCAGTCCATTCATTCTGAGTAAAACAGAAAAGGCATCTCCTAGTTGCATATAGTGCTGTACGACCAGAGCATGTCATCAACTGAAGTCTTAGTATTTTAGCCTACATTAATCTCTAACTATGTACAAACCTATAGCAAAGTGGTATTTACAGAGTTTGTCCACAAGGGGGGGCTCCAGGCCTGTTTGAAGGGCGAGCATGCACTGTGTCCAGAGAATGAGATATGATATGTAGTGATGTCCCAACAACATCCAAAACCTCGCTTATGTGGCTGGTGTACAGACAACAGATGTGACCATTTGTATATGAAACAACTCCCATACTATTGCCCCCGCTTCAAAAATTCCCACTAATATAGTATACATGTTATATGCTATTGCTACCATCTCTATATCATGTTTTCTTAAGGCTAATTAAATACTCATGTGACTTAAGGTGTCAGTTTTGGAGATTATAATCATTTGAATAAAAAAATGAAACAGGAATGGAGAATGGGTAATTTATATAAAGTCCCTTTAGCTTAGTTGTACTGTTATATTTTAGGATTATATCACAGTGATGTAGAGGTTTGAAAACAATCTCTGTCAGATTTGATTGTAAGCTTACGCCACACACACACGTAAACACTGATACACGCGATCACCAGACAAACTATTCCCTGAGGCAACAGCAGCTAGTTGGCTTGGCTCCAACTATCTAGCTCCACTCAGTACAGTTACATGCATGGCTATTTCAGACTATGGGACAGCTGGATTTAGCTATGGCGCATACTTTTACCCTAAAGCTACTGTAGTACAATTCCCTATGTGATCATGTGGTTAAGGGCTACATAATCAACATCAGATATGAAAAGATTACTTACATTGCTACACTAGCTCTTTAAAGCAGTGGTTTGAAAATATGTATTTTTCTAATTTATGTAATTATGTATTTAAATCTGTCCTAGTCCAAAGATATGAAAGTGAATCTACTGCCAATCCAAACTCAAGAGTAAGTCTGTCTCAGGCAGTGGGTCAATTTCCTCCACATGTGTAACTGCACTGACGGTCTTAGCAGCAGTCTAAACTATTCCGACAAATATTTTGGATTATTCCCGAAAACATGGCGTTATAAGTCAGTCGTCAGACTTCACAGGTCCAAAGAGCAGACAGTGCATGTGCTCCCCTGTTCAAAACCTGGCAGCGCCCCCTTGTGGTCCATCAATACTCTCATACACTGTACACATCACAAAAATAGACTCCTGGCACACTCCGTTCCTCTGCACATATTTGTCTTCAACACATGATAGAGGTGGGGCCTTCAGATCCTCTATGTCAAGCAACACTCATTACTGTGCTTCAACAGAAGCCACCATGATTCATTCTCTTAAATATAGTTCTATAAAGATATTTCAGCTTATTGTTATATATAGCATTATACATACATTCTAGTTCATGAAGACTCCCTTTTGATTTGAAAAAGGGAACTCCACCTGTAGTAATGTCCCACCTCCTCTACTCATTTCTGGTAATTCTCTTCACGACTCTGAGATGCTCTTCTTTGCACTTTCTTATCTGGCCATCTGATTTTCTCAAAAACAATAAAACAAAATATCAATCTCACCCAAGTATGTATAAGCCCTGGCCTTTGAAATACTGAATAAAATATCAATGATTAATGATATATAGTGTGTAGGAGGCTAATTTTAGCAATGCAGCTAGCATTAAGCTCTAGCTTACTAGTTGTTTTAAGATATGCTTAGCCAATCCTCTCTATCCTGGGGATGCCGTGAGGATGGAAAGACAGGTGGACACAAAACAAAAGGAACACATATGTCCAGGGTAAGTGGGGCAAGACAATCTTTGGGGAGAGATTAGGGTAGTTGATGCTAGCCACAAGGTTAATGTTGGTATAAGAATAATAACTGCAATATTTTTGCAGTGTGTCCGAGCTAATTCCAGCGGTGAGTTCAGAGGAGGAGGTTATAAGGGCCTGTACAAGCCTGTACGGTGATCCACATTTCTCCTACATTTGCCGGTTTTGGTGGTGGAGAAGGCTGTTGAGTGTTGAGTTATCCATTCTGTAATGTCCAGGTAGGGTGTGTGGATTGGAGGAGCCTGAGCTAGGACACTTCGCTCCCGAACACCTCCAGGACCAGCGGGGTGAGCTGCATGCTGTGCTCCGGCTGGAAGGACAGTGAGCGGTACTGCTTGGAGTGCTCCTCGTTCAGGCTGCGTAGGTCGGCTAGCTTCTGGATCATCTTGGCGTAGAGCAGGCGTCCTCCGGGGTGGTTGACTCGTATGTAGGCCTGCAGAGCATCAGACAGCCTGTCCTGCAGCTGCTCCACACGGGCGTGGTCCTGCACTCCGGGGCGGTCTGACACAAGAGGAAAAAACGTTAAAAGTCAAGCTGAAAATGAGACAAAAACCTGGCCAAACCTCCTTAGGCAAGACATTTCACAGACACACCATTTTCATACTAGGCAATGTGGGTGAATGATTGGTGGTGGTCGGAGGGGCCAATGGCAGCTTCGCACCAAATGCACCAAATTGTAAAGCAACTTGACAGAGATGAGATCCTGTGGTTCGGGAACCACAGGATCTCATCTCTGCTGTTTGCAGATGATGTTTTCTTGATGGCTTCTTCGAGCCAGGACCTGCAGCAGGCACTGGGGCGGTTTGCAGCCGAGTGTGAAGCGGCTGGGATGAAAATCAGTTCCTCCAAATCCGAGGCCATGGCTCTCAACTGGAAAAAGGAGGTTTGCCCTCTCTGGGTGGGTGGAGAGCCTTTGCCTCAAGTGGAAGTGTTCAAGTATCTCGGGGTCTTGTTCAAAAGTGAGGGAAGGATGGAGCGTGAGATTGACAGGTGGAACGGTGCAGCGTCTGCAGTGATGCGGTCGCTGTATCGGTCCACTGTGGTAAAGAAGGAGCAGAGTCCAAAGGCAAAGCTCTCGATTTACCGGTCAATCTACGCTCCTACCCTCACCTATGGTCATGAGCTCTGGGTAATGACCGAAAGGACAAGATCGTGGATACAAGCAGCCGAAATGGGTTTCCTCCGTAGGGTGGCTGGGCGCACCCTTAGGGATAGGGTGAGGAGCTCAGTCACACGGGAGGAGCTTGGAGTAGAGCTGTTACTCCTACACGCCGAGAGGAGTCAGCTGAGGTGACTCGCGCATCTGCTCAGGATGCCTCCTGGACGCCTCCCTAGGGAAGTGTTTTGGGCATGTCCCACCAGGAGGAGGCCCCGGGGAAAACCCAGGACACGCTGGAGGGACTATGTCTCTCGGCTGGCCTGGGAACACCTTGGGGTCCCACCGGAGAAGCTGGAGGGCGTGTCTGGGGTGAGGGAAGTCTGGGAGTTCCTGCTTAGACTGCTGCCCCCGCGACCCGGCCCCGGATAAGCAGAGGAAAATGGATGGATGGAACTTTGACTGAATGGAAATGCACTATATAAGACTAATGCATTATTATTATTATTATTATTTAAAAAGTGAACAGTAACAGCAAATGTTTTTTTGTTTTTACACCAATCTTATTTTGAAGTCACAACATCAGCTGAAGTCACAACATCAGTGCTTTGCCAGTTTTACATCTGATCCCCTTCTGCTCCCAACAAGTCCAAAAGACAAGGGCTTTTACTAATGCTCGCTCTTCTATAATTATATACTAAGTCTATTATTAACTCATTGGCATAATGATAATAATAATGATGCCTTGCACTTGAAATGCACTTTAAAGGCTTGTTGAAGTCTCTCAAAGCACTACACTGTAGTTATTATTCATTCACCCCATACTTATGTAAGCTACTTATGCAGCCACAGCAGCCCTGATGTAGACTGACATGCCATTGGTCCCTCCGACCATCACCAAGCACATTCAAACTAGGCAAGGTGAGTGACGTGCCTTCCCTGAGGACACAACAGAAATTGGTTCAAGCAAGTGCTCTAGCCACTGATCCACCGTTCACACTTACAATTCATGTTAAAGTGTTAAAATATCTATGTGCTCCTCTACTATACAGCTGTACATGGCTATTAAAGCAAAATAAAAATGAACCCTCTAGTTATGTTGTTTTGAAGCATATATTTGTAATCAGGTAGGTCTTTCCACCAGGCCCACTCTGCTGTTTAATGAAAGTGGGTCACGACATCAGACATGGCTGCAAGTGTTGGCCTGGTGGTGGAGCACAGGCACAAAGGGGCAGGTACCTGGGGAGAGCAGACAGATGGCCATCAGCAGCACGTGTTCCTCCTCGTGAAGGTTCAGCTTCTTCAGACCCACCTGGAACTTCACCAGAGGCTCCAGCAGCTCCAGAGTGTGGCCCGCTGCACACAGAACAGTGACAGTCAGAAACATGGGATAGTTAACATCTGAATCTTAACTGAACATGTCTAAAGAAGAACTTGATCCTGAAACGTTACATTGTGGTGGTATTAAAATAATAAAAAATTGGGAGCTCCAGAGAACTCTAGTGTGGATCTGTTCTTGTTTTTCTACAGTTAACTTCTGAGGCTGGTGAAATTGGTCCAATTGCGGTACCAGATTGCAAACAGAATATTACACTGCACTGCACTACACTTTGAAAATGATTTGGAGTTCATTCGTTGTTATGAGGTGAATAAAACTATAATAATGAAGAAAAGAATTCACAGTTTTTGTGCATTCTAAATTCAATCCACACTACAGCTGTCTTGGGGTGGACAGAAGTGACAGAGTAAGGACCGAAGTCTCAGAAAAATGGCAAACATGCCAACTACACACGTTATAGGAGGCAGCAGAAACTAGAGCAACCAGATAAAGCCTACCCCTCTGTGAGGATATGTCTTTGAGTTTGGGTTGAAGACAGCATTTTAACATGAATTACTCATCTCTTGTTTCACATTTTACCACTTACAAAACAAGTTCACAAGGCTGGTTTCTCAGAAACATATCAACTATATTTCAAGGTAACAGATGAGTTTCTCTTTGATGCACTACTGTTTGTGTCTCAATACAGTTAGATGAAGAGATAACTTTTTGACTTGTTGCCATA
Organism: Periophthalmus magnuspinnatus; assembly: GCF_009829125.3. Classification (NCBI taxonomy): domain Eukaryota; kingdom Metazoa; phylum Chordata; class Actinopteri; order Gobiiformes; family Gobiidae; genus Periophthalmus; species Periophthalmus magnuspinnatus. The sequence continues at coordinate 20,513,490 of NC_047132.1, forward strand.
ACACTCTGTGTAACACGTGAACTGCCATATTTCTGCGTACATAGTTTAAGAAAATTGAAATTTGTAAACTGTATTATTGACATTATAGCTTAAATGTTTTTAATCTATAATCTCAATAATAAAAATTTTCTTTAAAAACTTTCTTTAAAAAATACTCCATTCCTAGTTTTCCATGCAGGCTGTGGATCCTTGTAAAAAAAAGTGCTTAGCCTTACTCACAAAAACACATTTTGGAGTGAAAAGCCTGGCCTGTTTTGCTCTCAACCCTCAATGTGTGAAAAAATAAACCTTGTGTGCTTAGTGGTCTCTTTATTGCTTCTATGAAAATGCCATCTTCACAGTAATTTGCAGAGGAACGTAGTGTGTGGGTGATCCTCCGAAGAACGTTACATAAAGGTGCATGTGTCGTCAGCGGCAACAAGGGCTGCTTCTCTGTCCTTGAGAGCGTGTGCATCGAATGAGTGTAGGGCTTCATCTATGTTCTTAATGTGAACAGTGGGAGCGCTGGGGAGTTGATGGGAAAAGAACAAGCAAAAGAAGCTATAGATAATCAATATGTTGTTGGAGGATTTCTGTCCCATTACACATCATGGGTCTTTGAGGATCTGGAAGTCAGTAGTTGTAGTTCCAAAAAAGCAATGCTACAAGGTTAACAAAATCATAAAAAACGAACTTGAGAGGCCAAAATCTTATCTAGTCTCATTCTTGAAGACCCAGTCTTATGAATTTTCATAGAATTTGAAACAGGAGAGTCAGCCAGTACCTTTAGTAACGTCATTGATGCAGTATTTGAAGTCGGGGCCTCCACAGCTCCAGGACATATCCTCCAGGCTGAAGGACTGGTTGGAGCGCAGCATGATGATCTCTATGGCACTGGACTTCAACAAAGCGATCTGGTCCTCAGGAGTCAGATCTCTGCAACATGACAAACTTACATTTAAAAACACTGTTCGATTTTGAGTAAAATCCACAATATATAGCTTGTAAATCTGAGTATGCACATAACTGACAACATCATTTGGAACAGTCCTCCAAATTATCAGTAAACTGCCATTGCCGTTTACAAAAATCTTATGTGATGTAATGACTTGTAATTGTTTTAGATATCGCTGCAGTTCTAATGTGCTTTGATGGAGACCCATGGTATTATGAAAATATTATTCCCCAGTGATTACAGTTGGTTTGATTAAGGAGTGAGTTGGAAAAATAGGTACTTACAAACATTTATCAGTGGTAACCATCTAGTCGTTTCGAGTCCTATATAATGTTAGAGAGAAGAAATAAGCCTAAGGGTTTGTGTCTTAAACAACTAAACGCAACAGGTATTTCTTTGATCTATGTTATAATGTTTTTTTCCTCATCAGACAGGATAGGATAATATCATCCCTTTAAAGACTATCACACATCCCTATGTATTTTAACATAGAGCAGTGGTTGCAAAACATCTCAAAAGTGTTTCTTAATTAAGTTATTTTTTTTGAGAAAGATTTACACATGAATGGCCAATCACTCCTCTGCCGTCTATTGTGAATGAACCACTTGCAAAACACAGAGAAATAAATAGACATTTTAACTATTGTGCACCATTATAAATTCCCTCTTCATTAAATTGATTTGCACTTGTCATTTTCTACAGTCCTATTCAATCCTTTCATTACAAAACCACTTTGGAGAACTGCCACTCCACCACCCACAGATGTATTGGAACAGCAATATGCAAATACTGCACAATGTGCTGTGGAAATTAGTTATAGAACAGAGACTTCCACAAAATCCACCATCTGTAGCTTACATTATTCCACCCAATTCCTGTGTACATGAACAAGGACAGTGCACAGAGCGTGTCGGAAAAAAATAGGTGGAATTTTCCTGAGACTAGTCAAAATAAGAATTCTCGTCATCTGAAACTCACAGCTCATAGATAATCTGTTTATCTTTCATCATTTGTTTTTAACATGAGTTTACGGTAAAAGGAACGACCACAAAACCTCAAAGTTCATGCAGTATGTGGTAGTGACTCAACCTACCAACTTAAATGTACTAGAATTTTGTATTGAATTAAAGTTATAATTGTACAGAACACTTTCACTTGGGCACTATAGTTCTTAATGTTTAGATTACTCATTTTTAGTATTTACTCATTACTCACTCAATGACACATTCTGAGACATTTTAATGAATGGCAGCAATGAAACAATAATCTAACCATAATATTGTGATATTTGTAGCATTAAAGTCAAGACAAATTGTCAGCTCTCAATTACACTCAAAATGCCTCTAGTGGTTCTAAGCCACAACCCAACCTTAGCCAACACAAAACAGAGCAGTAACCACAGTACAATTATGAATCTGCTAAAATAATTTATATTGCCTAACTTTTGTTTAACAATATGGTTAACCATTACAAAAGTACACTTTTTTTCTGTTGAGTAAAACATGACATTTGTTATTCACCTTTGGACGGGAAAAAACTAGTGCTGGTCTGGCAATATTAATAGCAACAGTCTGACATTTTTCCCCCCCTTGAAATTGAAATTAGGGCTACACAATATATCGCTAAAATATCTATATGACAATACTGGCTGTTGCGACAATCAGTATTCCAAGAAAATAAATATATCGCCACAACACAAAGCTCTCTACTGTTGTACTGTTTTTTGAAAGTAAAAAAGGCAGATTTTATTCATGATTTTCGTTATTAGGTCCTACATTAGACTTCAGTTGGTCTTGGTTTTGTCTCTTAAGTTTTTAATTTGACTCAGTTTGACTAGTAAACAAAGGCATCTGCATTTTTTTTATTGTGCCAAAATGTATATTAAATATCCCAATAATATCGGTAGTGCAGTACAAAACATAGCTATTGAACATCGCATCTTTTTATCATGTCATGCAGCCTAAATTGAAATGTACGAATTTGAAGCCGTAGCACTAAAAATAGTGGGACACTGCATGAGGGGATTAGGTCTATTACGAGGCAGTGGGAGGTGTTCCCTGGACACAGACATCGCTCATATACTTTATTAAGCTGCTGTCTGGATGTGCATACATTCACATTGTGTCTGGTCTGAGCTCAGCGTGTGATTATGAATCTGTATGCCTCTCACGCTGTCATTCCTGGAAGAACCTGTTTGTCTGAGCCCATCTCAACCAATTACATTATCTGTTACCTTATGTCATTAGTGTATGTGATTATGGTTCAGCAAACACAGAATGCCTGAATTTTACATTTCAATATTTATCACAAGGTAATAAAATACAAAGCATGTAGTTTTGTCAGTTTAAACTCTTTCCATTTTTGGATCATTGATTATCAGTTGAAAAAAGTTCATGAATGACCACTATTATAGCCACTAGCTGTACAAAAATAAGAGAACAACCAGAGGCAGTCAACTTGTGGCAGAAAGTCCGGTTTCTTTGTGGAGTTGTGAGATTAAAATCAATACTCGGTGGAGAGAAACAGAAAAATTGGACAAACCAAAACAGTTCAATCAAGGTTTACCAATGTCTAAAACCTGCTTAAAAGTGATTTAAACTTGAAAATGTATATATCACTAGCATATGCTAGTTGAAACAATGAGTGCGTTCTATGGTAAAATATGGTACAGTATCTATAATAATATAGTTAATATTGATTACTATCTGTATGGGTTGGGACATTTTTTTTACCCTTTACCTACCTTTAACTTTACTATAACTTATCATAGATGTTTGGGCCTTGCTAAACATAAAAAATCTTAATATAATAGAATATTATATAATTGCTATGGGCAAATATTGGTTATTTGTATTGGCATATCAGACCATCTCTGATTAATAACATGGGTAAACTGTTTGATCACACAGTACCTGAATCCTGGGATCATCTTGGCAAATCCAATGACCTTCTGGATGCTGTAGGACACCAGGTCAGCCAGATGGGGCAGCATTGAGAGCTTTGTGTCATCCTCACTGGAGTCTGGACTGCTGGCACCATCCTGGTACATCATCAGCAGGTTACTGAAGTTCATCTTACTGTCCACAGACTCTGTGTGAGGACAAGGCCAGGTAGAGGAACACAGAACACAGCAAATGACTCACGATTTGAGTAAAAAATAGAAATTCACAAGCACTAATGAATCTCTTAGGTTTTATAAATAGAAGTTTGTGTGTAATGAATAATACTTTTCAGAGTACGGATGAATCGTTGCTCTGGCCTTCACGGGTTTAAGGACACAGGGCAGTGTATTCAACAAGGCACTGTGAAACATGTGTGAGGAGAATGTGATGTTTTCTGTGTAAAATCCCCATGCATTTTACAGTCGTAGCTAGTCAGAGAAGCACTAATCGAGGTCGAGTGAATTTTGTTTACCTGACCACACATTACTGCATTCACGTTTAGATATAGCAATATTACATTTACCTTTTGAAAACAGTGTATTTGGCTTCCACTTAGATTCACTTAGTTTCTTTATATGGGAGAGATCTACTTTATTGAGTTGATATGTACAGAACCCTCCCTTCCTATTTTTTATAGCTTGATTTGGTCATAAGTGTTAAATAGGCCTGTCATGATAATTACTATATTGACTTATTGTTCTACAAATGATAGATGCAAAATTTAATATTTATCGTGGTTATTTTTTTCTACTACAATAAGATTTGAGCTTCTAGATAGGTTGAATAAATAACTTAACTGCAATGACTCATTATAGGCACAAATTAAAGTGTTTAACAATACTGTACATTTAGAATAGCTGAAAAAAATGTTTCAATGTTTTGTTTGTCTTCTATATTTTCTTAAGCAATAATACACTTTAAAATGTGTTTTTGTGACAGGTCTAGGGATAAATCAACCTCCATTAAATGTAATTAAAATGGATAAAATCATATCAGCACCTGCCATAAAATGGAACTACACCCAGCCTTGAGGGTCACAACACACATCTCCATATAAACAAACGCCGGACCAGAGAGAACTTCACACTAGTCTGTGACTACACATAGTAAACATAACAACAGGTGTGGCAGGAGATAGTGTCCCTCACCAGGTGAATGGTTGAATGAATCGGAGGATGCGTCAGACAGTGAGTGAAGGGAGGCGGCTCTGCTGGCACTGCGAGTCACTGGGCCTTCACGGACCGGAGGCTGGGGACAAGACACAAACACTTATTTGTTTTACAGGAAGAAACAACAGCATTGTTTACACTCCAACACTGGCCCCCTCAAAGAGATTAGTTGATGGTGTCCACGTGTGGTTGTTGTTGAAGGTTAGTTTAACGACTGATTTGGGTTACATTATTAAAAGTAAGATTCTAATCCCATACATTTCAGAACATATATGTGAAGATCTAAACTACAAGTACAAGACGACTTTTCTATAAAAAGATACTTAATTCTTTCCAGGGGACAGGATATTTCACTGTCTATATAATTGCAACCTTTGCGATTTGATAATTGCACCAACTCAGCTGTGATTAATTCTGCAGCTCTACCATATATCTGCCATCCGTATTTACCAGGTTTATGCTGCAGATAGCGGGAAAAAATACAACTACTTTTGAATTACCCCATAAATATAAACTCTCTCTCTCCAAGTTTACCCTTTCAAAGTGGATTCAACAATAGGCTGGTTGAATAGTGTGAGTATTTCTTGGCTGCTGACAGAGTGTGGTTGTGGCTGTCTGCAGTTTGATCCACATAATAAATCACAGATAAGTGTAGTGAGGCTTCCTCGGGATTGCCTCTATCGCGTCGCTTCATCTCATTTACTGGAGGCGTCCCAATTGTGAGTGAGACAGAGAGAGTGGCCCGTGAGCAGTATCAGGTTCAGGACTTGGCGGACAATGATACATAAACAGTGTCTGCTCCCTGTGTTACTGGTGTCAGGTGAACTCGCAGCATAAAGGTAAGAGTAAATACTTTGTCTAACTGAGCCTCCTTCTGTCAAACTGAAACAACATGATGACAAACATCGACTCCCAGTAGGCCTGCATACAATGTGCTCCACAAATCTCTTGATCTTTAATAAGTACTCCATGAAAAGAAGGAGCTGTGCATGCATTGTGATAAAACTCAAATTTATTTCAAAAAATTACACTAAGTGGAAATCCGTCATGTTTGTGGCAGCAGTGCAAAACTCTCACAGAGATATATTAGCCAAAAAACTAAACCAAAACACGATGGAACAACCTGATAAACAGCTGTTAAATACATCTATCACTTTATGGTGTCAGAAAACATTTGAATCAATGCTAAGGCTGTTTTTTAGCATATTAAAATCTACACTGGTTTAACATTAGGCTCACTGAATATTCTAAAAAGTGACGTCACAATCCCCAGCTCTGTATATTTTTATATTTTCTGTATTTTGCAGCATTTTTTATAATTATTAATTCTGATAACTGACAAAAAACAAAGTGACAAAAAAGAAGAAAAAGAGCCGTGGCTGGCGTTCCATGTTCCAAGTATAATTCCGCAAGTCATTTTTCAAGGCTTTCGAGAGAATAGCAAAAGAAACCTCTAGGTCAAGAAAATGATTATGGGGGTTTCTGGTTTTGTTATTTTATTTTTATTTTTAATGTAAAAAATCTTTCTGATTGACCAAGAGCGGAGCCAAGGACATGTTCAGATGCAGCAGGATCTCGAGAGTAGAATGACACAGAAAACTCAATTTGACCAAAAAATTACTGAGCAAGTTATGATTTCAGTTTTGGTTTTCAGTTTCAGATTTCAGTTTTAGTAGTTTTTAATCGTCAATGTGTATAGCTAGTAAAGCACATACATGTCTATCGAGCATCTCCATGTTTATCAAAAGTAGTAAGAGCTACCAACTGACCCTAAACCTTGAGAAGTCTGAGTAGGAGGCGTCGTAGGTCTTGTGATGCGCCTCCACCAGAGAGGAGATGATGCGTGCCTGCTCGTCGTTCAGTCTAGGCTTCATGGCCTCCCGAGCCGCCTCTTCCTCCTTCCTCTTCATAATCATCTCCTTCTTTCTCTGCACCTCCTCGTCTGTCAGGATAACTGCAAGACAACACAACATGGATATTGCTGGCTTTAGGACTGGGTGACAATGCAAGAAAATAAATCGATCATGATTTTCCACCCAATTTTATTTATTTTTTCAATAACAAAATAAAAATGGCATGAGTATTTGAAGTATAGATTTCATAAAGATAAACAACCTGTGACATTAACATAAAAATAGCCACATTTATTCATGGTTCAAACTCTTCTCCAAACCACATTTTCACAGAATTTCAAATTTGACGGAATTTCAAATTTGATTGACGGCCCAACCCTAGATGACATTTAGACATTCAAATAGTTCTTAATATGCAGCAGGAAAATTGGCTTCAGTGTATGAGGGGTTACGGATTTTAGTTCCAAAAGTAAAAACACATTAAAATCATATTAAACAGGTAGATGGCACCAAATAAACCAGACAAAACCAAACAACGTCTCAATGTTAATTTGACGGTTTCATGTGTTTTAATAAAACAAGGCTTAGAAATAAACAATATATCTGCCTGTAATATAATAGTGCTACAAGGGTGACGCACTGGAATGAAAGCAGTTGTTTTTTCCATGAGCATCTAATCCAGTCATAGTCCAGAACATTACAGTGCGACTTGTTTGGTGACTACGCTAAATAAAAATGCTTTGTCAAAAGATTAAAATTAAAAATACATGCTGGAATTCAATATCTACACACTAAAAAACAAAATACAGAAAAGATAAGCAGATTAATAGGAGAAGACATCATTAGCATTTCCAGTATCTGATTGTAACTGATCCACTGTAACGTAGTGAAAGTTACACCTTCTTCTATCTGCAAAGACAGACTGACAGCTATGTTCTTTTTAAAAAATACTTTTCGGATTGAAGAGGGTGAGTTATTTCCCAACACTCTTCGGAGCGTGCAGATCCTTAGGTCGACACGCACAGGCAGCTCAGTCTGTGGGCAGGACTCTACTGCTGATGCAGCGGGTGTTGGTTGCTTAAGTGCCTTTTGCTTTATTCATGCAGCACAGGGGAAGAGTGGCATAGGAGGGACGCCCCAATGGTTTCAACACTGTTTATAGCAACACTTTTAAGGCCGGACTGCATGAGCATGTCTCAGTCCACACATGGTTCCCAGCAGTGCACAAGAGTCTATAAGCTTAGTTTTACCATGGACAAGATGTAAATGGAATGGAAGTAACACATCCACATTAAAACAGGACCCAAAGGATTTAAACAGCCTGTTGGTTAAACATGTCATTATTTCATTAATATGGTACTAAACACTAAATCTAATTTTTGGTGACTAAACTGTGTAATTGGTGGTTTAATAGCATTACCTACTGTTAGTAGTGCTTTTTTGTATAAACTAGGTAAATTTGCAACTTAGTGTTCAAAACATTCTAAAAATGTGTGTGTGCTGCTGCCTTCTAATCTGGCTCACACCAAATTGATATGTATAGCACTATGAATTCAGTTCTACACATCAATCTGGGATGACTCTTGCTGAAAGCAATCAAAAACACATAACGGCATGACGATTATTTGTATGTGATTGGTCGAAGCATCACAACAAGCCAAAAAATCTAACTTTTGTTAGAACCAGTTGAGAAAAAAGCACACATCTTCCCTGTCCACAAATGCATAAAGAGCTTACGTTCTGCATGTTTTTCACAAACAAAATAGATGCTAAAATAGGCTTGAGTACGTCTGTCGGTGTTGCCATGTTTGTTTTGGTTTGCTTTGGCACTTGAATTTGGCTTTGGCACAAACCTCAATGCTGCTCTGTGACTGGTCTGCCCGCCCAATTAACCTTACAGCGGGAGTCCTTCAAGATGGATTTGTGAACTCATAAATATCACAAGAATCCATCTTGCTGTGGAAGGTTAGCCACCTTCAGTGGCCACCGCAATTTGGTACTTGGTGACATCACGCAAGACTGTCCTGAATACACCCAAGTATTTCTGATTAAAAACATCTAGCTGCAGGGCTTTAGTTTGAAGTGTGGATACCTGTTAAACCAATCACACTGTTCCTTATACCCTCCTCACTCTTCCCTTTAGTCTTCCAGGTACTTCCCAAGTCAGCAGCTCTATTTTAAATGTGTTTGTGGGAGGAGCTTAGGTGTTCTGTCTCAATTTAAATTGCAAAGCTGGCTAGTTGGCTACAACTCAGCTGAAAGTCCCCCCTTCTCCCTAGCAATTTCAAGGAGTGACATTCTCCTATGAACCCTTTCAATACTGTAATATCATTTTTTAAATTTTATTTTTTTATTTGTATTTTTTTTGCCAGGTTACAAGATTTAGCTTCAATATGATGATGCTCTAGTATTTGACTAATGGGCAGATGTAGGTGGCACTATACACATACTATAATCCCCGATGAAACAATAATACACATCTGTGGTCATAGCTTCAAGTGAAATTCAGCGATGGCGAGTAATTTGCAGTGTAGAGACATTGAGACGGTGAAAATAACAACTTCAATTGTAAACATGCAATTAGTCCAAGTAACTATATAATTAAAACATGGTACATGGAATATTTGTTGTCTCTCACTATGGAAACACATGCTCACTACACATGTTTTTACAAGAAAGTAAAAGCTGACTAGTTTGCCGCTGTAAGTGATGCAATTTATGGGATTAAATGCAATTTATGGGATTGTGTCTGTGGGCTAAGGTTGTCAAAAGTATCGGAAATTACAAACTCATCAATCCTAAAACTAATATCGAAACTAGATATTCAATTGAGAGTCTTGGGAAAAAAAAAACATAAAAAGGATTTGGCCTTTTCTTAACACTTTTAGAATGATCTTGACTTTATCAAAACTAGTATAAGACCACATGGTAACATACTTGAAGTAATATTTTGCATTGAAAAGTACTGAAAGTGTTTTTATCATCAGTGTGGTATTGACATCAGTAGACATCAGAGTATTGAGCCTATATTATAAAATTTTTTGACAACTCTCATCTTTAATTAAGCTAAATGTAATGCAACTACCCTGGACGGCACTATAGCATGAGTGAATTTTTAAAAAATATATAAAAATAACAAACTCAGTTATGTAATTGTATTTTTTTTCTTACCAGTAACTTCATCATTTAATGGACTCTATGTACAGATACATATGTCCTTGATCTCCATAGCAGCAGTAGCAGCAGCACAGTGACCCCTGGATGCAACCTCAGCGCTGTATTAGCGCTCTGACGCTGTGCCACACTGACCGATTTGGTCCCAGACGGACCGGCCAGGCAGAGACTCCGCTGCTGCCAGACCAAACGCCGGGCAAGTCACCAAAACCCGCCCAGTAACAGCCCTCATACCTACCTCACACACACCAGCCTTCACCAATCGCACAGAGCTCTTCTTCATCCTGCTCAAATAGGCTTATACTGTTTATCCAAATAGAGACAGATGAAGTAATATTTGACTCTTAGCAAATGCATAAATACATAGACTGCAATGTTGAAATTAAATGGAGCTAAATACTGGGTGCTTACGCAGAAATGGTAAACAAGCATATTTGAAGAGGATTTTAGTGATTACATCCTTGGTTGCAACCACAGAAGCAACATTGCATAACCACGCAACATAGAAAACAACAAGCTAAAATTGGTAAGTAAAAGCCTCCAAGCCCCAAAAGGACACCAACATTAGCTTTCATCTCCTTCAAGCCACCGTCATTAATTAGACTTTGGCTTTGACCCAAAAGACCAGGGCCAAGAAGAACCACTCCTTGCAAGTATGAATAGGCATGGTTTGGTTAAGATTTGGCACAGGAGAAACCAAGCGAGCAGCTATTCTCAGGGAGAGCTGGAAGGATGGGAGCGTCCAGCCAAGTCGCAGCCCTTGATGGCATCATTAAGGCACAACAACAAGGGAGCATCAAAGGAGCATCCTGACCACCCCACAGCGCTTGGCAGAGGCTGAGGCGTTTACCGAAAGACAGCCGTTGGGAAGGCTGAAGGCGGAATGGGCACAGAGAAGGACTAAAAGACAGGTTTGGTAAACACGGACAAGATGGACGCTCCTCGGGGAAGACAGTTTTCCAAAGGATTCTATTGTGGGCGTTGCAACCTTCATGCTGGACATCAGGGAAGTGACTTTTCAACGCAGGGCAAGGGTACGCACCTGGCTGTGAAAAGATAATTCAATGCCAATTCAATTAGATTTTCACGCCAACACATTCCTCAAGCAATCTTTCCCAGAAAGTTAGAATCTTGACAAATTTGACATTTCCTCCTCTGTAATTAAAGCCACAGTATGTAACTTTTGCATCGAAAAAGTTTCTTCGAAAAAAAAAAAAGAATCTTTTTTTTGCTGTGCACTGAAGAACTTTGGAAAGAATGGAAACATTCTTTTGGCTATAATCTTCCACAGTATGATATATAACTTATCAAACTATGGTCTCCATAGAGTCACGCAGATGGCATGCCACCTCCAGAAGGTTACATACTGTACCTTTAAATTAAAAACAAAAACATATTTTAATACATTTCTATGTTGTATTAAATTTTGAATGAAGACATTTTCATTAATTTTGAATAAAGACATTTTGCCTCTTATCCAAGTGGCTTTGTCAATTTTGACTGACATTTTAAAACCAATAAATAAAACAATATACAATAACAACAACAACAATAACATTGTCTTGTGTAATATAAATATTAATTGCATGAAATGAAAACAAAACATATTTCAATGTATTTCCCACCATAGAACATCTCAAATAAAGCACAATCACACAATGTTAGCTCAAAATTCGTTTTAGAGCTGTATGCTTGTGTACGTCTGCTTGTCTGTTGTTGTTCCCACGACTGCCCCAGGGCATACTGTTCAGGGGTGAATTTAGGCCAGGCAACGATCAGGGCACTCACACATGCTGCAGATGACCCTAAATGACTTATCAAAACATCATAAAGGACTGCACAAAGCCGCACTGGTTTACCTTTACTTACTCCAGCCTCTTCACCTGGTTAAGCCGTAGGAGAATGTGAAATTGAGTGCAAGATATTTGCAACACTTTCAGCCGTCTGTAATGAGGCTTAGGTGCAACCCCGGTGAGAAATGCAGTGAGGCAGAGGAGAAGGTAGAGGGCAGCTCCACAGGCAGAGCTTTGCCAAAACGACTACTGAATGAGATCGAGGGAGAGATGCGCTCATCTGAAAAACTCTTCAGACCCTCTACTGTGAATCTAATCCTCTTCACAAACACACCAGAGAAGACAATATCAACACCATCACCGGTACACTATGAGTTCTCCATTCTGCGTTTATGAGGACGGGAGGCAGTTATACAGGCAGCGTTGTGAGAGCTTCACTGGCACACATTTAATTGGTAAATTTGAGTGGTAATTAAATAAGGTATGATCTTGTCAAGTTAACAGAGTCCTTTAAGTAAAGAAGAATTTGACAAAGGACATCTCAGAATAATCAATACAAATTTCCAAAAAAAAAAACAATATTTTTGATCCAATCCAATTTTAGTGAATTTAATTGTCAGTATAATTTTTTGTATTATTTTTTTGTCCAAATTTCCAATAATGATAAACAATGCGAAACCTGTTAAATGTCTGTTCATACTAATGCAAAAGATTAGTTCTACTGCAGAAGAAATGGTGACCTCACAGTTCAGATCTAGCAATAGTACAGTCACGTAGGCGAATATAATAAACAGTACAATATTGTCATAATTTCTTGAGAATGGAGTCAAAATAAAGACAATCTTAACCTTATCAAATATTTACAGCACTTGATCATCTCCAGTTTAACCTCTGCCCTTTTTATATCTATCCCTAACACATGCATGCCAAAAATACTGTGTATGTGTCAAAATGCCTACTGTTACAAACCTTCTGGCTCCCATAGAAGCATATGGATTCAGGTTAGGCAATTCAAAAGCATAGAAGAAAATCTGTTCCCTTTTGTTTTGACAATATTATATACACATATGAGTGAGCAAAGAACAATAGATGAGCTATGTGCACCTTCCAATACATAATGTGAATGCGTAGCAACAAGCTGTCATCTTGCATTAACAGTTGACAATGTAATATCTTTCCTATTTCCTTATTTTTGGATTACAATTTGCTTGCAGCACATCTCAAAGCAAATCACCAAATCAAACGTAACTTACATGTCTGGAAGGTTTAACCATATGGTCCATGCATAGCCACAATAGCCTGTCTCACCTTCTCAGATCAGATCCACTTACACTGAGAATCGATCTGGTTGGCCACTGTCCTTTGGGTGGTCTTTACATATTAGATTAGGCAGGTGGAAAACAGAGGCCTCCAGACAATAATCCTGGCAGACAGTCTATGCCAAACTGTAGTGAAACATTTCCTGTCTGAACGCAAATCAATGGCAATGGAATAGTAATGCTGTTGTTTTACTTATGAATGATTATTAAAAATTACCTAGCTCAAATAAATAGAAATATGAAGTAAGATTTAGCCACAGAAGTGATTTATTCCCCCCTCCACCCCTCCACAGCTCAAATTACAAAAAAAACCAGCAAAAATGTCCCCTATTTTACAAAGAAATTGTACAAACGATAGATATTGAGCCCAAAATATATTGTTCCGGCTTTTATATATTGAAGTCGATATTATCGCGACAGGCCTTCCAACAACAGGCCTACCAAAATCTGATACCCAGTTATTCACGGTGGGGCAGTATACTCACATTCTTTCATCATGCCGATGTCGATGCAGCGTTTGAGGCGGCAAGCCTGACAGTGGCGACGGTTGTCCTTGGTGATGGTGCAGCTCCCATTGAATGGACACGTGAAGTTGGCTTTGCGCTTCATACTGCGTCTGTAGGGGCACACATACTTTAACCAATAGAACATATGAAATGATTGTACCATTATTTAGGAGAAGGATGTTTTTTGTATAAGAACCAATGATTGATTTGTTCCTATGACCTTCTGCTTTTATAATAGGCCCCTACATAATATTTAACAAAGACGACCCATGCATGCATTTATGAATGTACAGTAGGTTTTGATATTACACAAAATTGGCTCTTGTTAGCTTTAAGTCATGTTATGATGTTACTATATCCTCAAAAACATACCTGGAGTTGTGTTTTGTTTCATTGACACATGTTTCAGTAACTCTTTATTATCTCCAAAGCTCAAAATGCTCTGTTCCACCTTTGATGTCGTGTAATGGTAGTTTTCAAGTTAACAGCTACCTTTTACCTTTTCATTCAGTAGATATTGGCAACTCCAGGGCTAAAAACATCTAAATGATTCTAGTGAAGTTATATGGAGATACACAGTGGAGCATTTCCTGTAATACCACATGACATCACAAGGAGGGACCGAGAAGGAGGATGAGAATGACTCAGCCTGAACATGCAGGGTTTGTATGTTAAACATGTGTAAATGAAACAAAATACAACTCTGGGTATGTTTTTGACGAGGAAAAAACATTATAACATAGATCAGAAAATAGCATAATATAGGCCCTTTAAGTTTGGAAGCCAGTATAGATGTCTACAGTCTGAAGGAAAGATTCCAAAGTAAACATTCGTTCAGATTTTACATTATTATGTTTAATTTCATCTTCAATTCAGAAATAGCTTTGTGTTCTTGGCTTCCATGGTTGTTCTGAAATATCAGTTTCTCAACCGCCCACAATTTAGCTACTGCACAACTCATTAGGGAACAGACGAGGCATAGTTTGAATTAGTCCAATTTGTTTTGCACAATTGACAGTGAATACTCAAAGAGAAATACTCTGTACACTATACAGTAAAATATTTGAAATTTTTAACAACTCCTCAAGCTACAACTACCGACTTGGATTAATTAGCCCTGCTGCAGTAAGTAAATATAAATTATAAACGATTACATTGAAACCAAACCATAAAGCAGAATTATCCCCCAAAAGTATTTTAAATGAACAAAATTGTAAAAAAAAAAAAAAGAAAAGAAAAAAAGAACTGCAATAAATAAATAGCAAAATGTGCAATAAATATAAATATTGCCATCCAAAAATTATTGTTCCATCTGTTATGTATTGAACAATAAGTTGATACTGCATTTATCGTGACACGCCTAGTTTCAACTAGTTTAGGAGACACAAGAGGCTCTCCATTCCCTTCCTAGTAGCTTTTCAAGGGATTTAGAAATTATTATTATTATTACTACTACTATCATTGTAGTAGTAGTATCAGTATTGTAAACATATACTTAAGATGTCTAACTATGTGAACTAATAAATGGATACTGATTTATGTTTTATAAGCATACTGCAGCTTATCTAAGGCTACCTGTCATTATGACCACAAACAGAATAAGCTCTCTACCATTTTTGTAGTTCTAATCCCTTCTTTGTAAGATTAAAGCAAGCAAAATGTGATAGTCATTCAGAGATCCCACCTGAAGAAGCCCTTGCAACCCTCGCAGGTCATAGCATTGAAGTGGAATCCTGTGGCCTTGTCCCCACAAACTCCACAGATCCGGGGAGCATTCCGGTCGAACTCCTCCGGCCCGACCACTGACGTCGTCACCGTCATGGGCTCCATCACTGCAGAGACAAAAAAACACCAACGATACTTAGATCTTTATGCGTACGCTTTTGGCTTGAGCTGTGGACGTGAGTATTTCCCCCTGTGTATAAATACAGGTGTCAGTCGATTAGCATATTCAGTGACACCCTATCACTCCTAGCCAGTAATTCGGCAGACACAAGGATAAAGCTCATAAAATTACAATGACTAAGTGTCTGAGTATTAATGGAAAAGGATGGATCGGTGGCTTGAGGCAAAGATGATTGACAGTTTATAGTACGAGATGAAATATTAATTTACAGTGTTCATTTCTCTAACACAGAAGCAAACACGTGCCTTTGAATAATGACACAGAACTGAGTGTCTGTGAGCTAGTGATACACAGTAATCAGTAAAACACAGGAAAACGAAACTTATCAGGGAGTTGTAGTAAGTAATGCCATCATCTATAAATCTGTGTCTATCTAGAATTAAATGAAAGAAATTAAAGGCGGACGCAGCTGCTTAAGAAAATAATTAAAACCGCTTTGTCAAGTAAGTCATTAATTAACCTTAAGGGCTTTTATGGCCCCTTTCTGCTTCGACTCCCTCTTCAGCACTACTCCCTTGTACGCTTTTCCCACTACAGGCTAAGCAGGATCCTGAGCTAACAGAAGGGAATGTTGTGTTTACAGTTTGCTCTATGTGTTTTTTCACAATAAAAAAATAAAGCCAGAGAATGCTGCAGGGTATATGGTCAACACTGTGCAAAAGTAACAGCTTTTGGAAGATGTTTGAGAAATAATTTATCAGTGCCAAAGGGCTGGGTATGCATTTTCTTTTCTGTGCATCAGTACCTAAACAGTTTACTGTAACCTGGATAAGCGGAAGAAAATGGATGGATGGATAGATGGATATATGCGTCTGTGCTGTCTTTTTTAATGTACTATGGACCATGTAAGATTTCAAAAATAAAACTTTGATATTTCTCCCTATAGTTTTAATGTTCAAAGCCCATTAGCACTCTATGTATTGCTCTGAGGACCACCTGACATCAACACTTTCAAAATCCAAAGAAAAATATGTCTTTTGGTACCAGTTTTAGATACTGGTAATACTTTATGTTACTTTTTCTGTATCGTAGTGATGCGTAAGAGTACCCAGCCCTATAATGCCAAGTCAAAGACAAGACTCAAGCCACTAAAAGACAACTGAAGGTAAGCTAATGGTTTATGGTAATTTCCAAGAGTGTTCTTATGTTTTTCTTTTTGTAACTTAGTGGTGAGAATAGATATTAGCTTTTTTGTGTACAAGAACAAATTTTAATGCTATATTTCTCAAACTTGTATACTATGAGCTATGCAACAAATTTTACTATCTGGTCCTTCATCTGAAATGTATTACAACAAACATCAAATGCAGATCCTGTAGGTTGGTTAAACAGATCATCTAGTAATAACAGGTCTTTGTGGGGCTTCTTCAACCTTGCCCTGAAAGTAGACACAGACGCACGCAACCCTATGGAGAGGGCGAGGTTATGTAAGGAGACAACTGACAAATGAGGACAAAGGGGGGGAGGGGCCCAGCGGGAAGGGCACTCACGAGCAGCTCAGCCGAGGAAGTAGGACAACTACAAGGCAACAAGGATGAGGAGAGAAGTGAGTGAGGAAGAGGGACGGGTGTCAGGAAGTGTGTCAGGAAGGTGAGGTGCATGGGTGATCAAATAACCCAGGTTCTGAAACTGTTATCACAAGAAATCTACCAGTCGCAAAGCATTTATAGACTATTTCCTAAATAGTTTTCTAAGTTGTTTTCAACCCATTATCTCTCAATTGAAAGAAACTGAAAGAACTGAAAGAAACTGTTGGTGTACACAAACTAGGGCTGGATGATATGACAAAAAAACAAGGACAAGTGTGAGCGCATCCTTCATCTGACAAAGGATTGGCTGTGGTCCTCCCGATTACAAAAGCCCAAGCTGATCATACAAAAATAAATGACTGAATCTTGATGTCAGTTTAAATTTGATTGCAAAGCCCTACTTCAAATCAGTTAGTAACTCAATTTACGTGTGCTATTGTGTGGACAACTAACACTATAAAAATGTCACAAATGAGAAAATCCCTTTTTACTTTGAGCATTTTGTTACAGAATAGCGAAAATGAATGCTTTTAAAGGCCTCCAGCTGTAGTGCATGTGTCTCTACTAACCTATGCGGCTACTTGTTTACAGAGAAGAAGATGAGGGCTGCCATGTTATAAACAGTGATTTCAGGTTACACAAACAATACCCTCGCTATTATTCATCAGGGCTTCTGCCGAACAACAAGAGAAAATGGTGCAAACGGATCAAGGCTAACACAACAGGCTTATCCATTAGGGCTTCTGATTAATAACGCAAGCTATAGGGATCTGAGTGGGTAATTAGCGACTGTAGTACTGTTTTCCATTTAGCATGTTTTCTCATCAGTATCAGTATTTCATAATTAGCAGGGTGATTTATTATTTAAAAACTGTGCATAGAAAAGGCGTGACAGGTTAATTATTCTCTCAAGCTACTTTAATATCACAAAGCTAACTTTCATCAAATAGGCATTTTGTGATGAGGAATAAAAAATGAGAATGTTTGTTTAAATGGGGGCTATTTACCCATGGATGCCTAGTGTAATGAACCTCGTGTTTTCTACAGTCAAGCAGAAATGAGAAAAAAATATCCTCAAGTAAATTATATGGTTACAAAAGGCACAATATTAGAATACTGAATATATAGTTCTGTGTAGTTACAATAAAATATTTCAAACTTGATTATGATACTAAAGAATAGACTCGATACTTGATACCGGGTTTGATAACTAAATGAAAACAATATTGTAATTTTCAACACAAAATAATAGCATTTGATAATTATACCATGTTAAACTAATTTTGATAAAACCTAAGATAAAACTGTGAAAAGTTAAATTTGATCTTTTTTTTTTCTTCAGTATCGATACTTAAATGCTTAAATGAGTATCTAGTTTCAATACTATTTTTAGTATTCATTAATATCTGATTTTTGAGAACATTGATGAAAACGTAAAAGCTAATTGTGCAAAAAGGGCTTGATGCATTGTTTACTTTTTACTGTTTACTTTTTCTGAGTTTTTTCTGAGTTTTGCCAGAAAAATGGCAGATTGCCATGGTCACGGTTATTTTTGATGTGACAATATATGATTGAATATGATTGAATTGATAGTTTATGGTTATTTGTCTGCTTATTTTACCGTAAGGTGTGTGAAGTTTGTAGGCTCATCCACATTGCCATAACCTTAGGGTCGTTTTAACCCTGCCAATAGTTAGGTTGACGTAAAAGAACATTCGCTCCGAGAGTGGTGCACTTGGGCCGGGGTGAACCCAACAGTTGCATTCTGCACTGCAGTAAATGGACGGTCCAAGAGCGCTTGAAACAGGATCCATCAGCTTTAAGCGTGTTATAGAAATACATTCTGTGATCAGCTGATGGACTCACATGGCTCATGGTGCGTATTTGGGGTGAATGATGCACGGTGTATTCGAACAAGTAAATCTAGTGTGCACTGACACGTGAAAACGACCTAAGACTCTAGATCACTTTTTGTATAGTCTTGGTCAATGTTGAGAGCTAAATTCAATCCAATCAATAGTCATTGCAAAAGGCCAAACCCTAACCTTAGGCAAACCCCAACAGTCTGTCAGAAAAGGAAAAAACATGAGTCAAAGATAAATAAGTAAATCTTTGCATAATGTTGTCCTGTTGTGTTGACGCAAAGCGACAAAGCAATGAAGTCCAAACATGTGGCGACATAGTCCTGGTTGTCATCAATTGGATTACTTTAACCTTAGGCCAAGTTGTTTATCATCCAGATTAGATACTAGAATGTGTCTTGAGCTACATTTGAACACGACAGTAAAGAAGCACTAAATGTTTGCTCACCTTATAAGAACCCTCATCTGTGTGTGGAGAAATCTTAAGTAGAGTAGAATTCACATAGAGCTTGTTCAAAAGCCACACCATTTGGAATAGGCTATTGCTTGGTACTAAAATAAATAAAATCAGGATTTTATGTTGCCATAGTGATTGGTAGTTGTGAAATGTTCTTGTTTTTTCACCAGTAGAAGCACTGACATGACACTTCATTCCAGAAAAAAAAAACATAACCAGGACTTGAATGTATCATTCTTTTTCTTTAATCTTCCACACTGATTCTTGCTTTTACTATGGTCTCATTCAAATTGATCATAGTAAAAAGTGAGGGCACACAACAGGCAAAATCTGTTTTACATTCCCCCTGCGCCATCATAATAGCAATAATCACACCTTCAGTGATGGTCACTGAAGGCAAAAACTGGTACAATCCAATCATAATAAACACAATCATTGAGGATTGTATACTGTCAATTTTCACAATTAAGTTATAGTTAATATAGGCTTTTATGGAAATCACACAAATGTTGGCACAGAGACGTTACCGTTTATCAAACTACACACCCTCTTTCAGAGATCAATGTCTCAATATAACTTGCTTTTAAGTCCCTTTGTGTAAAATCACGTAACTAAAGTCAGCAACATGATTAATTGATTAATTTACTGTTCAGGTGCTGAGAGACATTCAACAGAACCACCTGTAGCATTTTCACCCACTAGCTAGGATGTTAGTGCTTTGAGTGGTAATCTCCGCATACACCCAGTGTGTGCTGTGCCAAGTTTATAGGTTTGGACAGTGCAAAACTAATCCATTAATATTGTAAGAATGAACTCACAAAGAGCTACATGTTTTCAACTTCATCACAGTCCATCACAAGAGGACAAGAGTGAATAACAGTAATGAAATTGAATATAAATGTCAGCCACGACATGACAGAGGGTCCCTTCAACATTCTGTTAGAACCCAGAAGGGTCTGGAATCAGATTATAGAGTGTAAAAAACCTCCGTCCTGACTTGGAACAGTCCAACCACTGCCGCTAATTTGTAACACGCATCTCTCAAATGGGGAAGACATCTGATCCTGAAATAAGTTTAGCGTCTCGCATGTTGATTCTGCAGAAACCTGTGCTGTTTCTCAGTGCTCTATGTTGTTTTATTTTCCTTTTTTACCGCCATATTTTGACACAAGCGGCCCATGCACTTCTCTGACTGTTTAATCCGCCTGTCAATCATGCCTCAATCGGGGAGACAGTATATGACTCCAAATCCCCATGCCTTTGTTAAGACGTCAGGGAACAGAAAATCGCCGTTTTCACCTACCCCCCTATTCCCGCCCAGAGCTCTTTACTTATGTACTACACAAATCCTGACTTTGGGTCATACATTGAGCATTTTGAAACTGGTATTGGCTCCAAAGGTGTTTCCAGTGTCCAAAGAGCTGTATAACCTCCATGCGGCCTATCCTGTGACTTCCACTGAGCTTCCATTCTCCTGCAGCCTCCATCTCTAGTGTGGGCTTTAAGCTCTCATAAATCTGAGGTTCCTTTTTGAACAGTCTCTAGAGGGGTTAAAACAACAGGACCACCTGCAAGCATACTGCTGTCTGCGCATACCTGCCAACTGCAGACATGATGGAATGTTCTATTAAATCAATGAAGTTTACTGTCAAAATATTGATTATTCTAAGCAGCTGTGGCATCATGATGCAGCAAAAAGCACTGTGTATTTCATTTGTGGTTTCAATTATTTTTGTTTGGAGCAAAACTCTCAGAACATCAATAACAAATATACATATTAAGTACTATTTTTTATTTTTCCTACTTAAAAAAAAAAAAAAAAAAAAAACTAAGCAAAAAAACAAAGCAAAAAACATATATTATCTAAGCTCAAATTTAACCTGAAAACAAAAAATTAAAGACCAATTAGTAAAATGCATGTGGCATGTTATTAAACGTAAATAAAGGTGTAATTAGGATTCAGTGAGCAGTGCAGCAGTGGGTGGTCTGCATTAGGATGCAGGCTCACAGTGCGGGGGAACTTTGATCCATTCATTAGTTCTATTAAAGGTTTTTCAGAACAGGTCCAAGCTTCGGTGGTCTGTTTTTAAGAATTTTTTATTTCATTTTCCAATTGTTGAGTTGGAATTTTCTCAGAGCAGCTTTATATAAGATGTAAATCCACAGGTTGTTGTCCACTGTATAATATTATGATAGACAGTGTAACAACAGACCAAGTATAGAAAAAAATAAAATAAATAAATAAATAAATAAATAAATATATATATATATATATATATATATATATATATATATATATATATATATATATATATATATATATATATATATATAAAATATATTAAACTATATATAATATATATATATATATATATATATATATATAAAAAATAAAATATATTTTAAAAATTCATGTCAGTTGAATCAGCTTGTGTTTTCAGGTGTCTCAGATTGGAGCACAGAATGAAATCGACAGCTGTATTAGAAGTGCTATAAAAAAAGTTTTTACAGGGAACACAACTTTTAAATAAGTCATACTATGTTTTCATTCACAGATGACACTTAATGAGAGAAAAAATAGGTTGAAAAAGAATTGGCAAGTTTTTTTTAATCCAAAACTTTCCTTATTTCCCTGGGTCTTTTGAACCCGGACAGGTAGAGGCTGTGTCCCTCCCCATAGTTTTTAGTACTCTGTGTTCAGCACTACCCATCCTGTATATGGCTAAGTATAGGAGGCCACTGTGAAGGAAATGGAGCCTGTTGCTTTGCACCGGGGTTAATTCTATAGGCGGCACGGTGGGGCGCATGGCCTACTTTTACCACCAGCTGCCTCGCACTGGGCCTCCCCAACAGCGGACCACTGTAAACTCCAGCCCAGTACAATACAACAAAGCACGGGCCGCATTACAGTCTCACACGCACACCCACAATCCCACCAGGCCCTGTTCCGACACACTTTATCTCCTCATTTGTCTTGATTCTTGAGCTTAAACTTCATAGCTCATGGAGAAAATGGCGACAGTGTGACTCTATAAATCTAGAACATCAAAAGTACAGGCCGAACTCGCCGAGAAACAGGACCTCAGTGTGGGACATGAGATCAAAGCCCGGCGTTTTCTTTGGTTGAGGTGATATGCAGTGGAGTGTTACGGAAATTAAAGGCGGACCACAGGTATAGACCGCAGCCAGAGTCATCTGTGGGTGACTCTGGACAGAGATTAATGCCCCATTCAGGAATGAAAAAACATGGAAAAGAAATATTTTGGGCAAGAAAATAAGGGACAAAAATATCAAACTTGGAGCTTTTACATCATATGGACCACCAACACTGTGTATTTTTGTGTAAATAATATACACACAATTCTGGCCTGTACTTACAGAAGTCATCTGCTGATGCATAAAAGAAACTTAAAAGAGAAAGGAAAAAACTTTAGAATGAGCACATTTAAAATACATGATTTATTAGCATATTTTATAACCATTAAATAAAAATTGTGTTTGATTATTAGAGTTGGTAATTAATTCTATTATCCACCATCTACTTTTCTAGTTAGAGGGTGGAGTATGTGCTTGTACAGTGGCCAACCCAAACATTTCTATGGTAACAAAGTATAGTCTATATACTGTTTCTTAACAAGAGAATCAGAAAGCAAATAGCAACACCTTTAGCTGTCATCCACAGGTGCAGAGTGCAATGAATAACTTAACAAGACTTAATTATCCAGCTGTAGCCATAGCAGGTAAAAATGACAAGAATACAAGTAGGACTGGGAGATATGGTGAAAAAATCTAAAAAAATCTAATTGCAATGATCTGCTATTTTAGTAAGAAAAATCATCCTATTATGATTCACAAATTTTCTATTGAATGCAGCTTTATGCTCAAACAAAGACACCTTTTTGTGCGTGAACTTTGAGAAGAACCAGATGACTTCAGTGATCTCTTTTTACATAAAGTTAAAGTTAAAATTTGAGCAAAACTTGCCCCAGTACTGTTTGTACTGTCTGCATCAAATTATAAAGTTGTCTATTGTCTGAGAATCAGGAAGTGCACTGTTAACACACTAGTTGTTGTTAGCATTACCGTGCGCTGTTCTCTGAAAGTTGTGAAAAGAGCTTATAAACTCATTATGGTGAATAATTAGGATGTTCAGAATGCAGAAGGTAAATGGGGAATACCTTTGGGCCACTGCAAATTTTTCACATTTCAAGACAAACAAAATCAGGTACAGCCCCTTTAACAAGAATATAATATAAACAAAATCATAATCTGGCTCCTCAAAAATCATAGTACACTCTTTTTTTTGACATATCGCCCACACCTAAATACAAGCTTAAACTATTTTCCTATTTACTTCAGGGCCCATAGCTCAAATGATGTGTAACAGTATACACGTGCCTCGTGCAAGTGCTAACCAGTCCAAACAGACACACTAATGACAGGGCAAAGGAGAGACGCAGAGGACGACCGAGTAGCAGCAGGTGTGCACTCCGCTCACTTTCCCTCTGAATGTTGCAGGTGGAAATGCACTCGTATGTATGTATAATTCACACATGGAGTCGTGGAAACGGGCCAGCTGTGCAAGGGGATACTATGGTAATGGAAGTATACCACGCAGCAAAACGAGTAGTAATCACTACAAGGATGTGGGGGGAGATCATAATAAAAGGGGAGTGTCAATAGAAAAGACATATATATATATATATATATATATATATATATATATAGGGGATACTATCGAATCAAAAAACGCAATTTTCTCTGCAAATAACAAAATATCCTGTCTTGTTGCATTAGTTGCTCTCAAATGCTAATGCTCCTGGAGTTGTTTACAGAATACAGAAAACAATATAAGCCCAGGATTTTGACATTGGTAAATTGTTCTAGAAATACATACTAGATCTTCTAATGAACTGTGAAAAAAAGCAAAAAAACATTTGAGGCACTTTACTCCAAAATTAAATACAAAATTAGTAACTTTTGCCATAAAAAATCTTGACTTTTCTTTAAATCAGAACAACCCGATTTAAGATTCCTTCTGTATGATGTAATAGTCAAACGTGTGGTGACCAGGGCTTGGCAGCGTGCTACATTCCCAATTCACAAGTACCGTCTCTGAACTTTAGACCTTGTTTTTGAGACGAAGGATGAAAACGAGCGGCAAGTGAGGGGCGGAGCCCAAGGGAAAGACGGACAGATGGACAGACATACAAAGGCAGACTTGTAAAGAAAGGAATGAGGGAAAAAGTTCCAGCAGGAAGTGAGGAATGGACGGAGAAACTGAGAGAAAAGACGGCACAGGAGAATGCAGGGACGCACAAGCAGCTGGAATAGAGGAGTGTAAAAATGTGGAACGTCCAGTTGTCGTTTAGCAGCAATAGGGCATTGGACTGTTTTTATGTCTGAGATTTTCCTCTCTGTTTACAAGTGCCTGAGGGAGTCGTGTGACCAGCCCTGATACTGGAAGCCGTTAGAAACATTTACCATCATCTTGAGATCAAATGTGATGACAACAAGTAAGATAACAGGGATAATAAAAAGTAAGCTTTTTCAAATTATTGCTTTTGTTTTCATTGCTTTCTTTAATCATTATGTGGGTGTATTTCATATTTTGGAGATTATGCTGTTGGAAAATATTGAAACACTGAAAAGTACTGGGTTTCTGATGGAGCTGTTAAGGTGTGAGCATGCCATCTGCTGGGAGAACTGGAACAGAACCATGAAAAATAATTAAAAGCAGCCATTTAGCGACATGACCAGAACGCTAATATGTGCATTAATCATACTGTACAGAAAATTACTGAGTTTTATTTGGTTACACGTTAATCATAGAAAATTACAACAGAGTGATTTCTAAGTGCCCAGGACAAGACAACAGTTCCAACATTTTCATTTGCCAATTTCTCGCTACAATATATAAGATTTTTTAATAACATCAACTGCCTTTTATGAGCATATAGTGAACTTCCAGAGCACAACAAGGTTATTAAGCTCTCAACAACTGACTCTGCTTTCCTGTCCTTTGATAGAGTTAACTTTTTTGGATTAAGTCCATCCCTCTAATGTCAACCAATTAGCAACCCATCTGTTAAAGTAAGTGCCAAATTTGCCTTATTATTACATCCAGTGGCCTCCACAGATCTCAGACTGAACAAACACACTTTTCATGCTCTTACTCAAAGAATAACACTACTCTTAATTGTGAATCATTTCTCGATTAAAAATACACATTATTAAAGAGGCGGTATTATGCTAAATCTATTTTTTCAAGATTTCTGCTGCGTTATAACTTTGTTCCTGCACCAAAAACATGCCTGAAGAAGTTTTTGATGTCATCCATGCATGTTTCAATAATTTAGCGATACATCATCCATGGTCCTACACAACAATTCTCCATAAATATACAAAAGCATGATTCAAAACACACAACCCACAACAACTTAACAAACCTGATGCAATGTGTGGTAGTTTCATTAGTGGGATGCACACTGATTGTGTTTTGATAGTGCTCTGAAGGGGGAGCGGCTCAACGTGAGAAGCAAAGGAAGGGGTGACTTAGCATAAAAAACTAAAGTGAAACTAAAATATGTTAATACAGTGTTTTTTTGGTGAATATATTGCTTTTTCAAAACCATAAAAAGGTAACATGATTGTGTAAATGTTATGGGTTAGCAGTTAATACCCCATAAAAGTATAAAAGTAAAATACCCCATCTTTAGGTTGCTCTCTCCGTTGGACTTTAGTGATTGTACTGATGTGTTCCAGAGAAATATGTATAAATATGTAAACTGGAGCAGCCTAAATGTTGCAAACAAAAAATCTGGAATAACAAACTTGTACTAGCATAGTTATTTTCACACTCTACTTCTATGAGATAATATGCAACAGATCTGGACTCAACAAAAAAGTTTCAAGGTTATCAAATGTCTGGCAAATCTTGGCTAGTAATCAATTATATAAGTTTTAGCTTCACAGGGAGCAGTGTCTAAAAAGCAGTGTTGTAATCTTGAACACAAGGCATTGAGTCAAGCAGGTTGACAAAAGGCTTCAATGATCAGTTTCTCTTTGAAGAATAAAAATCTGCTTTCTACAAATCAGTAAATTTCCCAGTTGTTGGCAAAATGTGTCAATATTTCCTGAAGAACACTAATACCAGAAGAAATATTTTCTGTGTTACTCTTACTATAATCTTACTATAACTGTTAAAAAAAACACCATAATAGTTGTATTGTTTGGTTGGATGCACAAGATAAACAGTCAGAAAATTTTCCACTACCACAGATCCTTAAATACGAGCATCAAAAACAAGATGTCACTTGAAGTTCTTGATAAACAAGCCCTAAAAATAAATCATTAAATGAAAGCCGCGCTGAACAAACATGGCATTGTGTAACTCTAGAAGACTTCAGAGGCCAAGGATCTGTAAAATGTTCTTAATTTAGTACACAACAAGACAGCATATTTGTGATATATTGTACTTGTTTCCATTTGATTTTACAGCTTCTTATAACATTTCTGAAAAATTGATAACTGTATCACTGTAGCTGAACCTGCTTTAGTGAATTGCATGCAAATTTCTATTTAGCTCTAATTGAGCTGGTGAGTCATACTTTCTCTGGAGAAACAGTTTCATTAATTCTTTATTGTCAACAAAACAACTGTAAAATGTATTAGTTGAATAAACACATTTATGCTGGTGAAGACACATTTTGTAGATTAACCATGCTGTGTTAGAAAATCATCGTCCTCAGTATTATGCTATGAAATTATGCTGTATGTTATACTCAGTTATACTGTAGAACAATTTAGATGCCTGGTTATTTTCAGGGCAAAAGCAGTTATAACATTCAAAGACATGTTCAAATGTTCTAACATTACAACAGGGCATATTACCTTAGAATCTGATTTGGTATCAAATTCCAAATTTTTGCATGTAAGATTTACAGGCTGCTTCTCTGGGTGTCAACCACTTTATGTAACAAGGTTTAGAGCAAACACAACTTGCAGCAAGCAATTTTGATTGCATCTCAAGCTCTAATATATTCATTATTTAGTAAGAAAATTACAATCTTAATATTATATTTAAGGTAAAAGTGTGCACTTACACAATAGTTCACTGTCTAATGTTCCAAGTAACTTGGAGCCAACCCATAATCTTGGCAAAAGGTGTCATTTGTATAAATCATGATAGCTGAATCCCCAGTATCATATTTTCCAGTGATAATTATGGATGACCATACATTTTAAATCTATATGATGAGATGCACAAAATAGTAACATGAGATGGCAATAACGACTTTGGAATTAATTTTTGACATTCCAAACATTTTACAAATCACAAGGCAGTTAATATGATTTTAGCCTCATGCCTAGCGTTTTATGAGGGCTGCATATCTCATCTTTATCAATAGATTGCAAAAAGCACTTGCATCACAACATCAAAATAACTTACCGATCACATTCATGGAACAAAACACAAAATAGAAATGACTAACCTTGCGCTTCATTCTGCTCTGGGCTAGTGAAAGCTCTCCACTGTTGACAAATTAAACAGAAATCCTCTCCAGTGCTGCTAATCGCGGCTCTTCCTTCCTCTCTCCTATTCTTTGATACTCCCAGTGCTGTTCACAATGGCTTCACACCTTCACTCCCACTACGACAGTTTCCTACCGTTCAGATGTGCTTCTGTGCCATGCATGACTCACTGCAGCGTACTACAGCCAGAGTCCACAGCCAACACTTAACCACGTACAGGCTAATGTTTAACCTGATAATTGGGGTCAACTGGGTAAACTCCACCAGGGCAGCATCTGGGACAGGTCAGACAGAATGCACAGTTGGCAACATGCACGTCCACTGCAAAGGGCATGAATGTTGAAATGCGTCTATAAGTGTCCTCAACCGATTCCATGCGGGTGATCTAATGCTTGAAAGGACAACATCACTAAAGCCTTATCCAGCAGTACATTGCCTTCAAGAGTGTTTTTTAGCAGTTCCGTATTTCCAAATAAAATATAAGATGTATAGGGTTGAAAGAGTAAATTCTATGGTGTATTATTGTTTCATATGGTAATGCTGTACGATTGGGAGAAAATAGCTATTTTTCTGAGAAGCATTAGGTTTGCGATTAGATTTGCAATTATGTTTTAACAATAGGATTCTGTTCAGAGTAGAGATAGACCAATGTTTGCACTTTTTAGCACATCGACTATCGGCCTAAAATCTCTGGTGTTTTGTTTTGGTCGACCTGCTGCCTAAAAAGTACACAAAACGTTTTATTTTAACACATTCAGTGCACATTGATAACTGCAGAAAACGTGACAACAGCTCTCTTACAGTATTGTGGAAAACAAAAATGGCTGCAGGAGAGTTTGAGGTAAATTTAAATGACAAAAGTTAGAGAAAATAATCAAAATCTGCACAAAAATATTAGCAGAACTTATTGGTCATCAACTGCTCTGGATTCTAAACAATCGGTATCGGCATCAGCCATGGAAAAAACACCATATTGGTCGAGCTCTAGTTCAGAGAATTGACCAAAAAAAATGAAATCAGAACTGACAAACTAACATGAGAATCACATTTCAGAACATGTTTGTACAGAGCTAAACTACAGGGTAGTGTTTTGTTGTTGTTGTTTTTTTTTTTGTTTTTTTTGCAGAATAAGACAGGAGATTTGTCGTTAGTGGAGGAAATTATGTACTTCAAAAATTGCAGCCTTTGTGATTAGCTAATTTTGCCCATTAAAATTTCGATTTGATTGCGATTCATATGGTAGCCTTAATATTTATTTGTCGCAACTCATGCCCTTTTAACCTTTTATATTCTGCTGTAAAATGACTGTGAGTGGCATATTGTAATAGTATTATAATTTATTGTGATATTTCTGTAGGAACACTATAATAATATGCCTATCCATAAAAAAAATAAGTATGATTGCAGAGAGATTAATGGCGAATCATACAGAATAACCCATCTCCACAGGCTCTTGTATTAATCTCGTTAGCTCTGTAGTTTACACTTCTACATAAGTTCTAAAATGCATGTAATTAGCAGTTAATCATTATATGTGTTAATGCTCCTGGATGTGTTTCAGATCTTGTTTTATTCAGACTTTAAAAGATGTAAACACTCTTATCATGGCAGGGAATGGATTTCAGGGCCTTCTTCTGGTTGTGAGCTAACAGCATGACTTGATGGGCCGCTGCTGTCTTCTCAGCAGGAAACTCTAGCTACAATTTACACTATGTTACCAAACCTGATCAATAGAACATTTGCTGGTCTGGTGAGTCACTTTTTCTCTTGCGACACTTACGGTCAAAAACTGGCAAGAACAAAGAGTCTATCCTGTACTTTAGATGCTGGCGTCATTCATCTGGCTCAAATAGTTTTGGTGTTAAAAGTATTGTTCAGATTCTTTTTTTTTAGTACACTCTGGAATTGTTTTGTCTGTTGTTTAATTGAAAAGTAATGAATATTTTTGAAAGTACAATAAAAAAGCCACAGAAAGATTATCTAAATATAATACTGTGAATGTTGTTTTCAAAATATGCCAAATATAAAAATTGTGTTAGTCTATAATGAAAACTGTGCACAAAGAACTAATTAAAGTTTTACATTGCCATTTTAAAGTGGAAGGATTGTGTAAAATCAACTTTTTAGAGCTTGTAACCATGTTTACCCTTCTTGTTTACCCTCTAGAAGTTGTATTTTGTATGATTCATGCATGTTTGAATAATCTTTATACTCCTATATTCAAGACGTCATTGCTCAGATCAACCTGTTTTCCCGCCACTGGTACACGCCCACTGTGCTGTACCTACTTCGTTCTTAAATGTTATTTTCTTAATCGATGATAAGTTTTAAAATGTCACATGAATGATCCATAAAGTGTCATAAAGTATGACTATATAGCAGACTCAAGCACAATGTGTCTTCTTTAAAACTTTTCTTTAATTAAACTTTAATTTTACAGTCCACATTTGTCTCAACTTATACATTGAAAGACACTAGTGATGCATGATAATGAAATTTTCAACTGATATCGACAACTGATAATTTGGACATGACCGATAACTGATAAAATCAAATCGGTAATATATCTTAAATTAACCTGATTTTTGAAATTTACAACTTTTTTACCAGTTTCTTTTAGTTTAAAGGCATAAATGAGACTAAAACAGATAGTACATATAAAGCCTTAACAAATATGACATTTACAAATATGAAGAAACAGTACTGTAGCTGCTCATGAGCTCAATATAAATAAATGATGTCCTGGTAATGTTTCATCAAGTTTTCTTGCCACATTGTAAATTGCTTGCTTATTATTAATAATATGCTTCAGATAAGCCATATATCTGTGGGTTTCATGCTTTGTGCAACACAGAGGGAAAGGGGCAAGCCCAGGGCACCGTAGCTGCTCATTTAACACAAGATAGATTTTGAGGGACAAGCTCAAAGCAAAAACTGAATTGTGAATATAGGTAATGAATAAAAAAGACGTGGAGAAAGGCGGACACAGACAGTCCTGTACAAAGTCTGTCCGCACTGGGCTGTTCATGAAGCTTGTCTGCGTGATACACTTTCTCGTCTGCACACGGAACACATGGTCACAGCAGCAGCTCAAACAGGCGAACGCCTCTCAATTGATTCAGAACTCAAATGCAACTAGAACCTCACATAGTCCAAGCCTGCCAGCCCAATAGCATCTATGTCAAGCTACAATGCACGGACTGCCACAGTCTCAGCTGCCTCGTGTTTTCACTCAGCGCAGTGAAAACTTTTAGATGAGTTCTTAGATCTAATGTGAGGAGCCTGTATTCCTTCTGCCATGCCATGGGGCTGGTACAAAGCTGTTCCACTGAAATATCTTTCCTCCAAATGTAAAAGATGCCCGTATATGTAAACACGAGTCTTCTGCTCTCTGCCTTTGACCCAGGGCTCCCGTCTGTCTGCGGAAAAGCAGCTGAATCTGTGTATTCTGGGCTTCTAATTACTGGATTAAATCATTGGTGAAAATTTTTATTAACAGAATTATCGATGTGATGTCATGCACATTGATTTTCTCAGTACTGTCCCCTAATGTCAACACAACTTTTTTCAATAACATAACAAAATGTCCACGTAGAACCTTCCTTCATCATAAGCCATCAATACATTTCTGATGGTATAACAGGTTTAAAATATGACACAATTACAACAATAGAAGTTGATGAAAAACAAACATTAACACCGATCATGAGTGGGAACCTGAGAGACAAAATATCCTCTGGGCAAACATTCCTCCACTTAGACCTGCACAAAGCGCACACCCACGGCGCACGTCAGATGCCATTAGTCCCCACCACTGTCATAACAAAAAGGTTACAGAAGTTTACAACCCATAATTCCCTTCATTTAGCAAGAATGTGCAAGTACAAAGCTGCTGTAGGATAATGGTAGGCTAAAGGTGTTATATGTTCATGTTATTAGTACTGATATTGTGACTGCACTGTAAAGTCATTATGACAAATTGTGATCAACATGAAGCCGTGTTGTTTTGATCAACATGGAATAAAAGTCTAGTGTCATAAATGCACATCATTAGTCCAAGGACAGATAGTCCAAAGCAAAGTTCAACCTGGCACTGACCAAACAGGACAGCTATTTTTACATCTCATCTATAAGCCAGGAGCGGTCATAAAAGTACAGCACTTGTGACACACTCCAAAAGAACAGTTTGATGTTTTTATCCTTATCATCAGTCAATAAGAGTTGGTAGCAGACGTAACAAGGGAACACACTGTTTTATATCAATCTAGTAAATCTTATGAGAATATATTTTGGGTGCACAACACATCACAAAAGAGTTGAAATCGCATTGGAGTTGGTTCTCAAATTGCAAAAGCTGCAATTATATAGGTAATACAATGTCATCTGAAAAGAACAAAATATCCTGTCTTTTCAGAAAAATGTGGCGTTATTTCTACAAACATGGTCTGAAATTGATGAAATTCTTGTGTTGGGGTATGAGTTGTCTATATGTATTTAAAATTTCTTTCAAATGTTAATTCTACTAGAGTTGAATCTGCACAGAATCCTGCTTTTAAACATATTCTGCAAATCTCCTCTAATTCCAATACTTGTCAGAAAAATGCAGCCCTGTAATATATTGTCTAATAATTTCCAACACATAGCGATTGTAGAATCTTCTGGGATAGTAAACAAGGCATGTCAAGTAGAACAGATCACAGTTCCAACCTGGACCCACACAGACACTTGACACTCAAAACAAGGGACTAGAACAATTCTATATGATACTGAATAATAGGAAAGTTTGTGGTGGCTGCATGGACTCTTCAAGGCAAATCAAGTTTATTTGTATAGCACAATTCATCCACAAAGCAATTCAAAGTGTTTTACAAACTAAGAACATTAAAATCACAATACAAACGCAAACATAAATAATCAGCATAAAATGAGCATTGAAAGAGAAGAATGCAGAATAAAAAACCTTTCAGTCATATGCACAGCTAAACAGAAGCCTGGATTTAAACATTATCAGAGTCCTGTCTCACGTCTTCAGGATTTTAGCTGCATAAAACTGAAAAGCTGATTTCCCATGTATCAGCAGGAGGCCGGTCCCTGAAGTCCTCAGAGTGCGAAATGGTTCATATGACACTTTCATGTCGGAGATGTACTTTGGTGCTAGGCCATGGAGAGACACAAGCAGAGCTGCTTTAAAGTCTATTCTCTGAGCCACAGGATCCAGTGCAGAGGCCTGAGCACAGCACGCATGTGCTTGTACTTCCTGGTTCTAGTCAGAACCAAAGCAGCGGCATTCTGGATGTACTGCAGCTGTCTTAATGCTGGTTTAAAGAGGCCAGTGAGCAGGCCATTACAGTAGTCTAATCTAAAGGAGACAAATGCATGGATAAGTCTGTCTAAGTTTGGGTTAGACAGTATATCTTTAATGTTTGCAATGTTTTAGATGGTAAAAAGCTGCAGATGTTATTTAAAGGTCTTAATATTATGTAAAATGGACTCTTGAGAGCTTTTAGTCATGTGAGAATGTTGTTACCTCTTCAAAAACATGCCGCAATTGTGATTTGTTTCATTCACACGTTTGGGTAACCCTGCATGTGATGTTATCAAGTAGTAGTTTTAAAGTTAGCTGTTATTTTTTTCACATTCATTGAACTGATTTACTCTGCAATATACTAGAATAACTGTGCCTTAAAAAAAATTTGTTCAGTTGAGATTGCAACAGAAAGTCCACAATATCTTCTGCTGCACCGAGGATTGAAGAAGTTTCAACAAGGCTAAAACAATTGATGTAGCGTCAAAGTTTGGCAATTCCAGGGCTGAAAATTATTCAAATGATTCTAGTGAAGGTGTATGGAGTTTAAAAACACAGTGGAACTCTTCCTGTATGACCACATAACAAGACAAGCTGGAACAGAGAGGAGTGTTTTCAGTTTGAGAGAAGAACCCAGCCCAAAATATGCAGGGTTTGTGTGTTTAACATTTGTGAATGAAACAAAACACAACTCTTGGTATGTTTTTGAAAAGAATACATTATCACACATACATAGATCAAAATTTGTGTAATGTAGGCCTTTTAAAAGGCCTTACTGCTTCTCATTTATATTCAAATGCTTTTTTGTTTCATACAGTTGATGCAATAATTTGTACAAAAATACATAGTAAAAGGAGTTTGAAATGTGATCTATTACCACACTGGTGCACAGCTGGTTTGGGAAGAAAAAAATGAATAGGGTAAAAAGGCCCAAAAAGCACCTTTCCTCTGATTTCAACACCCTGCTGCTGCTGGTGAAAAGATGCCAAATACAGGAGGGCTGCCCTTTGCCAAAATCCCCATGTTGGAGTGAAGGGGGCACCCGTCCAAAAATAACAGATTAGCTAAGTGAGACGTCAGGTGACCTACAAGAGCACTCCGAGGTGGAACCAGATCAACAACTTTTCCTGCAAGCCTGCAAGAATCAATCAGATTTTCATAATATGGCCACGCTTGTAAATCCACACATTTTCTATATTCCATCCAAAACACACTGTCTAACAGAAGATTCAATTAAATGAATCATTTCCTTTCAATGGAGTGGGACGGCTATGACTACAAGTATGTGTAGTAAAGTCAAGTACATTATAGATTATTTTCTTGGGTGGAAAAACGATAGCTTAACCAAGACTGTAGAAAGCAACTGTAGTAGAGATGCCTGATATAGGTTACTTCTCATAATAAAAGGTTCTAAGAAGGGTGCTTCGATTTCGCATTTTGGCGCAGGAAGGAAATGGAGCCTCTTTTATCATGCTGTCCTTTGGCTGCGAGTGACCACTCCACTGCAGGATAAGCTCCGTCGGTATGCAGTTCAAACCCACTTGGGAGGCTCAAAGTAGATTCCATTGTGTGTTATTTTATTGTTTCCATGTGTTATAAGGAGCAGGAGGAATCCAGCAGATACACTGATGTGCTGTTACAATAATGCTTGGCAGGAAACTTGAAAAAATCTCTCCATATAAAAGGATGGGCCAATTACATGTAATAATAACATGTATAATAAATCAGATGATTAGCAAAATAGACACCTATGCTTGACCCCCATAAACGGGGAGGTCAAGCTACCCTTGATTAGATTTATTATCAAAAATATTGAGATTGGAGCTGACATCAACAATGTCTGTAAATATTTTGCTACAGGCAAGAATGAATAAGAGTGCTGGATAAAGGCACTCTCCAGAAAGCATCCACTACACAGCAGCTGACTGTTGAGCTAATGTTACAATTTCATAGACCACGTCCCGTCACCGTGTTTGAATGTCATTTCTACTCATAAAAGGGGCACAGGCATGATATTACATTTTTGAGCTTACATCACATTTTTTATCGTGTCACAATTCATGCAGTTAGTATATTTTTTTCTACCATTAAGGGGTAACTAAAGACATCTGCTGCTTCTGACAGTTCACACTTTACTGTGATTTTAAATCCAACTGTCACTCAGACAAATCAAGGATGCTGAGGAATAGCTGGAGTAGGGGAAAATGTGTGTCTTTGAGCATAGATCAGCATTAAAGCAGGACATTCCCCCTGCAGCTCCTTTATGAGAATACACTGTCAGGGGACAGACTCCAAATCTTTTTTCCCCCTTTTTTTACTCTTTTATTTTGTATTAACATTAGGCAGTATAATCACATACAAAAAACATATAACATTGCTAAATATAAAAAAGAGCCAGGGTGTCCCAAGAGAAGTTTCTTTGGGTTGGGTGTCACAAAAAACAGAAAAACACTCATTCCTGATCTGACAACCTCAATAAAGAAGCATTCTGTCACAGGATCATTTCATATCTTTATTATGTAATACGTAATATGTTTGTTGAAATGCTCACTGTCACACTAAACCAGGTGCCACATTTAGAAAAGCATCAGAGCTAAAATTACACAGCACAAAATTAGACACCTGGAGCCTTTTAAATAGGGGCTACCCATATCTTCCCAGTTCTGTATTCTGTTATGATCAGACAGTTGGGACACAAGCACACCAATAACTGTTCAGCTTCTTCAGGGCACTATTGTAAATCTAGGTCTCAGGCGCTGTTCCACCAACTCGTCTAGACTGCCAAGTATGCAATGTAAATCAATACACTCCCAACTGCCTCAAAACTGCCATTTAAACTACCATCGGAATGTGGAGTGTGCTTTACAACAGTTGGTTAAACACTGGGCTCAAACAAGAAAATAAACCCGGAGATAAGAGTTGAGAGATAAGTTTGGCAAGTGCTTCCCAAGCTGAGGCGTTGTGGTCAGAGGATGGGCAGAGGATGCATTGTCTAGAGTGAGTTCACTGAAGTGGAAGGGTCAGAAAACAAAACACACAACATGATATTGGACACAAATCAAGCGGGTATAGTGGACAAATCTGCTTGAATTTTTTGAGCGCTAAAAGTAGTCAGCAGTCACTCTGAGCTCTGTGTAACCACGCAGGCTTCAATTTTTTATAGCTCTACCAAATGCACTATCACCACAAGGAAATGGACACCTGACAGCACTTTCTCTAAATACAAAAGCACTATGTTTACACGCACAGCTGAGAAAGAATACGCACAGTTTGTATGCACTGTGGGGACAAAACTATAGTCAAGTCTGTATCTGCAGGTAGAATTCAAATTTATGCAGTAATTATGTTTTTGTTTTTTTCTTGTGTGGAAGTTCTGGGCTACAGCCACCACTGGCTTAGAGACTGGACCAATCACATGACAGCATTGTGGTTTAGGCGGAAGCCAAAGGTGAAGCATCCAAATGAACCAAAACAAACATGGAAATGCTGACGAACGCACTTTGGCCTATTTTTGCAGAAACAAACAATTTTGTTTTGTGTGGAGTGGTGTATTGTGGAGGTGCTTTTCTTTTGAGTGGATTCAATAAAAGTTACGTTTTTTTGTCTTGTTTTGTCTTGACGCTTAACCCAATCAGCTTCAAATATTCATCTGGATTTTCTGCCTTTTCACAATTGCTTTCAGTGAGAACCGTTGCATATTGTTAATATATACAACTATATTCAGAGTGCTACATTTATAAATCTGCCGTTAGCCATGTTTTGGAATTTGGAGAGCTAGTCGTACAATAGACAAGTAATTAATTTTCATTTAATAGATTTCAAAAAGAGCCAACCTGGGTATTTTATATAGCCCATGACCAAGAACACAGAGATCAATGTTCCATGTTCTGGATGAGACATGTTGTTGCTAAGAGACAAGTTTGGATGCACGTTTTTTCGTGGTCAAACCGCAATGACCAAGAAGGCCTCCTTGTCAAAGCCTGATCTCGTTGGATCTCAGAAGCTAAGCAAGGCCGAGCCTGGTTAGTACTGGGATGGGAAACTGCTGGAAATTGTAGGTACCACAGTGAGGCGTCAGTGGCAAAAATTGTCATTGTGTCCTTAGATAAGGCACTTCACCCACATTGCCTAGTATGAAAGTGGTGTGTGCATGAATCTTGTCGATGGTTGGAGGGGTCAATGGTGACTGGCAGCCTGGCTACAATAGTAGTTTACTACCACCGAGTGTGGAGTGAATGAATAATGCATGAAATTGTCAAGTGACTTTGAGCATCTGGAAAAGAGCTTTATCAGACTAATGCATTATTATTATTCACAAACATATATTGTATTTTGAACTTCAAGTATTTTATTATTATTAATTTTGAAGGAGGCATGCTGTGTGCTTACACTATTGACAACCTTTTTAAAAAAATGTATAGTAAGTATTATGAATGAAAGCCATTGTCATGTCACACCCTCATTCTGATATCCGTTTCCGAAATTTTTGGGGTCTCCATAAAAAGGGAGGAGAGGGTTATGCCGGGACAAGTTCATGCAAATGCTTAAACCACAGCCAGTCTGCCCCCATTATAAAATTACCCCAAATGTGAAAACAAAAAAATTCCACCCACTACCTGGCATCCATTTATGAGTGAAAATAACAGGCTTTAGTGGAAAACAACAGACTCGGACAGAGAAAATGACTCATCCCTCGCTCCATCCCTTCACCGTACGCTTTCTCTGTTCCTCTTTTCTAGTTAGCAGCATTGGCACATCCTGTACATCACAACACAAATGGGAACATGGACGGCAAAGAGGCACACAGCACGCTCGAGCTGCTTGTTCCGGTAATATTAATTGAGTGACAGGGCTGAAATTTTAAGAAAAAACATTTTAACAGACCTGCAGCACTGGGCCTTCTCAAACTTCACAGAAAGATGGGTAAAAATAGTACAGCGTAGTGTGATGTGGGTTCATTCAGCCAATACCGACATATATTGTAGTACAATTCACAAATCATCTTATTACTTTTATACAAAATTAAGATTATATATTTTTGATGTAATTTTAAGAATTTTTTACCACTCAAAAGATGAAACAACTACTTCAATTATCATAAATGGAAAAAGTTCCAATTCTCCCACTGTATTTTGCTTACACCTGTAAAACCATAGTAATCTCAAAAAACTACAACTACACTGAGGGTCTAAGTATATTGTCATGTCAAGTAGCTGTTTGATGCTTCACCTGTCCTAAGCATGTTTGTGTGCCGGTTAAGACATCTTAAGAGGTGCTTGTTTATCTGTTAGATTAAAGAGCCTCCTGCAGACAGAGAGCAATGGGATATCACAGCGTGTGTAATGTTTGTATGTGCAGTGCCCCTGTGGCGAAAGCTGCTCGGCAACACGTCTCTATCCACGGGCGATCTTACTCAACTGAATTTCCAGGGACCAGGCATCACGTCGCTTCCAGCGAATCACTATAGCTCAAAACACACGTACTTAAACACAGGGGTATGCACAGTGAAGACAGTTGCCTGGATTGGAAAGATGTTTAGAAAGTAAACAACTTTGAAATATCGGAAATGACACAGTTTTGGTTAACTTAAGAAATAACACGTTTTTAAAAATTTGTACAAACTTGTGCTAACATCAGCAGTGCTACATTGCATTTTTGTGCCAATTTAAATAAACAGGTCAGTAGGGCAGACTTTGAATAATAACTTGAAAGAGAAGGGTTTAAGAGCTACTTCAAAGTGAATCAGGTTTATGGATTTTTTTGAACCGATATCGATATATGGAGTGCTGCTGTAGCTCAAAACTGATATTTTCCTATATCAATATTTAGCTTTTAAAATCCATAGCTAGCCCACAAATTTAGCTTGAGTTAAAGTAAACATCACAAATGAACTTTTCACATTTGGAAAAAAATTATATGCATTTATCTGGGATATGAAATCATTTACTCCAAACATTCACCCATATTTTATCTTAAAAGACAAACCTGATGTCTTGGGACTGACACATCCCAAATCAGGTTGCCACTAACCTGTACTTGTTTATGTATGATAACAATATAGCTCTCATAACATGCACGGCTGACTTTCATAAGGCTTTTCATTTCCCAATTCAAGACACTTGAAACATCAAGAATAAGTCAGTAGTCAATAATCCTGACACTTGAGTTGCCCCAGTATTCTCCTCTCACTCAAAAGCCAGTAACACCAAACCAAAAGTGCAGAGGAAAATTTGTCGCATTAAGGATGATGACACACCCTTGAAACCTTCCACAACTTTAACATTTCTGAAGAAAAATAACTACCATTTCCAGTACAAGCAGCTTCCCAACCACAGTTTAGAATCAGGCCGTAAACATGGACGCCCAATGTTAAACTACTGGTCTCAACTGCCACATGAAAGGCTGACTCAGAGTGGCGGCACCAAGTTTGTGGTCAAAAGCAACTTAGCTACAGACTTAGACATTTTTAAGTCGAGATGACTAATTTATTACCTGCATTTATGGATTAACTGTACATTTCCGACGCCTGCATATGCTGAATGATAACCACATTCAACCATCTGAGTATGAGGTAGGAGAAGAGCGTTGAGTGGGTGGAGCCCGATTTCTGAATTGAGTTAGCTGTGGTTCTTGTTTGTTGCCGTCTTCTGTGGCTGAAGGAGCATAGATCTTCGGAAAAGAAAAGTGCTGGTCGCGGCTGTCGGCAGCTGCTCCACACGCATTTATTTACACTCGCACAAAACAGAGCGGTGCATGTGGTGGACAGAGGCAGTGGTGTTCTCGAAGCAGCACAACACACAGAAGACAATGGCAGGATTCAACAAAAGCACTTAGCTCGGTTAGCAATGGTTAGCTTTGTAACGGTACAAGTAATGGCCATTGTATTGATAACAGGGTAGAATAAATACACAGTTTAGATACCGTAATTAAGGTTATGGTAGATATGGGTGACTGTATTTTTTTCTTTAGTCTATACCCTATAAGTAATGATTTAAAAAGTAAATCCCAAACATTCTCATTTAAAAAAAAAAAAATCATGCCAAAGAGGCAAAATTCCAATTAGTATATTAGTATATCTGCAGCATGATAAATTGCATGCTTCATCACAGTATGATTTATGTGAACTCAATACCTTCAAATTTCGCTTTAAAGAGGGGATATTTTTTCTTCTATGAGGTATTGCTAACACACAACATATTTAGATCATGTTCATGTTTTATTGTTTTGAAAATCCTTTATTTGCCAAAAATAATGTATTAACATGTTAAATTTCACCAGTTATAAGTTTTTGATGCTTGACAAGTCTCCCCTCCTTTTGCTCCCCGTGCTAAGTCACTCCTCCTTCAGAGTGACATCACAACACAATCAGTGTGCCTCCTGTTAATGAAACTACTGCACATCACATCAGGTTTGTCAAGTTGTTGTGTAAGGTTTTGCATCATGAGTTTGGAAATTTTTGGAGAATTGTTATGTGGGAGCATGAATGATGTAGGCCTGTGGGCTGGGAATTGGACAAAATCTTACATCTAACCATAAGAAGGGTTTGAATAGAGCCCGGGATAGATGATATTTAATACCTCTTCAGGCATGTTTTTGATGAGGGAACAACATTATAAGGTAGAAAGGTAGAAAGCAAACAAATAAATACATTTTACATAATACTCCCTCTTTAAAGAACTTGATTCATTAGTCCTAAAGTTTGAACTGATTTTTAATTTTTTTTATTGAATAAAAATGGGTTACAAATACTACAAATCACTAAAAGAACCATGGCGATAGCGCAGAAGAAGTATTTGTGGAATGGTGGTGTTATGCAAGTGTCGGTGAATCGGTCAAAGCTGCAAGCGGGACAGCTCCAGTGGAAAGAAATGTAAGCCAGTGACTTTCATTTTGACATCTTAGGCAGGT
This sequence comes from Periophthalmus magnuspinnatus, assembly GCF_009829125.3. Taxonomy (NCBI): domain Eukaryota; kingdom Metazoa; phylum Chordata; class Actinopteri; order Gobiiformes; family Gobiidae; genus Periophthalmus; species Periophthalmus magnuspinnatus. Next base: position 20,554,682 of record NC_047132.1, read on the forward strand.
CTCAGAAACAAACCAGACAAAAGTTCTGGTTTGCAGATAAGCATATATGCTAAAATAACTGTCTTCTGTTTTGGCATTTGCCAGATTAGGAATATCAGATGGCAGCGACAAAGGTTCGATTCTGCTCTTTGCTTCACTCCGGTGCGAACAATTTCCTTTCCTGGCTAAGTTGAATTAAAATACCTGACCTCCCTGGAGTCATTGGCATCTGGCCAGCGGTGGGGCCACTCAACCTTGGTGAGGGTTGCTAGAAACATCTATCTGACACCGGCAGAGAAAAGCCCTCTGAGGATGTGTGAACACTGTAAAAACAATCAAATGAACAATAATAATGGTATCTGTTGTTTACATTAGAACATATGGAGCAGTCTGTTAAAGGTACAGCTACAAAGGTACATAAAAGAGAAATATAACTTTCCATCTACCAACAGCACTACAGTTAACAAGTTAACAATTTCGTTCAATATGGCATTTTATAAAATATTTGAAGTAAACTTTGCCTTATAATTAGTAATATTAGGTAAATGTTTCTAATACAGAACAAATAGAGTACAAACAAAACTAGTTACAATCTAGACAGGTAGGGAGGATCAAAATAAAAAAACACCTATCTAGCAATAATTTTTGATAACTGCAGATTTCACTGTCTTGTAAACAAAGAGTACATAGCAATCAGAAGCTGATTGGCTCTGTGAAAGGTTGTGTGGCGTAGCTTTTCTGCTGTTGTGCTCCCTTATAAAATTGTTATTCTGCCCGTGTCTTGTATCCGTCAGCCACACTTGGGCGACAAGACGTTTATAGGCTCCACACTGTAGTAGCTACCATAAGCGCCATAAGCCGTGAAAAGCCAGCACGGCACAGAAAGAAGCGGGCAAGGAATTAGAACAAGAGCCATGGCGGCCCGTTCTCCGAGGTGTGCTAACCGTATCTGATCTGCTCGGAGTCAATGGGCCGAGCTGTGTCATTTAATTATGTGGCGCTGCCCGGTTTGCAGAAGCTGTGCCAGGGTTTGTTCTTGTGCTCAGACAGCCAAGTGTGTTTGATTGGTCAGCTCAGGACACAGGACCTCGGGCTGACTGGACGAGCAAGAGGCTGGAAAATAAGGGGAAATTGTAGAGGTTTGACCGAGCATCACCTGATAGATTACCACATTTCTGAGAGGTTTAGCGGGATTATATCCTAGCAGTTACTCAATTGATGTTTCATTACAAGCATTCTGAACAAGAGGCAAAACACACCCGTATCATGTATAGGTGTTATTTTGCCCCCTTCTTGCCCCATGTGCCATTTGGATTGGCAATTGATGGAATGTTCAAAACAGACAAAAAAAAAAAATCAAGAAAAGCAAGCAAATTAATCACAATCAAACCAAAATCTCAATTATAATGGACGCAATTAGCAGATAGCAAAGGCTGCAATTTTTTAAGCATCATAATTTCTCATTCTACATAAAAAACTGCTAAGCCTGGAGTTTGGATCTGTTTTTTTGTCAATTCTTCTGGACACATTTAAAATGGGAACTTTGAGCAGAATCCTGTAATTAAAACAAACCGCAAATCTAATTGCAATTCAATATTTTTCCCAAATCCTTCAGCCCTACTAGAAAAATGGCTGCTGCAAAAGTAGTCTAGACCTTCACCTTTGACAGCTTCATGGTAAGTCCTCAACCAGACAAAATTTTTCAGCAGATTTCTCCAGGGGAATTTAATGTTTGAAATTATTACATCAAAAAGCATAAAGTGTTCTTTCAGTTGTAATAGTTCCAGCACAAAATTACATTTTCAGTATAAAATATCAAAATATTACAATTCCCAGCCTGGAATCAGCAGCTGATTTTCTCAGCACAAGTTCACACACACAGAAAATGGAAAGATGAGCCAATTTTGATTTAAAAAAAATACCCCAGTGATGCTAGTCGAGAGAGTAAAAAATTTCAGATTGATCAATATGGGTATTTTCATGGTCGATACTGATACCAATTGTTTAGAATCCAGAGAAACCAATGGTCAATCAGCTCTGTCAATATTACAAACATATTGAAGAGCAGTTTTGTGATGTTTTATGTAGTTATCTCTTGTTGTTAAGTGTTCAAATATAGCTTTATGCACATTCTCAAGGCAGCAGGTCAACCCAAATTGTTAGAGTTAAGTGTTTCAAATGTGACTGGAGAGAAGAGTCCAGTGAAACCATAGACAGTGTCACCCAGCTGACTCAGAATACACACTGCGAGGTAGGTACAGCAAATAACTCAAAGTACCACAAAAGAGCTGCATTTTAAAGAAAACATCTGTAACCTACGCGGTAAGTTTCATACCAACCGAAATGCTCATTGACTAGCTTGCTTTCAGCATTTAGTACAGGAATGCCAACTACCGATACACAATGTTCACACTCCACTCACAGACTCATGCATTTTATTTTATGTAATTTTGCCAAACCCATGACTATAAGTGCTACTTGTAAAATCTCATTTCTACTCACATGCAATCCACTGGCTCCTTGATTTCCTTTTGTGAACCATTCACACATAAAAATGTCCAAGGTGGTATTTGGGTAAGCTCTGTGTACATGTCCAGCAGTGGTACCACTAGTGCCTGTGTGAAAATGAGAGCATTGAGTTGTGATTGGGCCTGCTGTGCCACTCCGGTCTAATTTTAGAAAGGCAGGGGTACAAGTTGGAAGAAAAAGTGGTGTTGAGTGACCAGATTATCTGAGCTCACACTTTTTCTGTTACTTGCAGACAGACAGTGATGATTGCCTTTTCCTCATAAAGGTGACAAAGAGACATTGTCATTAGCACCTCAAACTCATCTTTAAGTACGTAAATAGTAGTGGGTTAGTAGTGGTACCTGTATTATGTGGATTAGGGATATCAACACATACATACGACATACACATACAGAATGACATTGTCCAGCAGAGTACTTTACCCAAGATCCAATGGTTAAGAATGGAGGAGAAAAATTCAGTTCTGGCTACATCATACTTTGATCAATCCAAGTTCAAAAACTGTTTCAGGTGGTGCAAAGGCTCAGCGCTCCAGCCTCACAGCAAGAAAGTCACGGGTTCACCACCCGGGCAGGGTAGTTTTTCTGTGTGGAGTTGCCAAAGAAAGATTCTGAACATTGAGGAACCTTGACATTGATCAATGCCTGCTGCTACAAAAATATGAAAAACTAGGTAATCAGAACACAACACTTTAAAACTCCAATAAAATAACAAATAGTGAAGATAACCATGCTTGTAGTATAAAAAATATAGTCATAGAGTCAAAAAAGATTTCAAAAAAGAAGATTTACTCCAATAAAATAACTTGTTATGAAATCATCCATTTTGCTACATACTACCAGTCCATTTGTCCTCTTGTGCAGCGCAAAACCCCACATTGGCTGTTCTCTCTGCTCCCTCACTTCCTCCTCAGTAAACAGGACAGAGACAGACATGCTGAGGCGCTTATTGGCGGCTCAAATTGCGACAAATGAGCCAAAATCTGTGCGTAAAAGTGCCTGAAAAGTCTCCTACTGTCCTCATGAGCGGATGTAGTAAATTTCTGCCCAGACATTTTGGTTCTGTTGTTTTGCGTCCAGCCGAGGATCAGTGCTTGTAATAGTTCTCTGTTTGCAGCTGCAAGCAATAAGTAATTAGAAGCAATGACAGTTTGTTTCCTTTCAGAGTGGCTGGACTTTGGGGACTGCCAACTTTGTATGTACATCAACAACAAGCGTGTAAAAATGGGAGCATTCCACAGAAAATTAAGTTAAAGTTAAATCTGAGCTGTTGGTTGTTATTGTGTTTGTTGAGAATGGTGGAGTGTTTGTGTGCTTCGAGGCCTTGTTCTAAATCAAGCCTCTGATGTAGGCCAAATAACTTTATAAACAAAACAGTTGTTCTTGTGCAAATGTGCTTATCAGATGTGGGACCAAAACCTAGCATTAGCCGTTAACTAATTTTCGTTTATTACTGCTAGCCTAACTTTTTCAGCCAAGGATGTAAGACATCCAATATTTTGATTTGGCAATAGTTTTTGCTAGTATGCCATCACTAGATGACCTTGAAATGTTAGTGCCATAAAACATCTCGCACTCTGAGGACTTCAGGGACCAGCCTCCTGCTGGTGTCCAGAGTCAGGACTAAACATGGGGAATCAGTGTTTCAGTTTTATGCAGCTAAAACATGGAACAGTCTTCCTGAAGATGTGAGACAGGCCTCTACTTTGACAATGTTTAAATCCAAGTTCAAAACGCTTCTGTTTAGCTGTGCATATGACTGAACTTTTCTCCTTTAATGTTAATTTTATGATGATTATTTGTTTTGATTTGTTTGTATTATGATTGTAATGTCTTTCTTATTATGTAAAGCACTTTGAATTACTTTGTGTACGGATTGTGCTATATAAATAAACTTGCTTTAATTTACCTTGAAATTGCTGCCAACCTGATTACACTGTTGTGATTAAAGAATACTACAATAATAATGTGAAGGTAAACTGAGCAGAGAGAAGGAACATTGTGCCTTAGTCCACTTTCAGTACTATACTATACTATACTATAATATAATTATTAATTTGTTTTTTTTCAAACTCGATTTGAAACTAGAATGGATTTGATACTCAATACAGATTCCAATACCACGATGATAATAAAAAAAAACAGTCTTTCTTTGGACAGTTTAACTTTTTTAATGTCATTTTCAACATTAAATCGCAGTACATTCATTAATATTGCCATCTGGTTTTAGATCTGTGCAATCCCTCAGTTATAGAGGTAGTACTGGGCAAGTAATCAAATTAATGTTGATAGTGTTTTTAATAATTCAGATTTTGAAAAATTGCAAAATCGTGAAATCAAGAATTATTATCAAACAAGTTTACTTGTGACTTTCTTACTTGCAAAGCAGGGTTATTGAGCAAAATTAAACAATTGGCATTGTTAAAAAAAAAAGCCACATTATAATTTAAAATATTAAAATTTGATTACATATCTATACAAATGTAATTGAAGGCAGTTCGTAATTTCTTCTCTAATTTCTAATAGATTATGATGACAAGGAAAATGTAAAGAGCTTCCCCCTGAAAGATTAGCAATCCCTGCTCTGAACATTGTAATTGCCCAGTGTGTGCAAAAAAATCAAGATTTTATTGGCCATAAAGGCCAGCCGTATGTGCAGGCAGGTTCCATAGTGGTCCATGGAAGTATACTAGTCTATGTGGTCTTATTGTCCTGATATAGCTAAAGATCATTCTAAAGCTATGCAGGAAAGGTTCATTTCTGTCCTGTGAATGTAACTTTAGTATTGTTACCTGTTCAAATGACTATGCTTTTGACAACCCTATTACATTGAGGACCTATGTTGTTAAAAAAAAAAAAAAAAAAAAAATCTATCTATCTATCTATCTATCTATCTATCTATCTATATATATATATATATATATATATATATATATATTATATATATATATATATATATATATATATATATATATTATTATATATATATATATTATATATATTCCTGTTACATGCTGATAAATAATTTGGCTTTGTAGAGATCTTCGAAGAACAACCTACCACTGATTCTATAGTAACATGTCCAGGGAGCATATAATCACTTTAGGAGACCACAAGCCATAATTACTAGAGTCAATTTGGCCCTTAGAGATTCCAGCCTCTGAGCAAACAATACAATACACTACATATTGAAGCAGGAGGTGAACAGGGCAGAGAGCACAACTCTATATTCAGTCAGAAATTGTGTTGAATTTTAATAGCTAGATTCTTTTATGGTAGAAAACGAGTACCAATTTGAGTTGTTTTGACAGCAAACATATGTGTGACCATGTCTAAAGTTGATTTACAGAGAATCGCAGCACAAACCAGGTTTCAGGAAGCCATTTTAGAGCCCACTGAGACATGATTTTAAGAGCAATTATAAATCTGACTTTCGACTTAAAGCAGCCAGATGCAGTTTACCTGCTGTCAGCCTAAAAGAGGGGAGCGATGGATGGGAAGGACTATAAAACGCATTCAGAATGGCAGTGTGATAATGACAGCTGCTTAAAATGCCAATGAGAAGGAAATAAGTACAAATGTTAACTGTAATATTTTGTATTCTGTCAAAATGCAAACAGCTATTGTGTGATAGAGAAAAAAATGTGATCAATTTGTTTTTAATACAGCCCTACCATGCTCCCATGCTATGTGTTTAGGCAGAAGTCTTCTAAATGCCCCATACTTTGAGTTTTACTCCTCAAGGAAATATACCCATTTCAGCAATATTTAATAAACCAGCTTCAAGGACATTGAACCCGGTCGAGTTGAACAAAATAAATATGCTTCAACACAGTGACACATGTTGAACGGCATTCTAATGGTTTCCCAAATAACCACAGAAATGTAAATCTGGCGAGTCGCTGTGTACCATTCCACATTATTCACCCATTCATAAATCAAAGTACACTCTGTCTTAGTTCTAACATGCTCTCTGTCTATCCCGCCAACAGAATCAAATGGGTGGAGCCTGCTTTGGGGGGGCATGTTGAGTTACAACCGTTCCCCCCTTGGGCCTGTCCGTGCCTCCCCGCCTACAGTAGCATCGGACGGGACCCACAGAGGAATGAAAGGGCCCCTGAAGTGGGCCTCTCCGGCACAGAGACGCAGACATACAGGAGCTGAATCTCATTTGAGTGTTTTATGTTTCCCGTCTCACTGCGGGGCCATTCCACATAACACGCACCACTGTCCACACCCACCCGCGCACTTCCATTACCCGAGCCACTGGAGCTGCTCTGGACGTCCTCGTACAGTATGGTGAACGGGAATGTGGTAATGCAAATGGAGTTGTATACTGATTGATAAATTCATAGAGTTTAATAAAGAGCTAGCATGACAAGTTAGAGAAACAGGGAGAGACAAAGACGACTGACAAGAAAGACAGGCTGTTCTACTGATTTTCTTTTTCCATCACAGAAAGAATTGAACTATTGAATAGTAAGTCAAATGTAAATCGGCTATTGCGCTGAGTGGATTTTGATACCACAATGTAGGGTTGTCAAAAGTACCGAAAATCAGATACTAATTGGCACTAAAACTAGTATTGAAACTAGATACTTAGATAAGCAAGTACTGATCCAAAAAAACAAACAAACACATAATTAGATGAGATGTGGTCTTTCCTGCCTAATTCAATCTTGACTTGTATCAGAACTACTGTAAAACCACATGGTATAATAAACAAATACTATTATATTTCTATGAAAATTACAATATCCTGTCAAGATAATGACTATATCGACTTATCGCTCAATATATGAAAGCTGGAACTATATTTTTCAGGTCAATATTAATTGTGTGTACTTTTTCTTTTGCATTTTTTTGGCCATACGATAAGATTGAAGTCGTAAAGGGTTGAATTAATAACTTCTATGACTCATTACAGATGCAAACTAAGTACTAAAGTGTTTCATTCTCCTGTTTATTCATTGCAGCTTGTGATTTTTGTTACAATATTGTAGATTTAGAATAGTTTGGTGGTTAAAATAATTTAGCGTGGTTTAAATCTGTTCTTGGGTCAGTAGAATAAATTTGTTGCGATATTATCGTTTATGGTCTATATTTACTTCAGTCATATATCACACTTCAAAATGTGTAATTGTGACATGCCTAATTACAATAATTGTCTAAAAAGAGATTTTAAAATAAGAATTTGGATTTCTAAATCTGCATCGAGTATCGAGTCTATTCTTTACTATAGAAAATGAGTTTGATAGTATCATGACAATACCCCCACAATGATAACAGATATGCAACAGAATGATATTTCAATGCAAAATAATCATTTAATATCGCCATGTGGTTCTGCTGATACTCATTCAAGACAATTCAAAAGTACTTTCTACTATGTGGTTTTTGAAATGAGCATCTTGTTTTGATACTGGTTATTAATTTTTTACAACATTACTTTATGACCATGTTTTGAATTTTATGGAACAAAAAATATTCTGGCTTAATACTTAAACTCCTGAATACTTGTGGCCCTTTCTCAGTACTAAAAAGGCAACCAAAACAAACAGCACGTTAAACTTCAGGCTTCAAGTTCACATACAACAGGTGAACAGTTTTCTCCCAGATCACCCAAACAGAAAAAACACCAGAACAACCTAACACACTGTAGGTCCATGTTAGACCGCTTCATGCATATCCACACACACACCACCAGGTTTAATAAGTGCCTGTACTAATGATCCAGGCGTGCTTTTAGTGTGGCCGTAAAAGTTAACTCGGCCATCAACGTAATTAAAGGGACCCGCTTTAAATCAATGGAAAAGTAGAGGAAATACAAGGCTTTCAGAACTCGAAAGGTGTAATATGAAAAGATATGAAGTTAAGATATGTTGTTTAGGCTTTTGCGGTAGGCAGAATGTGCACTTTTGACTTTTTTAAGCTGCCCTCAAGCATGTGCTCTGCTTTGAGACAGGGCCTCATTGTATTAAAGAGTCGTGAAACTGGAACAAGCCAAGTTAGCGTTCGGCAGTTAGCACATTGTTTGCGCTTCACTCGGGATGGGACAAGATCTCGCGGGATTGTGCTCTGTTAAATAGGATTTGATTAATACATTTCTGTTTTAAGATTTTATGATTAAATCTGCGATATAGGAACCATCATGTTATGTAGTGTAAAAAAACAAATGCTATTTTTAGATTTGTGATATGTTTAAAATGTATTCTGTTAAAAGTGCACATTGTAAACAACTCCAGGAGCATTAATATTTCAGAGACTATAATTATATTAATATTATGAACAGATAAACTAACACAAGAATCCTTTGTATTTCAGAACAGAGAGCAGAGAGCTAACTACAGACAAAACATGATTATCCATTACAAAAAGACAGGATATTTTGTTCTTTGCAGAGGACATTCTATTATCTAAATAACTGTAGCCTTTGCGATTTCATAATAGCACCAACTCAAATTGCCTAGAGAAAAGTAAATTAAATTCTGTGACTTTAACACAATTTAATACACTTTTACTCAGGCATAAATGAGATGCACGATGTGGAAAGATATAAGAACTATAATTCTAACTACTGTATGTTGGAATAATACTATATTTTTTGTCATACTATTCTGAAATATAGGACAAATGGTATGAACAGAGAGATGTGTTCTAACAGGTCATGGTAGCTATATAGGCACCATGTTTTTCTCATATGACGCATGAATTTTCTTTCTACCTATTTCAGAAACAGAAATAGCAGTGTGTTCAGACTCAAAGCATGACGCAAATTGTCAGCACTGTCGACATTATAATTATTCATATTGTTGAACCAGTTATGAATTTCTTTGTTCAACTGACATACTGCATCACATAGATTATGGAGCTATGGGTAAGTTGGGGCCTAAGGGTGTTTTGAAACATCAAATGTCCAACTCGCGTAAAAAAAACAACAACAAGATATAAGCTGTGGGAACTAATTAGCTAGTTGCTGTTAGCTTGTTGCCCGCACAAATCATGTCACTTTTAATAAACTTCTTTATAATAAAGTAGGGTTGTCAAAAGAAAGTACTGAAAATCAGATACTAATTGACACAAAAACTAGTCAAAACTAGATACTCATTTGAACAGGTATAATAAAAAAGGTAATACTAAAAGACTCATATTTACTGGGCAGAAATGAATCTTTCCTGAATAGCTTTAAAATGATCATGAGAGGTATCAGAACAAGTATAAGATCACATAGACTTGTATACACCCATGGACCACTATAGAACATACCTGGATACCTGATGAATTACACAAGATATAAGACCACATGCTAATATAAAAGAAAGTACTAGGATTTAATGTTTAAAATGACATTCTACTGTCTAAATAAAGAGTGTTTTTATTATCATTGTGGTATGAGTATCGAGTCTATTCCTTAGTAATAGAGTTTGAAATTTTAGTATCGTGACAACACTATAATAAAAACAAATGAGTGAGCATCTCATGAGTGGTTCTGATTTTAGAGGCAAGTATAAGTTTATTGCAAAGCCATAAATCCCCAGTATCACGTTACACCTCATCTCTGCTCCCATATGGACACTGCATGACCCTAAATATGACATGAGACTCCACTGACATGTGACTCCAAACCCCGGGGACTCCTATGATGACAACATACAATGGGCCTGAACAACACTAATGTTTCTGCTCTGCAATTACCTCCCATAAGGAATCCATTAGCCCCAGTACGGCACACTGGTATTAAGACGCTGATGCTTGCCCAAATGTCACAGGGCCTTCTGCTTCCTTCCTTCTCTGATCTATTCTACCCTGTACATGTCCATCCACTGGGCCCATCCAGAAAGCCCAGGATCTGCCAGTGTAAACACCTGCTATCTGTTGAGGTCAAAATCCACCATGGAGAGTCGTGAGTGACGGCCTTTGTGCTGGATAAACAACAGAGCATGTTTATTGAATGGTGGTTGGACCATTGGAGAAAGATGATGACAGGCTACGGTAATCCGTGTATCAGGGTATTCTAAATATTGTATGTGCTTTCTTATGTAAACAGTGAGGGTGATACCTGCGGTAGAGCTGAGCACGCTCACGCTACACCTATTGCAAATAAAGACATCGTAAAATGAAGAGTTATTTTCATAGATCTATTTTGACAAGCGGATGAATTTGACCTTGTGCCTGTTCCCTGTTCTACAAATTGATTTGAAATATTTAGTGGTGAAACCTGGCATGGGGTTTTAAAGGGGATGGTGAGATTTTTTGTGGTAAGAAAAATGTGGCTAGACGACTTCAGCTGCTTACAAAACCCTTAAGACAAGAGATTTAATGCTTACTTTAACAGAATCTGCAGGGTTAAAGCAATCCGCCATATTTGCGTGATTCCTTGCTTTAAAATAATAAAAAATACACATTTAAATTTTCATAATTTCTTCCATGGTATTCAACACATAACCAAAGGTATTGCATTTTTCAAGACACAAATACGAGCAGCTTGGGACAATATTAAGACCTGCTTATTGATAAATACTTTTAATGCCTGTTAAATCAACCACAAATTTTTCATTCTCAACCACTATATCGCACAGTGTTTCATCACATTTCAACACCATAACAAAATTAAGTACTATAGTCTTGGTAACTTATTTCAGGGCAGCTTTAATTTAAACATGAATTTAACTGCAACACTAATGTGCAACACCTCATTTTCAAAGAATTGTTGCTCTTCCATGAAACCAAAACTGGGCTATTTACGCCTCTGCCAGACCACCACCTTTTTACTCCTTCCATTTGCAAGAAAAATGTGTTTTGAAATGGTCCCAGCATTTGTGAAAGGTACACAGAAGGTGAGGAATAATGGAGGACTGAAATATCCCACGCTCAGAAGGCTGCAGTAGTGTACAGGAGAATGTCAGCGGTTGGAGTGGCACACACACACATTCCATATTTCTGGGAATTAGCTTACATCTCAAAACAGTACGCTGCTGCGAGGGGCCCATGCATCTGTTATCATTTTACAACCTGCCTGTAACTCAGCAGCCTCCCCTGTACAATGTGCTCCACTAAGCACCTCATTATAGAAAGAGTCTTTTGTAGCGCGCTGAGGTAATGGGAGTGGGAGGGACTCTTTAGGTGAACGTATCAAACATCCACAAATGACAGAGTGAGTGGTCTTTTCACCACAAAATCTGCAATTTCCGGAACGCCACAGCAGAACGGCCCCTGATTGATTGACACGAGGATGTTCGATCGTCCATCTGCTGTTCAGAAGTTAACTTACTGCACAACTTTCAAGGAACATGAGTCTAAGTTTGCAAGCACGAATTAAATGTGGAAAGCTAGGTTAAGTAATCTGTCAAGTTAGTTTGAGGAGAGAATCTGTCTTAATATTTGCTACTGAGCAGCTAAGTGAAAGTACAGCGACTACTCCTGTGCTGAACAAATATACATTACTGCTGTTACAACTTAAGCCTGTCATGATAATTACTATATCGGCTTTTTGTTCGTAAGTGATGGATGGAACAATCATTTTTGCCATGGGTACTTTTTCTTTGTATTAGTGGGGAATTATTTTTCTATCCTACAATAAAATTTGAGCGGTAGGGTTGACTAAATAACTTGTAACTCATTAAATATGCAAAATAACTACTTAAGTTTTGACTCTATTTATACATTATACATTTTTAAACAATATTGTAAATCTAGAAAGTTTCACAACTACCACTACAACTTCTTCTACTACTACCATTACAACAAAATAACATGTTTTTTGCCAAAAACATAGTCCAACAGTTTTGCCTTGATTGGCTTTAATTACAAAGTGCTCCTATAAACGTATTTTTAAGGTAAAATAAGTTGGGTGCTTTGAGAGAAAAATAACAGAAAAAAACAGTTTTATAAAAGTTTAAATTTCATTAAATTATAATTCTCATCATTAGCCATCTTGATTATTTTCAACAAACAAACCAGTCCAAATCTAAAGCTGCCTAAAGCAATTATAAACAAATAATTATAGTAACATTCTGAGATGCAAAGTATAATTAAGAACACACTCTCAAGCTGTCAAATAATATTTAGATACATTTTTCTTGTTAGAACGAATGGGAAAACAATGAACTTTGCACCAGTGGCAGAGATTTAGGAAGGAGACTTAGTTCTCATCTTATTTCAGGGTGTGCAAAAAAATCAACAGTCAAAAACTTTAAACTCCCACCTTAAGCAATCAACCCACAAACAGGCAAAACAACACCAAAGTTAGCAGGGCTCTAATTGCACCAGAATAAAAGGAAATACGTGTTATGGTTAAAAGCAAGGTAAGCATCCTGTGAAGGAAGACGTCTGCACAATTCATATCCTAGTCTGCTGGTGTTTTTCATTCACATTAGTCTACTAGATTAAAATTGTCTCTACAAACTGTGTGTCGAATCAGATGCACAAAAAAGTAATGACGATGCAACAATATACCATAAACTTTTCCAATTCTGTGCACATATATTCGTCATTGCACGCATGTAACAGCTACACAGACTGTTTCTTTCCATGCACAATAACGCATGATACGTATGAAGCATGTGTGTGGCCTGTGCATGACTGCTTGGACCACGCTAAGCCTAACCTCGTGTTTTGGACTCCCCTCAGCTCCATGCGTACGCGTCCCTTTGTCTCCCGCGCCTTGCAGCAGAGTAGAGCAGCCAGCCTCCTCTCACTTTACACACTGACACCTCCCTAGCCTCTTTTGCAAAACCACAACATACCTCCTACACGCCTCTCCGGCACACAAACACAGATATACTCTTGAACGCAACGCCAGTACCTTGATATTGGTCGATTTGTGTGCATAGGCGTGTTGGGTTGGTGGGATTTGCGCAGTACACATGTGGAATGTGGAGGGAATAGCCGCCGCCTGGACAATAACACTACAGCGGGGCATGTAGAGTGGAGAATGAGAGCTAAAGATGCCATATGGATGTTCAGCGTGTACATCATGTGGAGAAAACCGCATGTAAACATTGTATCCCGCTCAAACAAAGGCGAATTAGCCCCTGCGGTCATTACGCACAGCGCCTAGCATCACAACATTGCGTGGTACACCCCTGTCCCTTACCTGATGTGGCATATCAACCTTTACTTTGTCCAGTCCTGGAATCGAGACAGTTTTTCCGAGATGGTAAACTTGTGTGCAGTTTAACTATTTCTCCAAGCTGAAAAAACTTTGTCCTCGATTTAAAAACTGTCAACAAAGAAGAAAAGAGGCGTGAATTAGAGACTGGTTAAGTAATGGCCAGACGAGTGGGATTGGCGTGGAGCTGACCGCGATGACGTACCGTTATTAGTAGTAAAATTACGCAAAAAACGCCATTTAACAAACCCAGACATCGTCCTGAATGCTACCCCTTATAAAGTCCTAAACGTAAATGAGTTTTTTTGATGCTAAAACGTAGTAACTGTGCAAAGTAGATGCAGATACGCGCTCGAATAAACTTTGACAATAGGGCGCAAAGAGTGGCTTAATGAATTGCCTAACTTAATTTATCTTAAAATTGTTAAAACGTTGCTAAATAAAAGCTTGAATGCGGCCGAATTAAAGAGCAATCAGCTACAACTATCCCTGGTTTGTGTAACTTTATAACTGTGCTGTTTTAAGGCTGATGCTTAATGGAAAAAATAACCAAACATTTCCCAAACGAGGATCGCCTCCTTTCTCTATTCACGAGGACACGTAAACGGGGCTTAGACACTGCATAGCAAAAGCAGCAGTAGCAGCACTAGCATTAATGCACAATTTCAAAAACATACACAAAGACTTAGACAATATCCGCGCGGCTGTGAAAATGCTTCTCAGTTTAGCGTCAGACCGAGTGCGGCGTTCTGTGTGACAGCGCTATATGAACCCGCTATAGCGCAATAATAAGAGTGCAAACACCACGGCTACCACCGCACTCCACACCGAGCAGCGCGTGTGTCACTCGGCCTGAAAGCACTTCTCAGCAAAAGCGAAACAAGAAAAAGGCGAAAACTGCAACACTCGCTCAAGGATCCAACCCAACCCCACCCCGCATGGAAACCTCTAAACACGCAGGAAAAGTGCAAACAACTTACATTAGTCCATGCGAAAAGACACGCAAGTAGACACAGTTAGTCCAGTTTTTAGTTCTGTATCAACATAGATGGACAGCACTTCTTGGATAGTCCCGCCCCCCCAGTTTACCAGTCAGGCATTTCTATACATATATATAATCCAGGCGGCGACCAATCACAACGCTCGACTCTGGAAAAGCGCGCTTCTGATTGGCTGAAGGGGTTTTCAATCTACAGCTGAACCGCCAGCTCTCTTCCAACCATATAGGGGTGTGTCGTGACGTAGCAAAAACCACTAGAAGATAAGACACTTTTTTATTAAATATAAAGAGTTCAGTTAAAAAAAATAGATGTGTGTTTGCTAATAATTATTTATTAATCATATCGAGCCACTGTTAGGCTAATGCTCAAATGAAAAGCACTCTAAACACCTTTGTAATTAGCCTAATCATTTTCTTATAGTATTTTCTACATACATATATTCTATAAATGAAGAATGCATTGTGGAGGCTATAATTGTAATCTTCAACAACATTTCCATACTGTAACTGAAATGTAGTAGGCACAATGTTATAACGTTTTAATAATATTGCATTGTGTGCTTCTTATATGTTATTTAGTATTAGTAGGAGTAGGCTATATTTTTCCATAGTCGACAATCATATCTGGTCTAGTACTGTTGACCTGTGGGTTAGGATACCATTTATTTTGACAACAGAAAAGCTGCACATTTCTCAAAGAGCATTATGTGTTGTTCCTTATACATAATACATGAAAGTTGCAACAATGCCCTGCTGTGTTTGCGTCTCTCTGATCTGGAAACCACAGTGACTGATAGGGTAAACACACAAAAACACAGAAGAAGAGGTAAAGCAAAATCATTTAAGGGTAATTGCTCTGTGTCTATCTATATGATCTCAGCTAATTTGTTTTGGACACATTTAACCATACAGAAATGTCTCGCTGTGGTATGCAAAGCTACCCCTGGGATGTTTTAATATAGAGCTTCAATCACCACATTACCCACTACGCAATTAGGATTCATTATATCCATCATTTGTCTATTCGGCCTGGACACATTTGCCCTGTGCTTACTTCGGCTATTTGAAATATAGAACATTACTTTTAGCGAACGTAACCCATGACATTTCAAAAGACTGCTCATTAGAGTTGCAGGGCATAATCAAACTTCTCTGAATAAACATAGTCATACTTATTGTGAATAATCGTGCTGTAGCCTTATATTTTAACTACACTTGTGTAGTGTTGTGTCATATTTAAGACAACTTTTAATAGTTATGTATCTTGATTTTTGACTGTATAGTTATATTTTTCTGCAGTTCTTGTACTGTGCGTTGCACCTTATTTTATCTTAAACTGAAAAATGGAATTTGATTTGAATAAAAGTATATATTTTGTTATCTGTCTTGCATCATGCATATTTTGTGAATAAAGCTTATTATAAAAATATATTATGAGGCTTTAATGATTAAGAAGGGTACTCAGAAATGTAAAAACTAGCTTATGTTATTGCCTGAATGCATTAACCCAAAAACATAATTTTGCCATTACTCTGGATGTAATAGCCTGGATTTCATGGCTTAAATGGCTACTGTAGAGGGTATACTGTCTGTGTCTCATGTAAGCGGAAAGTTAAATCCAATAATCAATATTTAAATAAGATACATTTCACAAAATAACAAAAACATTTGGTCTTAAGAGTTTCACAAAGAAGTTTGAAACAACAAAAACGACTAATAGTTCAATGAGTCAAGTTTGTAAGTACTTATTTGACGTTAATGGTTGACAGAAAGTTAAGTGTTAAAACACTGTGTTCCCGCCAGGACACTTTTATTGAAGTGTTTGTTATTGCCTTAACACACTTGGGAAACAGCCTTATTTGTTTGTTTCTCCTTGACATCAACTAGGTCTTCTTTTCTCTCCATTTACACACACAACTATTCCGAGGAAGTACTTTTAAGTGCCCCTTTAAGACAACATGCAAATATTAACTTTTATATTGATTGATTAGATGGTATAGATACTTTGATAATTGATTGCTACAGATAATTACATCAAATAGGCCTACATTAGAATCATATCCTTGTCAACAATTGCTGTGGCAGTTTTAGCTCTTTCAGGCAATTAACGCTAACTACACAATTGGTGGCCCTACCCTATAGCATCATTCACAAAAGGCAAAATGGTGAAGAAAAAAGTAGTAGTAGTAAGTTACAGTACATCAGTATTAGCCATGGCCCTATACCCTATAATTATGCAATACAACCAACAGGCTAGAGTATGCTGAATATTTACAAGGGGTAAACAAGAGTCTACATAAAGCCTATTTGCACATGTCGCCTGCGTTCTCCATAGAGTGTAGTGGTGCCGAGTGCTTCCTCGCGGCCTGCCTGTGTGTGCATGTGCAGGAATCTAGGCCATCCCTCGTGGCTTTGTGTCTGAGAGGCGGATCAGCCTATACCAGGCCCTGTGCTGTGTACAGGCATGCGCACACCAATGTCGCCCCCCACTCCCCCCTCACAGTGTGTTCAATAGGAAAATGCAAGCACTGTAGTGAATAGTTATTTTTCCCACTGTGTAAACTAGCAAAAACTTATTACAATAACTTTTAGATTTGTACAACTACTTACGTTTATGTATTAGATAACTTTATGGTTTCCCCATTTTCATCTTTGCACTGCTTCTATTTGAATATAGGCTACATTCTCAGTTTACTATATTTTACTTGAAAATATATACATTTGTTTATTTACTTTAATCATACTTTTAAATTATTATTATTATTTAAACATTGATTTTATTTATTTATTTATTTATTTTTTGCTCTTTGTCATTATATTGTAATGTGTGAGCTAACTGTGTTCAAGTAACTTTGCTTGCGTATTAACATTTAAGTCTAATTTGCCTTGATGGTTTCGGTTTTTACAAGTTATAGTTATAGCCAGAGGTATAAGAGTTTGGGGAACTTACTAAAAACACTTCATTATTACTTTAATTTTCAACAGCTGTCGCCTCGTAGAGCTGTACAAAGCTGTTGATTCAACCGACAGAAATAGTTAGAACAGTAATTGCTGAACCAGTCCTCGGTCAATAAGAGACAGACAGAAGTAGAAGAAAATAATCATAGAAAAGACCAGATTAAGTTGTTTTTCAATTGGAATGCAATAGTATAAAAGACTACTACATGGCTTGTGAGAGTTTGCTCCCACTACTGCTGCTGCTGCTGGATAACTATTGATACAAGTCAATAAAAAATACTAATAGTACTACTACCAGTTATGCAATTATACTAAAACAAATTGGTGCTACTTCTGCTTGTATTATACCAATATTGCAACAACTACTATTGCTGCCTGTTATCTTAAACCAGTCAGGCTATGCTCCTTTGACCCCTGAATCAGCAAGACATTTTTGTTTGCTACTGTTTTATCCACATTTCTCTGTGTAAAACTCTAAAGATGTTTGTGTCTGCAAGGAAGTTTTGCTGATCATAATCTGTCAAACAAGCTCATCTGTCAACACTTGTCAAGTCACAAACAACTTAAATGAACTTCTTCCTTGTTGGAATACCCAGCAGAATTGCACTTCCCAAGCATGTTTGTACTAAGTAAATTTCTGTCATATAGCATTTGATGATTAACAGGTACAAGAATTTAGCAAACACTCTCCCTTTAACTGCAAATGCCTGCTCACCTCCGCCTCACTGTCTAACCAGAACATCTTCCTCCGCCCCCA
Organism: Periophthalmus magnuspinnatus; assembly: GCF_009829125.3. Classification (NCBI taxonomy): domain Eukaryota; kingdom Metazoa; phylum Chordata; class Actinopteri; order Gobiiformes; family Gobiidae; genus Periophthalmus; species Periophthalmus magnuspinnatus. The sequence continues at coordinate 20,573,014 of NC_047132.1, forward strand.
GACACTTTCTCCGCACTCGGAACAGCTGGAAAAGCAAACAGCAGCCGAGCCCGGGCCCACTGGAGCAGGCTCGTCTCTGGATGAATGCGAGCTTTAGATACGGCTTTGCACTGCAGTCGCAAAAAAAAGCACCAGAGAACAAACAGTCGCACAAACTTTAGGGATTTACACAGCGGCCAATGAATATATTTTAAGATCAAACTTGCAAAGTGGGGTAAGAAGACTGGATTATAGGGCAGGCAGAGACAACATTCTTAAGCTCGACAATAAGAATGCATTGGTTTATACTTGTTTACTTAACTTCTGTGTGGATAAGATTTGATTTGGTCAGACTAAGGCTGTCAAAAGTATTGGAAGTCAGATAATAATCAATACTAAAACTAGTATCTTGAATCTATGTCAAAATAAATGCTGTACTGTCAACTGGACAAAAGGTTTTAGTGTGAGCCTTTTGTTTAGTTGACAGAATTAAATTTATTTTGATATGGACCTGGATGACCGAGGGATTACACAGATAACTAGAATTTAGAAACTCATTTGTGCAAGAATTAATACTACAAAAAATAACACAACACAATTTAACCTTTCTGGAACAGTTTTAGAAAAGTCTATCTGAACTTGAATAAGACCACATGGTAACGTAATGATTTTATGTTCTTTTATTATCATTGTGGTATCAAAATCAGCACTGAGTATTAAGTTATACCTTAGTATTGAAGTTGAGTTTGCAATTTTAGTTTCGTAACAACACTAGGTCAGATCAAATAAAGTGGATAAACTTATACCCAAGAGTTCTTCTGTTTCATACAGTTTATCGTGGATTTTACTTAGTGTCTTTTATCCAGATTAATAGGTACATACTTACCTAAAATGTAGAATGTATCAAAAGTCTTCCTCAGTAGATTCTGTGTAACAGGCTTCAATGTTGTCTGTAACTGGAAAAGATATTAGTAAAATGCATCAATGTCAAATACATGTGAATGCTTCCAGGTTCAGTATGCGTTAAAGAGACAGCCTAAGGCCCATAGTAGCTACAATGTTATGTTAAAACCATGTGTGAAACTGCATTTTAAGAACCTCTGATAATTTAATTGTACTGTAATACTTATTGTAATTGCATTTTACAGTACTCTTGCTATTTATTTTATCATCTTAGCTATGTCCGCACTTGTGTCCTTGATCAAATAAATAAATGATAAATAAATTAAGTCCACATTGCGAAAAGAAAATAAGAGTTTTATCAAGGCCATATGTATAATTCTGTGGAGAGAGGCGGTCTGTGTTAGGCTTTTATTTCCTCAATAAAGTTTCATGTATTATGCACTCCAAGCATAACGGAGAATATTCTTGCCTCACAATGGGAAAAAAAGTGGAATGACTGAAACCCACAACAAACACGGGTCTCTATATTCAGTAATAGTAGCTGCAGTGATATCTTCTTTTGAAATGTGCTACCCAAGGACAAAGTAACATTTTTGTGCACTAAATTAGACTGAGAATCCTGTCAATCTTTGCTGCACAGTTAGAAGTTGTCGAGTTGTCATGGCAATTGCATATTCTCCCTGTGTCTTGATAGGTGTCTCCCCTTTTTCTATCCACAAACAAACCACCCATAACATGCAAATAGGGTCTACGTTTCCAGATGACAGTTCAGACGACGGATGAGTAAAAAAAAGACAGAACATATTTTCCTACAGGGACTATTCATTACAACAAAGTGCAGCATCAACTTTCTCTACAAAACAAACATTCATTGGATATTGCCTTGAATACCAACCTCTCATTGCAAATGCACCACTACTATATTACAAATAGCCATTTTATTACCCAGCCGGGAATTAACTTAATATTAATTCCAGAGCATCATTTTTCCATTTTGCTCCCATTTTAAACAGTCATATTTTTCCCTCAGATCATTCACTACAGTTGACTTGGAAAAACCAATGTCAAGCTGCATTAAACGGTGAATACCCCGTTCCTTAAATTTGCCCCTCTGTGTTGACTCTGGAACCGCACATGAATCGTGTTATATAATAAGTACGCTGGCGGTGCGAGGGGAATACTTGTGAAGGATCATTTCCACTTGTTGCTGCTCTTCAGGAAGTTTTTAATGTGAAGTGGAGAGCTGAGGGAGTGGAAGCCCCCCCCTCCTGCCCTGACACTTCCAGGCAGACACAATGCAGCCCACAACACCAGGGTTGTGTAGCTATAAATCACTACTCACCACCTGCTCCGCTCCGGTCAGCAAAAACTCAGTCCACAAGAGCGTAGCAGGGTGGGTTGAGACATCGAGGGGCCCAGGACAAGGATTCCGTGGATAAAATTTATACAAGATGTGATTATCAGAATGCCAACACATACTGGGTTATTTGTATCATTTAAAGGCACAGTGTATAACTCTTAGCATAATAAGACACATACTAAAATAAAAGCGAGTTATTTTGGTTATGTTTATTGCACGGAAAAACATAAAAAAAACATGCATTCTGGCTATGAGCAAGCTTGCATCTCCGTAGATCTGAGTCTTATTTATCCTGCAGGGCGTTAACTTATCTTTCTCCGTAAAGAATGTTCCAAACTCTCTATTTCCATGGAATCTTGCAGGCCTCGCTGTACTTTTAATATACAGGAATGTCAGAAGTAGATTTAATAATCCTCTAGAAACAACTAACTAACACAGTATTCCTCCAAGTACAGGTTTATAAGAGAGGATAAGACCTTTTACTGATCCAATGTAATATCCCTCCACTGCTATCACTTGTTACAATTTGTTACATAATCAATATATGCGTTCATATTTTCTTTCACAGGAAAAGACTCATTGCACAATTACCAAATGATGTTGCTATTTCTCCTGTATAGTTACCACAGCACTGAAAAGACCCACCCACAGATTCATTTGCTAAACATAATGAACCCAGACTGTTGCATTCATTCACTTTATTTCCTCCTTGGCGCCTTGGGAAATCTTTTGAGTTTTACTTCAGATAAAGCAATACTTTAATGACCAGATAATGTGAAAATACATACCGCATCAAGGCTACATCCATTCATAACACTTAAGGAGTATATTGAGTGAGGCAGCTCCTTTCGCTTGAGCATTGTTTTTGGATAGGGTTACAGATGTGATTTGCTTTGATTCACAACAACGCTTTTATGTTAACCTGATTTAGAGGAAAGATGCTGAAAGATGCTCTCTGAAAGATGAGCCAGAAACACCCTGCCTCACATGCGTTTGCTCAATGTATCTATTACAATATTCATCTGTATATCAAAAGCTGGTATTAAGTATTTATTTGGCTTCAATCTGTGCACGCGCTTTGATCATATCACCATATAAAGGCATTGGATGGTGTATGCTTTCAGATATTTCAGCCAATAGAATAATCATTGTTGATCTTGGAATGAAAAAAATAAAAATAAACAGAAATATTATGGTGTTTTGGGGTGCGTTCATACTGATTTGGGCCTAGCTTGAGCCCGATTTATTCCTGCGTAGACTTTGTTTGGTGGTGTTTTAGTCCTGGTTTAGTTCCGGTGTTGTCCAGGATTACGTTTAGTCCCAGTTTAGTCCAGATTTTGATGTGTTGTATGTGAAATATGAATACATCCGTCGTGCATGGCCAGAAAATATTACCACCGCTAGCAACGGCAATCCCATTCCTGATTGGTGCATATTAATACAAGGTTATATACGAGGTAACCCTTTCGTTTACTATAACTAGCTCTTCAGACGCAGCTAATTTCTGTAAACACATTGTAAAACCATCTCTACTTTGGGTGCCCTTTGGATGACTGCCTATGCTTCATGCAAACTGCGCGTTCGAGTGGACAGGAAGCAAGGGAAGACAGATGAGGCTGGGTGGAGCTTTGCAGATGGATGAGACAATAGAGTCCGCGTCACCGTTCGACAGGCCTGATCAATGTCAGCCTGTTGCACAACACCAAACTGCTCCTTCTCTTTGTCCTAGGCCTTCTTCATTCTTTCCTCTACTCTGTCTGCATTCTCTGACCACACTCATATCACCCCGCAGTCCAAACAAGGAAAAAGTGTCATGCCAAAATATTCCAAATTTCACAGAGTATTTGCAGCCAGAGCTTTAGGGACAAAGAGAATATAATGTGCTCTATTGTGAGCTGGGTGCACACATCACTAGCAACCTCCTTCTTTGTCTGCTTCGCTGCGACCTCTAACCCCCAGAATTCATCACGAGTGGCCAGGAGTAGACCTACATCACAGCCTGTTTGGAAACACTGCACAACCCCCCCTCCCACAACAAACAGAGCTGTGGGAGGGACTGCAACAAAACAGATGTCTCGATTTCGCCTTTATTTGCCACACTTAATCCGATGAATAAAGGGGTCTCTCGGTTTATTTATATGCTATTTCAGGACACTTTGTCATATTTTGTAACTCGATGTTGCATCAGAAGAGATCATCTAAGGCTAACTTACGTTCACATGCAAAACATAATTTGGTTGGATTCATGCAACCAGTTTTAACTTTAAAATCTGATTTCATTTCAGTAAAACTGATCGTTCTAGTATTTAGAGAATCATGTTGCGCCACTCAACTTGAGCTCAACTAAGCTGTACACAAGGTTTCAGTCATTTTAAAAGTGAGTTTTACATAAAATAATTTAGCAATAATCAGAGTTGGCTGGTTCTGTCCATCCCAGGTCCTGTGACTAGATTTTTTTCTTTTGTCTGCATATTTACAACACAGTGCAGCAGCACTATGGTGCACCACACCTACTCATGTGTCTTGCAAGAGCATATATGCTTTGAAGAGAACAATCTCATTTGGATTTTTTTTTTTGGATAGCTAAAAGCTTTAAAGGGGTATTATGCAAAATCGACTTTTTGTATTTTTCTGTGTTATGATGTTCCCTCATCAAAAACATGCCTGAAGTGGCTTTAACTTGTCATCCATCCATGTTTGAGTAATCATGCGATCTCTCTCACTATTCAAACCCTCCTTAATGGTTAGGAGGACAAGCCCACATCTCTTGTACAAGGTTCACAAGCCTACATTACCCATATACCTGCACAGCCATTTTTCATAAATAAACAAAAGCAAGATACAAAACCATGCAATACAATTTGTCAAACCTGATGCAATGTCCTTTAGTTTCATGAGCAAATATGTTGTCTGATCACAGTTATTTTCTGTGTTGGCTGTGACAATGGCTGTTCAGGCACATACTATAATAATTACACACATTTTCATCTGTATCTTTATTTGTTGCCAAATCTGATGTCCACTCTTAAATTCAAATGAACGCTTGCCCTGTGCTAAAAAAAATCCTGTCCTCTTGTGTGTACATTCTAATGGAATCGTGCACTATTCTGTCTGCAGGAGCACGCAGAGATTGTCACGAGAATGGCAGGCCAGGAGTGTCTTTACGGCTGTTATGATACAAACCTCATCTATTAACCATAAAGTCTGCATTTTCAGAACACTGCAGCAGACGTCTCGTTCCTGTGCGCTTTGGTGTTTATTTATACAGACTTTGGTGGAATTTCTGACCCGTTTTGATTGAATTTCAGTGAGCTATGAAATCATACCATTGGTTTGCTGTCTTCACTGGCCATTCCCAACATGCTTTTTTATATAATACACCACATAGCCCACATTTGTTGACCATGACTGGAAACTGACAGTCAGAGAAGAAAAACAGAACTATTGTGATTTATTTTTAAACAATGTCTGGGTTAAGAGCTACCCCTGCCCTGGTACAAATGAAACCACAAAAATCAAATATGAAAAGTTTGGGTTAGCAGCTACAACTAAAAAGGTCTTGTTGACAGTCTTAGAACTGCAAGATGTACGAAAGACAGGAAATATAGTGAAATAACAGTGCAACAAAAAGACACACCATAATTGAATCCACTTTCCGTAGTAAAAGTTGTACTGGCTCATTTAAAAAGACGCTTTCACTTTTGGATTTTACCAGACTTTGGCTAGTTCTTCTGGAGGGCCTGCCACCAGGTTGTCTCCATGGAGATGTTAATTTTTTGTTTAAAATGTTGCATCGTAAGGCATTAAACATATTTCCATGCAAGCCAGTTACGTCACAAGGCCAACTTACAGGTCAGATCTGTGGAGAGGCAACTCTACTCCCAGTAAGAATGTCAGTTTTTCAAGGTAAGAAATAAAACATCAGTAATTGAATAGATGCAAGATAAATATGTTTAATGGCATATTGTGAAACATTCCAGGCAAAGTGATCCATACACCAAAAAGTTACATGTGCACATTTACATTTAAATGGTGAAAAAAGCTTTCCAGTAGTTGAAATAGACTCCATTAGATCCACTTCTCATTCTAACACATGCCAACACTACTGCGTGGTGCTAATAGCTTTGTGAATGAATGTGTTTAATTACATGAACGAGCGTTTGTTGTTGCTACTTAGAACACATCCATACATCTTCAAAGAACAGACCCTGTATAATTAAACATTCTAATTAACATTCTTTTATCATGTTCGAATTCACTTGGTGAATTTTGAATGACCTACTTTTTAAGAGTTTCATTAATGCATATTATCAAAGGCTTAGTGAATGATCTTTAAACATATTGTAGATATAGACGTATATGCATATATTTTATCTTATACAAATGAAAGGAATGGCTGCACATTTGCATCTATTTAAAAACAGACATGGACAAATCAAAGCCTGAATGTGAAGAACCAATGTTGCTTTATAGAATTGCCCTTGTTATTTCACATTGAAATTCAGTAAAAAACTCAATTTCATTTGTAGCATTTTTCTTCAGTCAGATTAAATTTGATTCAATTATTGTGGGTAGACCAAAATCCCAAGAACACAGTGTTACCTTTTATTGTTTTGAAAATGTTCTATTCGCTGAAAACAACATATTTCACGGCACAATCGGCGTGCATTTCATTAATGAACCTACTGCAGTAATAGGCTTGTGAAGTTGTAGTGTATTGTTTTGTATCATGCTTTTGTATATTTATGGGAAATTGTCATGAAGAAGGTTTCGAATAGGGCCCAGGAGTGATCACTGAATTACTCAAACCTGCATGAATGACATACAAAACCACTTCAGGGATGTTTTTTGGGAGAGGGAACAACGTTATAACATGGTAGAGAGCGCCAAAAAGTCGATTTTGCATAGTGCCCTTTTTTAACAAAATTGTTGATTTAACCAACAGTAAATTAGATGATCAAAGGCTGAAACAGTTAACAGACAAGAAGATCAAGTGGGAATGACCTACATCTTTCTAATATACATTTTACTGAATTTCCTTCCATTGCTTACATAATAAAGATGTTTGTGTTATACTTAAACCTGCCTATAAATCCAGGTGTGAATAACCACTTCTGATTTTATTGCAGTTACATTCCACATACTTTTACCATATATATCTTGACCCTTGGCTCCTGCTTCGTATTTTTGCCTCACTATTGGACTTGACAGGAGGGAGAGCAAACAGGGAGCTCCACTGTTTACCATGCATTAGGTCTATGTTTCTGTAGCATTCATGAGCAGACACATGTGACACGCAGAGCCACACATCCGAACACATGGGAGGGAGCGGAGGTCAGAGAGAGCATGGCGCATGTGACTGCCACATGCAAAAGATGAGGAGGGTTAATGGATGGTATAGGTCACATAATTAGGAAAAATACTATGGAATAAAGCATGTAATTTGAGGTATGTGGTAAACAAAAAATAGGTTTACAAAAGTTAAAGGTACAGTATAACTTTCTGATGGTGGCTTGTCACCTACTTGATCACATGGAAATAGAAAGTAGAAGAAGTATGGTAATAGAAACATTCTTCTTGGAGATAGAGACTTTTTATGCCATTCTGTGGAAAATTACAGCCAAAGGAACAACATTTCCATGGAAACAAGCAGGAAGAGGCCCGTCAACAGGCCAAATAAGAGTCAGGTTTGTGACTCTTATAAGATCCAAGGCTGTAAGGACACACGTTTTTCTACGTTTTTCAGTGCAATAAATCCAAAATTAAAAAGCAAAAAACAAAAACAAGAGCAAATTTAAACATTACAGGTGCACTATGTAACTTTTCTGGGTGTTATTGCTTTGGAAAATTCAACAGTACGGCATTAGATCGATCAATCTCCATGGCGACAAGCATGTGATACTATCAAGCCAAATTAGAAGTCTGAATAAGTGAAAGATGATAGAGCTGTTTAATGCCATACTGCCTAACGTTCTAGTTAAAGCAGTAACATCTCTAGGAGGTGTCAAACCTTTACCTGAAAAGTTACATAGTACACTTTTTAAACTAACATCTGCAAATACACTCACCGACCCGGCTATGTTATAACAGGCTAACAGGTTTCACATCTGCTATCTGCCAGTAAAAAAACAGAAATGTATATACGTATAATTGCAGCTGTTAGTTAGTCCAATCATTGTCAATGTTCACAAGGAAAACATAACGTACTGATGGACAGAATGCCAATGAAATATCACACTGGAACCATGTGAAAATCTCTGACGCATCTATATATAAATATATGTTTTATGGTGGCTTTGCGTGTGGTGTATTGTGAGTGAGGGCATTTACATGTCAAGAAAACATCCACTAGCAATCCTAACATTTCCTCCGAGCAAGAGTTATAGATAGAAAATTACACAGCACTATGCCAAGAACTCCAGAGTCAGGCCTGCACACACACACACACACACACACACACACATACACACACACAAATGAACTGCATTGGACAAGACCAAAGAAACAACGCAAAAGTGACAAGCAGCACGATAAAAACACACAGACAAATATGGACCTGTCCTCACTCCACAAATCATAATGCTTTGACTGACGGCGTGGTCTTTTGTCGTGAATAGGTTGAGTGCAAATCATAACTGGTTTGTGACTGAAATGACAAGGCGGACATGAAATAGAATGTGGCGATGTTACTAATGCAGGACAAGCAGTTTTACGTGTAATATTGTTCCTGCCTTTGTACCATGTGATTTAGGGTGCGTTCACACGATAGACTATATATAAAAGGACATGGCTAACCCTCTAGCCGTCGCATTCCAAATAGGAGGTGAGCATGGGTGCAATTTGACTCTAGTTCATCTTCTATTGAAAAAACGTTGCTCGTACCTTTGTAATTGCTGCTCGCTTTTGTGCAACCAAATCAAGATATAAACATTAATACCAGATGTCCGCGTAATCCCTCAGTCGTCAGGTATGATCCCTAGGAAAAGAAAAATTCAAATCTGTTAACAGGAGTGAAGACATTTCACTGCTTCTTCAGTTCTGGTCAGGTTACAAATGGACATGGCCTTAGCTCCTCCCTTCGGATAGATACAAGGCAGTGTCCCCCAGTAATATGACCAGAACTGAAGAAGCGAAACCTTTTCATTCCAATAACTATTTGCCCCAGTTGACAGATTTGATTTATTTTTTTTATTTTTTTACACTATTAATAACAGACCAATCATGTGCCTTCTTTCCCTAAGGTCACTCCCGCAAGCGTTAGCAACAGGTTTTATTGACTACATTTTGTTTTTATTGTGGGTAAGCTTGCTGCAAAAATGCTATTAAAAGCTATAAAAATATGCTGATGTTTATTTTAAAAAAGAGACTAAATTGTATCATTCAAAGTTCCAATTGAAATTCACCATAATGACACTCTATTTTCTGTGCAACCATAATAGCCTACTTACTTTGTCAAAATCTGCACATCAAAAACATGCCATCGGAGGCTTTAAAGACGCACTATGTCCGATCTTTGCCTCAAGGATGTTATTGCTTTGTCTGAAATGTTCCACAGTGTTACAGTAGTGGATCAGTTACCAAAATGTTACACACTGCAGCTTTGTAAGAACACTGTTATATTGAAAATTGATACAGCCAATGAATGCAGAGGCTTGCAAGTAAAATTAAGGTTTTAAAGTTCTTTCCTTGACTTTTTATCCACCACAAAAACCTTTGATGCATTTCTTTAGTAGTGGCTGATTGCACTAAAGCTGCTCTAATGACCCACGTCACATCTGCGTTTCCAAAACACCATTGTTTTGAGCAGCAAAAACACTGGGAACTTTCCCCGACTTCCAGCGCTACATGTGTCTGTGCTGTTGTGTGTTCACTGTTATGCAATGAGCAATGACTGGATTTGAATATTTTAAACATTCAGTAAGCTGCTGCAGTTAAATAAAAATGAGGCATATTTTGTTGGGACACTTGAAGCCTGATAATAAGCTTCCTGACATGCAAAGTTTAAATCATTCATAGAAGTGGGGGATAGGGTAGGCATAGGCTGGTATTTATCTCATTGTGGGTACCATAATCTGTATACACATCATCATGGGGTCCTGCCTCCTTTGTGAGAATAACAGTTGTAAGGTTAGCATTGGTTTCCAGGAAATGGATGCAATTCAATGTAATGTCTCCAAAAAGCATGAAACTTGAGTGTGTATGTGTGTTGGGTTTGCATGTTTTTTGAGGATATTACATTGACTTACATTTGTTTCCTGGAGACCAATCCTAACCTCAAACATACTCACAAAACATGCTAACCTAAACCCTAACTTTAACCTATTTTAGTTGTTGTTGAAGTTGTTGATTTATTAGTTAAGAATTTACAACATGGGGACTGATTTTTATCCGCAAAAATGATGCCGGTCCCCATAATGTGAGTGTGTGTTCAGACTTTAGTCCTCACATTGTGCTAAACACCCACCCTCACAAGAAGTAGGCTATATGCTAGGTCATTTAGGGACAAGATATTAAATATTAACCAACATAAGCCTTTGAGTGCCAATGTGGGATGACAACATGATTCGTTTTATATACACTGTCTGCAAGCTGACTAAAAAGTGGAAGTGGTCAGAGACTGCCGAGGGTAAATCTGCCTACAAGTATCGGAGTTCGTTGTATTTGCTGCATGCTAGTGTGCTTAGGAGGCCACTGATGGGGGAGGCACTGCTGCTGTCACCCTAAGACTCAAGCAGACATGCAGACAAGCTCTGACCTGGCTTCAACTCCTTAAAAAATGTATCTTTTAACTGCTCTGGATAATATTTTCTGAGATGTACACAGACTGACAACTCTATTAATATTTGATGGGCCTAAATGATTGCTTACATAGCTGTATGTACTTAACTCAGAGCATAATCTATATTCAAACATTGACATTGTACTTACAGAATGTTCTTTGAATGTTATGTAACCGTTTAGGACAGTTACTTCCAAACATCAAGTTAGAGGTTATTTGTATCATAATAACCAAAAATCTGTAGTAAAATATGGCATGTTTTTGAGAATAATACATCATACTTTTATTTTCACTTAACAAATTATCATCAATTAAGTGTTTTTTTGTGCTTTTTGCACAGTAGGTTCAAAAAGTGGTGCCGTTGCATGACCCAAAAGGCGTGATTATTGTCAACTGAAAGGGATATAAACCATGAGATTAACATGACAAGTTTGTGCATCCTAATCCTAAACAAATACTGATTAGGTTCCGAATATGAACTTAAGCTGTAGAATGATGTATTGTTGTTATTTATATGAACTTTGGTGAGATTTCAACTAAACAGACAAGAATTAAGCGAGTAAGAAGTACGTGTAAAGAAGCTGAGGGATGGGAACCTCAGGGGGAGTATCTGGAAACAGGCCGGTACTTGATACAAAGAGGGAGTAACCAGTCCCTCAAGGCTGAAAATGTGAGACAACATCGGCAAGAAAACACCAAGGGAAGGCCAGTCATGGATAATGGTGAGGAAAAAAGGCATTTCTGACAAAGTGCTTTTCTGTTTATGCAGCGCTATGCTCAAATTCAGACACGTGCCGAATCATTTTCTTCACTTCCTCTTATTGGTCTACATCACATGTGTCAAACTCAAGGCCCATGATCCAGATGTGGCCCTTCACATCATTTTATGTGGCCCTCGACAGGGTAAATCAAAAGGTATGATACTCTTAAAATCTCAATTTATCAGGAGATACGCAGTTACACAGCCATATTTTTACATCTAGTCAAATGCATATGCAATATTTGTAACTTGAATAAGTAATAAATACAGAAAGAGTTAATTAACAAGCTAAAACATTTGTTAATTTTATTTTACATTTGGCCCTTTGAGAACAGCCATTTTGGTGATGTGGCCCTCGGTGAAAATGTGTTTGACACCTCTGGTCTACATCATGAGAATAACAGGACCACAACATGAAGCTAAATATACATAAATTGTATCAAACCAGAATTGTGACCAAAAATCAACCCCCCAAAAAAGCAATTTGTAATTTTTTTGTTTTTCTCACATCGCCCACTAGTACCACTAATATATTCTGAGACCTGTAAAAAAAAATTAAAAAGTGAATTTATCAAAAACATTGGACATTGTGTTGCTATTAATGCAGTGTTTTTTTTATTCCAGGTGTAAGCTATTATGAAATTGGTTTGTTTGTCAGTTTGTCAGTCAATAATAAAAAAAAAAAAAAACCAAAAAAAAACAAAAAAAAAACCTGTAACTGTAAAAACGTATTTCCTTTGATTACTGCATAAATTAGTTCAAAGAAAGACATGAAATGCGATGCAATGACAGACGTGACAGTTTTAGCCACACTCAACACACAAGTAACAAAAAAAAAAAACACAGTGTTATCTCTTAAGGCGGAACTAGAGTGTTGGAAAGCTGCATTACCCTGACGTGAACTTGAGCGCGCGTCACCTTAAATAACCCTAGACTGGCACAGGTACAGCGAGTCTTATAGCTCACTCTATACTGAAGCAACTTTGGCTCCCACACTGGTTCTCTCATTCATGCTCTGACAGCGGAAACGAAGTGCGTCCAAGTTACTACATGTTGATCCACCGTTTTAACTATAGCAATGTATAGTATGCATCCTTGGCACTGCTGTGGTAAAGGCATACAACTGTAGCGTCCAACATGTCAGGGCTAGTATGACTGCAGTTAGAGAGTATAGTGTTGATTTTCAGGGGGGAGCTGGAGAGGCTGCAGTGAAAAATGAGGCAGCGGTGGCGGAGTGTAAATCTAAAAACAAAGACCAAAAGGACAATGAAAGTTTACAGGCTACACAAGGGATCTGGGCATTTCCCAAGAAAAATATGCAAGAATGTAATTACAACTCTACATACGAGTGCATCATGTGGTCAGCTCCACCCCTGCACTGGTCCTGGACACTTGAAATGAAGAATTATGAGAAATAAGAAACATAAAATTGCTAAATTATTTCAAGTAATTAAGTAAAAGCAGTACAGTTATATCGTAATTATAGAGCATTTGATTCTCAGCAAAACAGGAAGTACATCGTGTACCGTAACTGTAAACTCTGCTGTGTCTCTGTTGTGAAAAGCACTTATAAACTCAATGCGGTGTATAATTAGGATGCTGTGTGTTAGTAAAGTTAACAATACATTTGGACTGCTGCAAGCAGTTTGAGATTAACTAGTTCAATTCCTCACGTTTTTGAGACAGTAAAAATTAGGTACATGTAATTTGGCCTGGTGGAGTTGCATGCTTGTTTAGAGACATTTAATGCCATACTGTGCAGCATTCTAGGCAAAGCAATAACATCCATGGAGACAAAAGTTAGTACATGGTAGAACGACACTAAGCCGCTAAATTTGCGACCCAACCCACAGAATAAAAATCTATTTGAAAAGTTAATATAGTGCTAAAAGACTGATGACAGAGCGTATACTCAGTAGGCCCAGTGACAATACAGCAGGATATTGAACTGGAAAAGTGCTTAGGACAACAATATTCTCTTCTTTCTGTTCTTGAACTGTGCGTTGCAGCACTACAAGACATGCAACATTACATTTTTGGTATGTTTGGCTGCAGGGATAGGATAACGCATTAAGTAACTTGCGAAGGAGACAGGTCAGAACTCACGTATTGAATAGCTATCCTACTCTACTTGTCAAATCCACATTTTTCATGATTTCTCCAGAAGCTGCTTGCAGTCCTGACTCATGTTGAGAGCCCTGTGTTATGAATATCAATGTGTTTTTAGTGTCATACTAATGCCTAACAGGAGCGTGATGTGACACTTTAACTCTTAATTACGCATCTATTAACTGTGCTGAGGGAAACAGGGCTGCCGTCCTTACTAACAAGGAACATTCATTAAGAGGTATATTGGGTATTTACTTTAGCTGTTATAAACTAGGGATAAAATCTATATATAACAACTGTAGTTCAGTTTTAACTTTATTTTAACTTTAGTCTTAAACATTATGATTGCAAAGGCTGTGTTTCTTAACCAGTCAGAAGAAGTGGTAGGTGACAATAGGTTTCATTCACATACTAGATTTGATTATTTCAGATCAGGAGCCTCTATAGGAGTGATTCAATGTTTTTGGAAGAAATATCCAAACTGAAAATCAACAAATGTCATATTTTATCATTATTTGGTTGGGATTTGCTCTACAGCTATATTAATTTTACATCTTAGAGTCATTTCAGATGGTAATTTTCCGGTCTTGAATTATGGCACCACTATCTGAAACTGAAAAAAAAAAATCAATGTTGTTTATTAAAGCTGACAGAGAAGATGTTGATCTTTGTGCCGGTTTTTGTTTCATGAGGACAGGTCCAGTAAATACAGAGATACTGACGATAAACCAGGTCAACAAATATGCAGTCTGACAGTTAAACAGCAAATTCCACCATAGAATTCTGACCATGTAAATACAGTCTAATGTAGTTAACAAAAGTGCAGATTATTAAAACATTTTCACCTCATATATAATGTTGCCATATGTTCTAAACTGGAGCTTTACACTTTTACACTATTTAGGTTAATTGCATCTTCCATAATTTCAGTGACCTGTGTGAGCATTCCTGGTTACTCTGTGTCCTTACATGATCTGAACCTACCAGGAGCTTGGGACATGCGGGCTGTGGGATTACCAACACTTAGATTAGCAACTAAAACGCCCCCTCACCTAATCTCTTATTCTGATACCTTTTTCAATCTCTGGCTTCCTCTATGTCCCCGCATTTGACTTTATTTAATCAGCGGTAAATCACAAGTGCTAATTCAATACAGGGGGTATTGTATTATTGAATGGGATTATAATAGCGTGTGATAAAGTATAGAGGTGGACTAATTTGGTTTTTTTTCTGTATGAGAACACCTCCATCTCAGTCCTTACAGACATTTGTTTGTGGATAGCTCTGTCTACAACCTGCATCATCAGAGGCTATAATACTCCCTACAATGAAAGCATGGGCAGACTTGAAGAGACAATACTACCACAAAGTGTTAAGGTTTCATGTCTCTGTCTCGTACTGATGGTAAATAAACTTCTCCTGTGTCAGAAATCTAGAGTCTCCTGCCTCTCTTTACAACTATCAGGCTACTTCAAAAATGTTTACAACAGTTATGGTTAGATATGACATTTGATCAATGTTTTCAGGACCTCTGGTGAGAATAAAACAGCATTAACTATGTAAACAAACTGAACAAGAAGTGAATCTGCATTGTTAATTCATTTTGTGTAGCGTTAACTTTTCCTTTTCATGGCAGTACTTGGTAAAAGAATGCAGTAAAATGGAAAACCATCCTTCTGAGCATGCCCCACTCCCTGGTCTTTTACTGTCAGCCTTGAATCGCAGCAGGTTTCAAATGAAAACATATCAGTCTGGACACATGTGCTTTTTCCACTGCAGTAACAGGCCGATCCCACACTTTCTCATGAAATACAGTAGATTTACAGCCGTGTGGAACACCCAGCGCGCTTCCCGTCCGTCCCCCAGGGCAGTGGCTGGCCTTCTCTCCCCCTCCTCCTCCAGAGCCCCACCCCCCTCATCTCCTCTCTCCTCTGTCGTCACTGCGGCGGGTGCGCATGGCTCCTCTCCGCAGAGCTGTCACATGTGATCTGGTCACTCCAGTCCCCGCTTCGCACCCTCCTGCCCACGTTAGCACCAGGCTGTTGGAAGCTCCACTAGCAACACCGCTGACAGGGAAAACAATAGAAACACAAAGGACAGGTTACCAAATATCTTTCTCCATCATCTCTTTTCAAAGCAGCAGATAGGAGGAGAATGACAAACAAGTGATTAAGTAAATGTAACGTAATTGTCTGGTGGAGGGCTTCATAATGCATGTCTCCATGAAAACGTCCGTTCTGTTCCATAGACAGACCATAATATTCCACAATATGACATAACACTTATCCCTCTCCATGAAGCATGTTCTGATGTATGGCTTTAACTTTGTATTTCCATGCAATAATGCAGGTGGCTTGCCATAGACAAAAAGGTCAGCACACATTAACATTTAACTTTAAAACATTCCAGCTCTTTGATTTCCAAAACAAAACTCTAAAATATAAGTTCATGAATACAGATGAATTGAATGTGATTATAACATAACATACTGATTTTAGGGTGCATGTGCACCATTATCACTTGTCCACTTTTTTGTGTTTTCATTTTTCAGCAGTAACTACTGACTCCTTATGTGGCCTCTCTTTCCAGCACCCCGATAGTTGTCTGAATCCAAAATGGGTGCTATTGAAGGCGCACATGATGCAAACCCAGTCAGTCATTCCTGTGGAGCGGAGAAGGCTCTAAATCTGTCGGGAACGTGTTTTCTCTCAGCCAGAGCGACTCCAGGTGGGAGCAGCCTGATAAACCCACAGGCGGAGCACTGTTTGGGGCAGGACTCCCACAGACACACGCGCACTGTCAGGAAACCACCAGCCACTGTGTGCACCCAGTCGCACAGGCAAAGGTCTGCCATGCACTCACTAGAATTAGACTTGAAAATGTAACTGTTTTTGTCCTTCTTGTATCAATATTGTGTTGAAAAGTTGCCTCAAACCACCATAATTGTTAAGTTGCATTATGCTACATTTTAAGAGTGTGTCCAAATAGCTTGTAGATGTTTAAAAATGGGATGCAAGAATCATAACATAAGAAAAGTAAAAATACCTACATTCAAGATCACCCTACACAACACATGATAAAAAATATATAAATAACCATTAATAAAGTAACTAAGATATATTTGCATAATTTCATTTATATACACATACTTGTATAGTATTTTTATAGTGTTAATGACAGTTTTAAGTTAGAATTCCCTTCCATTGTACTACTGACAAGACAAAGTTTTATAGTTAACAGAATTGTTGATGCCAATTGAATGAGCTTTAACCAGAGCTTACTTTATTTTTTATTTATTTTACTTTAATTGTTTTGTTTTTGTTTCGTAAGCGTGTACTTGGAAAGGACTAAATAGATTAATAGAGTGTGTGTGTGCTGCTATAGAACCCTAAATAAGATTAGTGAGCTTGTGAGTGGACATTAACTGTTTCAAAGACCCCGTGTGACCTTTTGTTTTCTCACAACAAGGGCGGGGTTAATCATTTTAAGTATATTTCCTCCTTTTTTTCCACACTTCATCCTGACACGATAACCCACGCATAATTTTAGCTGTTCAATTGCCTATATCATAATTATATTTATAAATAAGCTTGATGCACGTCTATTCAAATTGGTTTATATCATTAGGACATCTGCTGCCTGATTGGCTTACTTTTTCAGGTATAATCCATTCCAAGCTAGTACAGGTGAAGTACAAACAAATCGACTGTTAGGTTTTAAAGTCCCCTTGCCTCTGACTCATTTTTCTATGACGTCTCTAAGCAGATGTCTGTGGTCAGCAGAGACCAAAACCAGGGCTTTAACTTGGTTACTTATTTAAGATGTTCTGTTTGTGTATCTGTTGAATCCACTTCTGTCCGTGCTCTCAAAACACATTAACCATTTGTATTTGATTATAAGTAGAGGTAAGTGTGGTCTAGGTGAGTGAGTTAATGCCCTGATCTGTCAATAAACCTTCGTTGTTTTCTTTTGCGCCTGTGCCTTAAAACATTCAGGAAAAAGGTGTTACTGGCAGTAATTACTTGGAAGGTTTTTAAAGGGACTGTATCCTGTGCTCATACAGTTTTAAAATAGGAACTACAATCAAAACTGAACCTGAGCTGCCAGATCCTTAACCTGCATGTAAAGGACACACTTTTTTCTCCTTCTCAATATCTGGACAGGCCATGAGCTGCAGAGGCCGCAGTAGCAGGTGTAAGGGATTTGATAATGATGATTCAGATCAGTGAGCGCTTTTTAGCTTTATACCAGCTGGATTTCAACACTAAAGCTGGCAAGCCAAATGAAAGACTCATTTGAGGCTCATTTTGTTTTCTGATTGGATAATCATCTTGAGAACCAAAACATCAAATTTTAACATGTCCAGTGTTTTTGTTATTAAAAATAAATCTGCATTAAAATGATTATCAGTAAAAGCTATATTTGGTTTGAACATCTTTACTTTGTATCTATGGACACAGTTAGGTCATTTTTATGGAATTTACAATCAAAATATTACATGCAGTTCATTTAAATCAAATGTCTGTTATGCTGCAGTCAGCCACTGATTTCTGGAAAGGGAAATGAGAGAACAAAAGCAGAAAGAAACAATGTCAACCACTTCTGTATAATATGAATCACAGATATAGTTCAGTTATTTAAGACAAAGAGATACATATTGACCCAAACGTACTCACTTACTCTAGCATTTTCAGACACGTCACATTTTGATCCTACTTATCCTGAAGTGCAAACTGCATTGAAGGCACTCAAGAGTCACCACAGGTTTATGATAGGTCCGAATATATAGAGCTTCAGCTATTGTGTAACATTATGTAGGCTTTTGAAATGTTTTTCTACAGTTTCTACTATCTTTCAAGCTGACCTTCGGTAGCTTTAAATGGAATAAATCATTAGATAACCTTGACAAAGTGCAAGAGTAATATTATGCTATTCCTGGAAGTAAAGCACATCTGAAAAACAAGCTCCAGCTCTAAAAGTACACCAGGCAAGGACCACATAATGCAGACTAATGCTGTGTGAAATTAACTAGTCATTAAGAACAAGATGCTATTTTTCTTTCCTCAGCCAAACCCAAGATGACCGACCATCACTACATCAATCACCCTGTAAAAATAGAACAATGGACTTTGATGCCTGTCGCTTTTTCACATCCATAATGTCAGGAAGCACTTTTCCGTACTTCAACCTTCATTGTCTGAAGCTGCAGTGGTTCGGCTATTATCCTAATGTTCGGTCTGTCATTAGAGAATGGAAAAACTCATTAACTTTTTTTATAACATAATTTCAGCCTGGACTGAAAATTTCAAAAGACATATTTGGTCCACATGAGTTATTTTGAGTGGCAAAATTCTAGCTAAAAGCAAGATCTTAATTGAACAAGTGATCAAATGACTCGAATATGAGAGAAGTGCCCCCTTTTACCCTTTTAAAAGTGCATGGCAGGTTAGACTATTAATTTCACAAAAACATAATTAACATGTTTATATTTAAGATTTACAAACAAATATTTTTCATGTTTTTTTTTGTTTATTGTTTTGGTTTATAATTTAACTGGTTGGACATGGGCAGCAGATGTGATACACTGTATGTAAAGTTAATTCCATAACCCTTTACCTAGCTATCACAATATTATTAATAATAAGGGGCCAAAACATGTCTAAATTGCACAATTGTTATAATTTCCCTAATAAAAATGAATGACAACATCTTTACTTTATTAAATGAAGGTTTAAAAATTTTCTCAGAGGGAAAGGATGGAATTTTCTGTAGTAATGACACAGGTAAAGGTATTTCCATTCGGGACTCCCTAAATGTCTAAGCACTACTTCCTGTGTTTTTGTACTATTCTTCTTAATGTATTTTCCCTGTATTTTTTTTAAAAGTAATAATTGTTGTTTTTTTCCAACTTACAGGTCTTATATTAAACAGAATAGATTCTTGTGAGCTTTAAGCCACGCTACAACATTGTTACCTCTGCTTTGTTTTATTCACATGTTTGAGTAATCCTGTGTGATTAGTCTGTTTACATCCATCCAACAAATATCACTAGAGCTTTTATGTTAAACATTTGCCAATCTCATTACTAATGGTAGCTTTAAAGGTCCTATATTAGACAAAAACAGCCATGTTATAACGCTGTCACCTTGTCAAAAACATACCTGGACTTATGTTTTGTTTCATTCACACATGTTTTAATAATCCTTTATTATTAGCCTGTCTACATCTCCAAAGCTTAAAATGCTCTGTTCCACCTTGTGATGTCATGTAGCGGTGGTTTTCAAGTTAACAGCTACATTTTACCTTTTGTTCAGAAGAGATTGGCAATTCCAGGGCTGAAATCATCCAAATGATTATAGGTAAGGTGTATGGAGTTTAAAACCAAAGTGGAGCACTTCCTATGTTATCACATGACATCACAATGTATAGTGTTTTCCATTTGATTATGTATCCATAACACCACTTTAATTATGTATGTTTCTGGTACAATTTGGTACACACTGTATTCACTCCTAAGACTCTTCAGTGAAGCTCCTCACCGAAGATGCCGGTTAGGGGCCCTCGACACATAGTTCGAGTGCTTCGGGGTATTATGGATCAGGCGTGGGTGATGAAAGTGGAAGGGGTCGTGTTCAAGCTATGTAGGCTCTCTTCAAGGCTTATCTACGTCAATAACTTTGGCGGAGAATGCAAGACCAAAGTAACAACATCAATATATTTTCCTTCATCATACTGGCCTCATAATCTCAAATAATCGTCTTGAATATCAAGAGGAATCCTTGCCCAAACGTATAGGTGATTTTGCCTTGCAATTTCCCAGAAGTGAGGGGCTAATCTGGTTCATCTGGAGCTGCTTCATCAGTGGTGAGGGCAGGGCATCAGGAGCTGCCAGAGCTTCTCCCGGGCCACTGTTCTAAAGGGGATCAAAGTGGAATCCTGTGACTGCTTCTGACCTTGACCTGTGATGTTTGTTTAGACTTCCAAATACTCTTCTGGAAATTTCAAATCACTAACCTTTCAAACAAACAAAATCTTTTTAGGCATTGTCCCAGTATGTAACCTTTTTCATTATGGGCATGTTTATTGCGATGGAAAATATAAAAAATGCATCTTTACTCTACGCGGGCTTGGATCTCCACAGACCTGACTCTTATTTGGCCCGGAAGAGGGCCTCCTCCTGTTTGTTTTCATAGAAATGTTGTTCCTTTTGCTATAATCTTCCTCACTATGGCATAAAACCAATTTTAATCCATTAATGAAGAAGAAAGTTACTCTGTCCCTGCACCATGACAGAGAAAACACTGCCTTGGATATTCTCAGAGAGTTACCTCCACTTGGTTCCTTTCAGCTATGTGACAAAATGGGATGATACGTCTGCTTGCTCTTTTATAGTTCTCATCCAATAAAATGCAAAATAAAATGCTATATCATTCAATCTCATTTTTATTTAGAAATACCTGCTTTCACGACGCACTGAATGGAGTGTTTTCATGAACAAGAATAAATCAAAGTATGGTACAGGGCTTTTAAGGGTTTTATAATAAAAACTGCAAAAACAAGCTGGTTGTGAGTAATTTTCAAAGTCCTATCAGGTAACACTAAACTCTGCGTCCTTCTCATGCAACCACCTCATTCTGACCTCTGTACTGTTTTTTGCCAAAACATTAAAAAAAATGTTCCGCTGATATTTTTTTTCCAATCCTATTCATTACATTACTCATCACTTCCACAAAGAGAATCATGGCATCTTCAGCTGTCCTAGAGCTAGTTCTCCTGTCTGTCTTTTCCTGGCTGTCGCTGAGACCTTTTATTAAAATGTATTGTGAAATTTAAAGTTAAAATAAAAATACTATAAATACTAAAAATATTACAAGCTGTCATGTTCATATTAGAGCCTGCTTGTTTGATGTTAATCTGCACAGTTGAGTATCAACCTATAGTCATGCATTATTAATTTTTTAGAGTGGCTGACCTAGTTTGGCACGTGCTAGCCAAAGCTGCTGTTCATTACATTGATTTTTGTCAGATTCTGATATCCAAAGTCCTGCACCATATTGATTACCCACAAATCCATCCATGCTGGCGTTTATAATCATCTGTGCATGTGTACTGGTGTTAAAGAAGGCTAAAGGCCGGAGGTCAGGGGGAGGGGCTTACTCACATGTAGTCTGAGTGCACTAAGCTGCTGATGTAGACTAAGCTGAGGACATCAGTTTGGCGTATCCTCACAGGACCTCAGCCAGTTAATGTATGGCTGGATGGAGATGAGAGGCCAGACGGCCCTGTGGCTGTGTGAACAAAGAGAGGCAGATAAAATGTCACAGAATAAATCCAGGTCAGACAGACTGGTTTTACTGTAATGGAAGATATAATTACAGTTTATATTTGATAAAACTATTTAAGTGTAAACGTCTGTTTTAAGTTGTGAAGTTAATAACTCTACTTCTACCTAATTGTGGAACTGTGTGTTATCATAAAACATAATGGAGAACAGAAGGTCATGATAGGTTTATTTCTTATATTGTATAGGCTACAAAAAGCCAACCTTTTGAACAATCATCTATCCTCCCTGTTTTTTCGTGTTGAACAAAAATTACATTTATATTTTATAATTACATTTATACTTTAACAAAGTAAACAAAAAATAACAAAGATAAACAGTGAGGCATTGGGTATATCAGCACTCTACTGTCTCCATGTGGCCGAAGAAAATATTACAACAACATCCACGTGGGTCGGATCTTTTTACAAAAACAAAATACAATTCATCGTAAAAAATAAAACTAGATGTAAAAAAATGACAGATTGGCTTTGCTGTTTGGCATCACATTTTCGCTAACCCAGGTTAGCTCTCAAGGTTAGCCAACAATTTAGCTCGAAGGTTTGCCCGATGAGTTCTGTCCTGGTAGTTCTAAGTTATGTAATCATTCAAGGTCAAACAAAACTAACAACGGGTATTAACAATGACACAAGTTTACATCAAAGGCATGTTCCAAGCGCTTTAGCTACTGGACCCTTTCACATCTTTATGCAGAGACTATCCAAGATGGCCGGTGCATCTGGTCCCATGGTGTAATGGTTAGCACTCTGGACTTTGAATCCAGCGATCCGAGTTCAAATCTCGGTGGGACCTCGTCCTTTTCGAGAGCTTGACTTACTGTAGTTAGATAGTCCAGGTAATACAGGTTTTATCCCAGCTGCCTGAAATAGCAAAAACAGCGCCCTGCCTTAAATAAAACAATTAGTTAACGCAATTCTGTGCAATGACCTAAGCTTTATTTTGTATTCACAGTCAAAGACTTGTAATTCACAATGTCGAAATGGAATGTTTTTCCCCCACAATCTGTGCATTTTAAAAAATTAATAATGCATATAGCATATACATAATGGTCAATGGTGAAGTATGGACAATTTAACCGCTTTAGAAGGCGCTTTTTTTGAGGCTAACATTAAGCGCGATTAAGAGCAGTGTTTCAAAGCAGCCACGCCTGTGTATGCTTTTTACCTAAAGGCTGGCTGGCAGTTGGTATTATGCTGTAACACTGAGTGAAATAAAAAGTGATGATTTGGTCAGGACAGCTAGACCCATTTTATATGTAGGTGTCTGTTCGTTTTTTTACACACATAAAACAGTACTTGTATACAAAAAGCAACAAAGAAAAAACAAATTAGCAGACACTATTTGGCACTTGAAGAAATACAGTAACAGTGGTTATGACATTCAGAAATCACAGTGAAGCAGAAAAAAACACCACAACAACAATTAGGTTATACATTTGTTTGCAAAACAAAAAACATTAAGAATATTAAAAAAATTCAGTTGATTCAGTGATTCAGTTCTAGCACAACACAAGCAAACAGCAATATGTCTACCCATTAATATGGCAGAAAAAATTTGGTGATACATGCATTTTTGTCATCATAAATTCCTGCTTTATTTATGTGCATTTGCATGTAGAAAAACTTGTAACTCACACGTAACTGGTCACATGTTTTTAAGAGAAATACTGATTTAGGCTAGGCTATCAAAAGTAACTTAATTCTTATTATTAAGGATCTTGTTATAGTCATATATCAGTAGTCTGCAGCCCGTTGAGGTTGTCCACGTCCCCGTTGCTGTAGGCAGGTTTGCTCTTGTGCTCGTGCTCACTGGTGGATTTGCGGTGCACTAATGACATAGGGGGGCCGTGGTCGTGGTGATCAGCAGGGGGGTGCTCCAGGCTGATCGTGGCCCGGCTGGTCTCTGTAATGGAGGAGTTGGTGTGGTAGTTAAAATGGGAGTGGTTGGTGATGGGTGCGACTCCCCAGCCTGTTTTACCCCACGCACTCTTCCACTGGGCCCACTTCCTCCGCACAGCTGTCTGGGCCTACAGTATGTTTAGAATATTAGTATACTAGCACAATAAAGTACTGTCAATATGGTGATATATTTTCCTACCTCTCCATTGCAGAAGCAAAAGATAACAGCAACCAGCAATCCCTGCAGAGGTCAAGAAAAAACATGAATAAATAATAATTATATATTATAAATAATATATTATAAGTTATATATAATATTTCTCGGTAAACAACAAAATGAACCTCATCCTTACATCCTTGCATAGTATGCTGTAATGTTCAAATTGAACAATATCATTCTGGTCCTATTGAAAGGGGCCATATTAAAAATCTACTTTTACATGCTTTTTATCATGTTAAAACAGTGTTCGCTCATCATTATTTTTCTAAAAGTTGTATTTTGAGTGATTCATGTATGTTGGAGTAATCTTGCACTGTCCTGCATTCAAGGAGTACTCAGACAATTTCACTTTTCACCTAACTCCTAGCCCCACTCATTGCACTGTACATGTGGTTACTCAAAAAAAATCAGACTTTAGGTCATAAATGCTGGGATAAAAAAAAATTCACAGACATTTTACAATAATAAAAACACAAAAATGAGAGTCTGTTGCTTGTTGATAAGACATGCAACTTCTTAGTCCTACAGTTTTGAACAGGAATTCATGCTTCTTTTATTATGCAGTTTTAGATCAATCTTGAGGTTTATATTCAACAAAAATGTTAAATAATGATGAATACATTATAGTTTCATACTAAATAGCTGGGGAAAAAGCTTTTTTTTTTACTCTAGACTGTATTTTCAAACCATGTTGCAGGAGCTGTTTTCCGTTTTGTGATGGACTGAATAAAGTGACAGCCATCAACACATGTTAACAGAGTTATCAATCAAATTACGCTGTTTTTGTTTTGAAGTATTTGTAGCAGTGAACTATTTTTATTGGTGTTTGAAAAATGGTCAACTCCTTTGACAGCTCCCCAGTGGTGCAGTCACAAGATCCCAGTTTACATGTCACGCACATACATTGAGGTAACATCACTGATCAATTTTATAACGCATTTCTTCACTTTAATACTGGTTACGATATGGAAAATGTAGGTTTACTTAAATGAAATGTGGATAGCTAAATCACTTTTTCACAACAGTTGAATTCTTTACCAATCCATGTGAGCATCTTTTCATTTTGCAATCAGGATATTGCTTCTGACTTTACCTGGAAATGACAAAAAATATTAACAAAAAAGTCATAGATGGCACGGCTGATGCGTCCCTCGGGTCTCCATGGGAACAGGATGAACTGCACTCCCAGCAGAGGGATCAGGATAAGGGTAGCTCTGACGGCTTTCATGTACGCAGTGGACTCTGCACAGTGTGTCTCCTTTAGTTTAGTGATCAGAACCCGCACAATGTTCAGCAGGAAGAAAAAGTTCACCTAAAGGGAGCAAAGCACACAGTTTAAAACAGAGCATGGACCTCCAAAAGAATAGCTAGTATTCAGTTTATTTTTTCATCTAGTTTTAGATGTGAATCCAGCATCAACAGGACTATGACAAAATTCTGTCTTAAGACATGATAAGGGATTAAGATGGTTATTTAAATGTGTTTCTTTGAATATACAGTGTTTGTGTGCAGTTTAGTGTTATATGTGTGCACCATTTTTACTAAGAAATATCAAAGAAGATAGTTAATTAAGAAATAGCTATTAGCCTTGTTAGTCCTTTGATTATTTTTTTTTTTTTATAATCGATCCAATGGTTCAGTGGATATGATACTCACAAGCAGAGCAGCCTGAATA
This sequence comes from Periophthalmus magnuspinnatus, assembly GCF_009829125.3. Classification (NCBI taxonomy): domain Eukaryota; kingdom Metazoa; phylum Chordata; class Actinopteri; order Gobiiformes; family Gobiidae; genus Periophthalmus; species Periophthalmus magnuspinnatus. The sequence continues at coordinate 20,599,038 of NC_047132.1, forward strand.
GGTCCATGAATGATGTAGAGCAGTTGTGTGTGAGAGCTGATCCAACATCTGAAAAGGAACATGAAACAGTTTTTACATCACCCGATATTTAATTTTATGCTTTGAAAACTGAAAACGTACTTTTTACTGATATATATTAGAATCTTACTTGTCATTATAGAGCAGTCCACGTGCCACGGCGTAAATAATGGCTGGAACGGCTGGAAAGCCTGAGAATACAGAACATAATAGAATTGTTATAAAACAGCTTCACAATACATGCAAGTCTATAGGCTTTAACACGGTTGAAATCTATATACCTATTGAAGGATACAATGATGCAGTTCAAGGTGGAGCATGAACAAGAAAAAACTGCACAATAGGCACTTAACAATGCATTAGCGCTCACATGTGCTGTGCAAGGATAAGAGCTTTACAAAGATATACAAGAATGAAGTACTGAAAGTCCTTTTAAAAATATGCTAAAATGGCTATGCAGTAAAACAAAACAAAAAACTCACAAAAAACACACATTATTGAAATATGACATGACACACAATGAAATGTGTTATTTTTATTTTAAATGTACTAATATTAGAGTGAAAAATGAAATTGTTTGGTACAAAAATTGTATTTCATAACTCTCCTCAGAAAGCTTGTGTAGTGGATAATAGGGTGGCTCTTCAGTATAAGTGGCGCTGAATAACTGCAGTGTACCAGAACTGCATAATCAGTACAGGAAAGTGAAAGGAAGAATACTTTTCTGTTCGCAAAAAAAGTTTTGAGGTGGAAAAACGTACCTATTTTAAACTATTGATTTTTTTTTTCATGATAATATATTATAAAAACAAATGGTAAATATTGACTTCCTGGACAACTACAGTAAAGAAAGCATGTACTCACCCCATCCCAGGACGTAGTACCAGAAGAGCTGCTGTTCTCCCACAAACACAGCCACAATGATGAGGGTGTGCAGGTAGATGCCCTCACACAGCATCCAGAAATAGGTAGAAGTTGAAGTGTACTGGGTCAGCACAGCCAGGATCTTACAGCTCACCTAATGGATTTGGCAATAAGGTCAAGATTAGATTTAAGGTTGGGTGAGGGAAAAAATGTTATCAACATCCCAGTTACACTATTTATTATAGTATAGTATTAGTATTGGAGTTTTGTCTCACGGGGTTGCTTGCAGTTATTGCCTGGTTATTGGCCACTGTCAATGACAGCCACATGATGGTCACTATGGAGTTGAGGATGAACGACATAAACATGTTTTTATGAAGAGAAATCCTCTGGCAGCTCAAACTTCTGCAACCAAACAACGTGCAAAAGGATTAGCTTGTCAATTAGACACAAACATTATATTTGGACATTAGAGTTGTCTTACTCACTTGAAGTAGGAGAAGATAATGAGGCATATAATAAGAGAGACTATGGAGAGACCATGGCCAACCATGGCCAAGTAGTAAAGGCTGATGGCAAACTGTAAGATGAAAAGATAAAATATAATCATTTTATAATGTGTATAATCTTACAAGAATACTAGAATAATAAATGTATTGTAATCTAATGATAATCCAGAATGTTCCAATATGTGATTGCAGTTAAAACAATGGTCTAGCTAAAACATTGCTTTTTAAATTTGATCAGATTTGAAAGCCTTTCATTTTTTATGTAGATTGATAGATACAATATACAAAATACAATATACATTGCAAATCAATAACTTAACAATATCATTAAAAGCTATTTGCAAAGGTCCTATATTATGCAAATTTACTGTTGTGAGCCTTAAGCCATGTTGAAATGTTACTACCTCAAAAACATACCTGGAGCTGTGTTTTGTTTCATTCACATATGTTTGTGTAACCCTTTTTATTAGTCTGTCTACATCTCCAAAGCTCAAAATGCTCTGTTCCACCTTGTAATGTCACAAAGCAGTATGGAGTTTACAAATACAGTGGACCACTTCCTGTATTACCACATGACATCACAAGGTGAAAAAGAGTATTTTCTGTCTGACAGAACTCTAAATATGCCTAAATGTGCAGAGATTTTGTGTTAAACCGGTGTGAATGAAACAAAACTCCGGGTATGTTTTTGACAAGGAAACAACATTATAACATATATCAGAATATAGAGTAATATGGGCCCTTTACATAATTTCTTAGCAACTATTGATTTATATACTTTGTTGTATAAGTAAGTGGTTATACATTCTTTGTACAATACAATAAAAATAATAATTATGCAGAAAACTATTTGGGGCTGTCTTGGTTCAGCATAATAGAGTTCTAAGTGCTGTGGTGAGAAGTCGTGAGTCGACTGATGGTGCTGGCTTCAGTTCAGGTAGTTGTGATGGGGGTCTGAGTGTGTGTGAGTATCAGATATCGACACCTGGCATAAAACATCCCGCTGTTATTTCCTGTGGAGGTTCACATTTCATTTCACAGAAGAGAGGGTACACTACAGCCTTCCCATAACAGTGCAATAGAAAAATATGGACACAAATATGACCTTGTAGCTCTGTAGGTCCCTGTGCACATGTCTTTCTGTGGGATTTCAAATTGAGAGATTATTTCTGCAATCTATTTCAAAGACAACTATAATACCCTAGTAATATCCATGAATTAGCATATATGACTCCTACTTCATGAATTAGGCTAAATGTCAATGAAGCCATTTTGTGAATATGGTATTTTTAGGTGATATTCTTTTCTAAACAGACATAGTTGCATTCATATTATTTAATTTATTGATTGATTGGCCAACTATAATGTAGTCATCATCAACATAAAATAAAGTACACTCATTATCCCATTAAAGACCTCTGTAATATGTATTAAATTAAGTGGCTATGTATTAAAGTAAGTGGCTGCCTTTGCCAGGAAACACTACTGTACACAAACCATCAATTTTCTCCCTGTGCTAGTATGCAAGCTGAAATAAGCAATAAGTGTGAGATTGTCTTTCAAAAAGAGTACAGACTTTTCACTATAACATTTTAAAATGTTTAACCTGTGAGCGAGATAACAGTCTCTGAAGGTCGGTGGATTATATGGATTCATGAGAATATAATAACACTGCTGAGAGTTTAGTTTGAAATAAATCTTTAGTTTTTGACTGAAAGATTTTATCAGGGTGAAACCAAATAAAAACAGCTTTTGCTTTGTGGCAGCTTTGTGCGACAGGTACAGCGGGTTATGAGATTGCCCCCTTGATTTGGTAAAGAATTTCTGAAAAGGACTTTGAGCTTTCTTTGACGATCTGGATTTTCCAGGCTGTAAACTTTAAAAAGCCTACTTTATACAAACATATTTTTAGTTTTAGTTTTAATATTGTGCTATAATATTGTACCTTCATCAAAAAATATATATGGAATGCTTTATTTCATTAGTACACATTTAATGCTTGGTTACTACGTTACTTACGTTACTCTAAATTACTACCAAAGCTGAGGTGTAAAGTAGTTTGAGTTCCATCTGCACAAGAGCTAAAATACATATTTAGCTCTCACTTGAACTTCAAAATAACATAACATAAGTCAAGAAAATATCAGTGCACCAGCAGGCATATGCACCAATATTTGGGAATCCCTGCACCATTAAAAACTTTGAGATAATTAATGGTAATCTGGCTTGGTTCAGGTTGCCTTGACATAAGGTGTACCTTGAGCTTGTCTTTGGTGTATATCTGACACTGGGTGTAGTTCGTCCAGACCCGGTTGCTCTCTGGATGATGGAACCACTGGCCGTCAGGGTTACATACCTTGGTAACCTTCTCTGGAAAGGACAACATAAATCAATACTCTTAAATGTACTATGTTATTTACAATCTGTTTGCATAACAAACCTCCAGGGTCAAAGTCATGGAAGTACTCAGGGCACATCTGCATGACCGTCCCAGGAGGAGTGTCCCCCCAGCAGAGCCATCCGTCCCAGGTCCGGTTACAGTGTGGACCTACAGGAGGCAGTAGATAAAAAAAACCTTTACATTATTGAGGGCAATTATTCAATAGTCAAAGTCAGTAATGAAATTCTCAAATATAAATGTAATTACTCTTCATGTCTTGTGTAACACTGCTCTAGTATGGCAATAAAACTAAAACTATATGTAATACTTGGTAGACTAAAACATGTGATCAAGGCATTCACTAATCTTGTTGAGAAGTGCTTCATTGGTAGATATACGTTAAAAGCAGCTGGTGGTTAATTAAAAAAAACAAAAACAATAACAAATAGCCCAAACAACATCGAGGAATATATTGTTAATGAGGATTTGTTATTAGGTATCAATGTCCTTTTTCTACAGAAAACATTCAGATAATGGAACTAAGCTGACTTCTTTTGTAGCAGTTAATAGTTTATAAAAAATAAAAATAAACTCATTCAACGTAGGATCATGCATTTAAATATAAACTTTGAGCAACCAGCTGTTGAGCCAGTATACAAATCTTATCCACAATAGCAGGAAAGCGGTCTGTACAAGGCTTTACAGTGGCATGTTGGGAAATGAGAATTTTTCAAAGGGAGAAGTTTGGAGAGCCTGAGACAAAGAGAGAACTTCCTGTCTTTCAAGCTCACTTCCTCCCCGTGTTACTGCTGCACTCTCCTACAAGTCCTTCATAGTATAACAGCTTGTGTGGAGCTCTTGATAAGAACATTTTCCAGTATATTTATGTAGCCAAATGAAGAAAAAAAATCTCTCTTCTAGGCACAATATGGAACAAACTATCAGACGTGCCTCAGACATTGTTTCCTTACTGGAAAATTTGTACTGTTATTTATTTGTTGGATTAAATTATATTTATATTTAATTGTTTGATGTTACATTACAGTGTTATGTGGGAATTACTTATCTTACTGCAAAACAAGTACGTTATTTTGAATATTAAACATTAATCTATTTAATATTCAGTTGATCACATTATAACTGATTTCACTTAAGACATAGCCAGACATAGCTACATCAGGTTTGTGTTAGCTCCAGTCTGTTATCTCAGCAAAGCTGATAATATGGAGGTAGTGCTGTCACCTTGTTCAGTGTATGGGGGATCGTGGATAATTTTCAGGTAGCACTCAAACTGAGCGGCCAGGATCTGGTGCCGAGTTTTCCCCAGGACAGCAGAGATGTCTGTGAAGTTGGTTTCCATCTGCTGCTCCTCTGCTGGGGGCTCCTCTGTGAACGAAGCATCCTCGCAATGACATACCTAACAGATGAAATAATAACGGTGTATGCTTACGAATGTAGTATTATCTTAATGCAATCAAAAACAAGAAAGGACCTGTTTGGGAGTTTTTCAGTCCATGGAACAACTGGGAAATACCCATTGAATTTAAGTAGAAGTTGCAGAAATTAGATGACCCACATAGGCAGTCACGATAGGCCAATGAAGACTGTGACTACTTAGAGTTCTGGCAGTGGTATGTGAGTTTTTAATGTGGTATTTTCAATATGGTTGTATATTTTTATATACAGTTACGTCATAAGAAACCTTGTGAATTTGTGGTGCACTGTAATTTTTTTGTGGCGATTGTGATGCTTGTCTCCTTGGAGAAGTTATTTTTTTGCCTGGAATGTTCCACAGAAGGCATTTCATATATGTAATATCGATCAGATTTATTGGAGAAAATACCTTGAATACCATGCATTCTTACTGTGAGTGGATTTGTCTCTTGATAGATTGGACCTGTAACTTGTCACGTGGTGCCCCCTGCTTATATCCTAGCAGACCAGTTTAATGCCATACTGTACATTCTAGACAGAGCAATACCACAACTAAGCTGGAGGATCCTCACAAAGTGACGCACCTTTAATAAAAATCAATCATCAATCATCACACAAATCACTTACCTCAAGTAAGAAAACAGCTAATATTGAGAGTGGTAGCCTGCTCCACATCTTTCTGCAAGAGATTTCAGAAGAAAAAAAAAAAGTGTAAATACTGTATTTTCATGTTTCTCCATACACAATAGCCCACAATATTAAGTTCATAGAGGACTACGGTGTACAATAATGATTTGCCTAAAGAAAAACAATAGTGGGTGTTATATGTGATATGTAATATGATGTGAACATGTGAACAGTGTAACGTGCTTTAGTGTTTATTTCCAGAGTGCAGGGACAGGAAGTTCATGCTCCTCACTGCAGCCTCAGTCCACTCAGGCCTCAGTGGCGCTGTGTTTATTACAGAGGGGAAAGGCCACACAGTTCCCTCTAGTGTTTTCTCTTTAACAAGAGAACAGGGTCACAGGACATTTACACACAATATAGGATGTGCTACATATGGCAGGGGACCAGATACTGGTGGACAATATGCTAAAAACTTAATTTGCAATTTTCTTCAAGCCAGATCATGATCTTGATTTTTTTCATGATTCACGCAAACTTAGAATCTTTTTATTGCCTTGAAGAGGTAACTAAAGTCATCTGTTTCCTCTGTGCTTCATTCCAATTGGTTAAATTCACCTCAAAATATTGCAATACCAAAACTTATCAAATCCCTCTTTTTACCAATGTTTTATTCATCTTTTATAAAATATTCACCTTTTACTAAATGCTAGTAGAAATATGTGCAATATTGTAACTGAAGCAATAGCCCCATCCCTGTTTGATCACTGTGTAGGTGTTTTATTGTTTCAGATTTCAATCCAAGGACACACAGTGTCTCATTCTGATAGCTTGGCAACACTCCCTCACTTCTTTGTCATCAGCTGTGCATACAATAACAACTTGGATGTTTTCTGATAACCCTACAATTCCAAAGAAAGTGCTCAACAGTGTAAATCTCACCATAAAAGAACATAGCTGACTACAGCCTTACCATTTCCTTTCAAGCAATGACTATGACTATGACCACATTTTTGATTTCCAAGACAGCTGTTCATTGTCCAGGATTGTGTGATCTATAAACTGGAATCAGAATCAGAATCAGAGGACACAATCTGTAAATCATTAAACATTCTACTGAAAGTTTGTGTTTTGATTATTAATTTTGAATGACAGCTTCACTTATGATCACAAGTTGACCCTTTTATAGTCCTTAATAACAACAACAACAACAACAACAACAACAACAATATTGTATCCTCAATATTGTCTTCTTCTTCTTCTTCTTCTTCTTCTTCTTATTATTATTATTATCTAAAAATCATACCAAAATACATTCAGTTATAGCCATTACTGTCTTACAAATCTCAAAATTCCCTTGACAGTTCAGTGAGAGAGTCAGTGCCAGGGGACAGAATACATAAAGAAAAGTGCTACAAAGATGTCTCTTAGCAACTGTAGCCAATCATTCAAGGAAAGTCATTTTCACATGATTTGCCTTTTTAAATGAGTCATTTCCGCACAGGAAGAGGATGGGCAACACGTTAACTTAATGTTAATCTCATCTGGAAATGAACCATATGCTTCCAATATATAACTGTATATAACTTTTATCTGAGAGTAGATGCTCTTATAAAGTACTCCGCTCATTTTGCTCAATATTCAACACATTTGTTCAGCCTCTACTGAGATCTATTGCATAAAACTGATTTAATATTGTTGTGTAACTTTGCCACGATTTAATTAAATGTATAAATAATGAATAAAACATGTTTGGTTGTTTTGCAAATAATAGTCACTATGCATACAAACGATGGTGCTTTTTTGCAAAGAACTGACATCACTTTGATCCCAGGCTTTAATAGAATATATGCACTGTTGAATGACAAAAATATAATATGGTTATATGATTACAGACCTAATTTTTCTTCTAACATCGTTTATGTACGTCATTCATTGTTTCCATGGATATTTTATTGCTTTGCTACAGTTATAATATAGTTGCACATCAGATCTATGTAAAGACAGCCCCACTTAGTAAGAATGCTTGTTTTTGAAGATATTTTTGAGCAATAACATATCCACTAACACAGGGGGCGAATCCTCCAATAGAAACTCTACGCTGTATATAGACTCTTTTAAAACTCTATAATTCCCTTGCTGTGTCCCAGAAGGCTCATCATTTGAATCATGGGAAATCCAAACATTGCTATATTGCTTGTTGGCCTTTGAACGTAATCAAATTGAGAGCAGATGTTTTCACGTAGAAAATAACCCAGAGGTCATTTTTTGACGTACAAACTCTAACATTTTAGAATCAAAACTAAAACAATGCTAACAACACTGGATAATTTGATTTCAGTCTATTAGCGAAACAATAGCCATGAACGGAGTGTCTTTGTGAGTGTAGGAGTGTTCATGAGAGATAAGATAGAGCCCAAAAGATGTGGTAGGAAGGAGCAGGGAGGGGGACAAGAAAATCGTTTTATTGCGTGATGGCTGCTGCTACAAAATTAAATCTCACATTCATTATCCTTGTATGAGACAAAACAGGAAAGAGCCGTAACAGACCTTGCACTAAACGACATTCAACAAATCAATGAACCTCCTTCAGATTTACTATGAAGAGCTATGCAGGCAGTTCAAGTGGTCTGGAGCAATATGTATGTTCTTCCTTCAAAGGGAATTTAGACAGTCAAATGAGTGATGTGCAATATGTTTTTTTAAAAAGTAGATATATTTTATACTTGTGTACATTATTATTATTATTATTATTAACATTTTAATATGAATTCGCTTTAGAGTGTCCATGGAACTGCTATTGTTTTTCTTAGTACAGTTCATAGACTGTGGCTATGGTATAGTTATAGTTATAGGTCAGATCTGTGGAAATGCTCACAGTAAGAATGTATTTTTTACAAGATATCTTTGAGTAATATACACACCGCAAATGAAATAAATACAAGACAGAAATTTTTAATGCCATACTGTGAAACATACGGTGTGTGATATATACTGTGAATATACTGATGTTTATTGATGATGGATTAGATTTCTCGAATTCACTTTAATCAACTGTAGTTATTATAATTTTTTATGTCATCAATATATATAATTTAAAGGTCCTATATTACACAAAACTCCTGTGAGCTTTAAAACATATTATAATGATGTTACCTCCTCAAAAACATACCTGGAGTTGCGTTTTACGTCATTCACACATGCTTGAGTAACCCTTTATTATTAGTCCATCTACATCTCCAACTGTGATGTCATGTCAACAGTTATTTTCAAGATAACAGCTCCTTTTACCTTTGTTCAGTAGAGATTCCTGGGCTGAAATCATCCTGTATTACCACATGACGTCACAAAGTTTTTTCTGTTTGAGAGAAGAACTCAGCCTAAATGTGCAGGGTTTTTATGTGTTAAAATTGTGTGAATATAAAAAACACAACTCCAGGTATGTTTGTAGTGAGGAAACAATATTATAATATAGATCAGAAGCTAGAAACTAGAAACTATGGGCTCTTTAATGAAATAGTGGAGTTATAAAGTGAATATTACTATTTTGTGACAGAAAAGACGTGAATATATCCACTAGTAACCTTTCCATTTTAATCAATAGTTTGTGGTTATGAGCAGTACCTTATTTTAGCAAGTAAAATTTACACTACAGCTTACCATTTTAGCAGTAGTGTATTATTCTAGCCCTCGTTATTTTTGAACACTTCACAATTTAAGTCTGTGTGCCTGTTATTATTCCCTCATTGCCAACTCCTGAAACAGCCACTCTATCTTTGGAACTACAAAGCTACAGATAGGATCAGCCTCTGCACATAGGTCTGGTGTTTTTCATCAGAACAGCATGCTCCATTCTTCATTCAGGGGTAATACAAAGTTGCGGCTGCTGTAGGACAGAATGACAGAGATGTGGGCTTCATTCTGGACCTCAGACCTCTTCAACCAAGCAGAGAAAGTGTAGTCTTTGCAATAATGTAAAAACTGACTTACTTATTTTGCAAGCATAAACAAAAGCAACGTAATATTTTTGTGATTAAATGCTTCAGGTCAGAGGAAGCTGAATTTTCTTGTATACATTTCCTCGGCTCTTCCTCTTTCTCCCTGAAAATGGTTAAAAATAAACTTTTGTTGCAGAAAAGCAAAATACATACTGGGAAAGCGTCAGAAATCATCACATACTAACCACTTACACCTATATTCTTTTTATGCTTGAGCTTGATAAAACAAATCTTATCATCTGTTTTCTCAAGCCAAAACTCTTGTGAGTGATTAGTATTATTTTCCCATAGCAGACTCCAGAAATAGACACTCTTGGAAAATGCCATTTTCTGTTATTTTTACATGTTATATGTCCCTGGGGTTGTATAAACAGCCCCCAACAAGTTATTTGAGCAACAACATTCATTTTCTGACCGCCCACTGCAGCTTTCCCACGTGCTGCGCCAGACAACAGTCACTATAGCTGCACCTTGTGTCCATCAGAATGGGAGTAGTCCACACTGACATGAGAGTGACAAGGCCACCATGACACCACCAGAATGTAGTTCTTCTGTGAGGAGTCCCTAGCTGGTTATCAGGGATTCTTGACATGGTCCATGCACACATTCACACATTCACTCACTTTTATCAGTTAGAATGGATGGCTATTGTCAATATGAGACCACATGCTTGAATATTATTATTATTACATTTTCAATAATAACATTTTAAATTGACTTCAAGGAGACATTGTGCTATATAGTTTTAATCTTTGACACCTGTGGACCATTATGTTAATATTGATCTAAAACAACTTCATAAAAGAAACAAGTCCGATGACTTCTACGTTAGAAAACTGTGATGCCCAGTTGGACCTGACGTCGCCGCAAAACTCCTCACAACAAAGCTTCATGAAGCTGTCGCACCTCAGATGGATAGCTGCACATCACACTAGCAAGTAACAGACTTTTTTTTCATTTGTACCAAAATGATGATACGAAGCTGCCAAATTCTTGTATCACCAATTAAGAAAATAAAATTGGAGAACAAATTAAGTACAGAGGAGTGGGCGTGTACCAGTGGTGAAACTCTGGTGAGAGGAAGCAACTATAACGTGCTTAAAACATCTGAGAAGTTGATTTTGCATAACAGGTCTGCTTTAAAATGTATACTTTTAAATAAATTACTCTCAATGCGAAGCATGTCACCACCTGATTATTTATTAGTTTATTTGGTCGTGATTGTGCATATTAATGAACATACATAATATAAATGCTGTAAACATGCTGGATTGTAACCATGGGCTAATTCCCACGTGTTGTCCCACATTCACTCCACAAACGCACTCTCATTCATACACATGGACAGGACACTGGAAGCAAGGTGGGTGAAGTGTCTTGGTCAAGGTCACAATGGCAGTATTCACAGCCACTGTCGCCCCACTGTAACACCTGACATTCCAAGATGTCTCCCATCCAAGTACCAACTGTGCTCAACTCTGCTGAAGTTCGGAGATCGGCCAAAAAGAAAAAAGGTAACAACTACCTGGGACACAGGAAATGTGATCAAATGAGTTGGTTGCAGTGTTTTAATTAATTTAACAAACTGAACACCTCATAACTTTCAAAAACTATTTACATTTAGGATTGCATCTACTGTTCCGCTTACAAAACAAAACATACTCTTAGATATCCTGCAGAGAATACCCCACTGTGCAAAGTAATAACTTTACCCTCTAACTACAACCCCCACAACCCAGCATATTATTTACATACAGTATGAAGCCCAAGAGTGTCAGCTATCCCCCAGCGAGCCTGAAATAAGTGTGGAGCTTTTTCAGGTATCAGGCTGGAGGGCAGGGGGGCTCGTTGTGTTGGGACCAAAGTAGCAGCCAAAACACCTATTAATACACTGATAGCTTCTTGGCAAGAGCATGTTCTTAGATGTTGGGGTGCAAGGGAGGGGAGCCCATTCAGAGGTATTTAAGTGAAGAGCTTTGACATGGTGGTTCATTACAACTTGGCAAGGTATATTTCTGAAGACATGTAAAACAAATGGTATCATGGCTTACAAAAAAAACCTCCAATCAAACATAAACTAGAAAATCTTAGACACAACTTACACATAAAGGGTTAGTCAGATATGAGCTGCAAAACCCCAGCGTTGGTAAATCTTGCTATCTCACCAGACTGGGGAGGAGACTGGAGTCTAAACAGCAAGTAACGTCTTTCATTGGAGTTAGTCATGTAATGGCTGCAGCTAGAGAATAGGCTGAAAGATTTTATTCAGCAGGTAAAATATGCATCACTGGCATTAAACTATAATGCAAACCACATATAGCGTTACTGTCTAGTCTTGAAATAAAAGCCTAACATTACAACAATACAACAATGTTCGGTTAATAATAAATTAAACCATACTATACAAATGAAACCAATTAAAATACTACATTTTTTACTTAAGTGTCATTCACCAGACTATAGATTGTGTCTGATGTGTAGGAAAATGATCAGGGCATATGCAAATCCTGTGAGGAGGCCTACTGAGCAAGAAAAATAACTTACACCTTAGCTTGTATACAGTGTGGCTTAAGGTCTTAGAATAGTCGGGAGAGGTAGAGGTATAGAAGCAATGGAGCAATAAAAAGTCTCTCATCAAGGGTAGTCCTACTAATGTATATCACAGTGATAACAGGAAATCATTTAAAGCTTTTACGCAAAATTGACTCTTGAGAGCTTTTACTCATGTTATAATGCTATTACCTCCTCAAAAACATGCCTGGAGTTGTGTTTTGTTTCATTCATACATGTTTGAGTAACACTTTTAATAGACTGTCTACATCTCCAAAGTTCAAAATGCTCTGTTCCACCTTGTGATTTCATGAAGTGGTACTTTTCAAGTTAACAGCTACCTTTTACCTTTTGTTTAGTAGAGATTAATTCCACGGCCGAAATTACCCAAATGATGTATGGAGTTTACAAACAGAGTGGAGCGCTTCCTGTATCACCACATGACATCACAAGGTAGAACAGAGTGTTTTCTGTTTGAGAGAAGACCTCAGCATAAATATGCAGGGTTTGTGTGTTAAACATGTGTGAATAAAACAAAACACAACTCCGGGTATGTTTTTGATGAGGAATCAACATTATAACACAGATCAGTAAATAGCGTAATATGGGCCCTTTAAAATTGGTCTATAATACTGCTCTACTCCAACAGTTTTTACTTTCACTGTGGTTATTTGCTTACTCTTGACCAAGAACATGGTTAAAATTGGCTTCTGACCGACAAAATAACCTACACAGGACGCTTAACATTACAATATATACAGCTATTATATTCTCATTAGCATATAATAGTTTCAGCTATACCCAACCTACAAGGTACTAATTAATGGTACTGCCTTATATCTATTATATTTGGATCAGACCTGGACAACTGTGGGATTACACAGATGACTCAATGACTGCCTTCCCATCACCATATTTGAATGCACATGTTTTATGGGTGGAATACTGTTAGTGGTGACAAGTGTTCCATTTTTCCTGTGACACTTTGTCAGAAGCTGATTTTTGCCTAATTAAAACTCTGCTAATGAGAGGAAAGGCTGCTACTTCCAGTAAGCAGTGAATGCAGCGTTTGATGACTTATGAGAGGCTGTCTACTGTTTCTGTTGCCCAACAACCTCCATTTGTCACAGTATAATAGGAAGCCTAAGCCTGTTGATTTTTAATTAACTTACTGTATTACTACTGATGTGCTAATACTCAAAACAGACAGGATGTGACTTCCCCTTCTGGATTCATTCAACTTTAAAAAGAGACATATAGGCTATATGCTGTTGTTTTTAATTTGATCATGCAAAGATGCAACTAAACCTGGTTTAATGTAGCCTATATTACACAAGCATACATTGGAATAGAATTAAGGTATTTTAAAACTCATCAGATGCAAGGGCAATAAAGCATAAAAATAATGAAAATACGCCTACAGTAAAGTTTTAGGTATTACGTGCACTTTTTGAATGTTTGTAGATTTTAAAGATTCTAAATAGCGTAGGCTACAAGTTCAATTCATATTCAGCATTTCAGACTTTTTCTAGATGGAAATTAGTTGAAAATACATTGTTTCTTACCTTTTATTCAGAAGCAAGCAGCCAAAACGTATTTTTGTGTAAAAAGCTCCGCGCTTGCATGATCCGTGAACTGTCTCATTCTGCCCCTCTGTCAACACTGCCCTGATCTCAGACGCTGGGAGAAGAACTCTGCCTGTTCAATCACAAGCTTTAAGTAATACAACAAGGACACTTCCTGTTTGATTCCTACAAAATAAAAGACGGAAGTAAGAGCTCTATGTGCTACTTATTGTTTTAAACACATGTACGTGCTTTGCCTGAGTGAAGACAAAACATGCCCATTAGTAGGCAATCCTCTAGCTTGGAGCTCCCGATCAAGCTGAGCAAAACATCTGAAGATGGGTTCCCGAAGGTCCTCGAGCGCTGTGCAACTACTTCATGGAAGTAGAATCATGAACTACTGACGACAGACTGCGCCCGTGTCATTGGGAGGGGTTGGGTCAAATACAGACAATTAATTTCCCTTATTACGTACAAACATACATACCAACAACAAATGCAATGTAACCACAGATAAAAAGATAATACATGAAAAGTTGAATCTGTTTTGTATAAGTGACTCAGCTTCTGCAGCCTCAATTTGGAACAATGGCGCCACCTGCTGGACTTGATCAGCCTATGAACTGGCTAATGACAGATTTGACTAATAAGGCTTTCCTAATGAGTGTTCTGTTTCCCATGGTTAGTGTTAAGCTTTAAATAGCCTAACCTTTTACCCAAAAATAGACTAAAAAAAACAAAACAAAACAAAAAAAACTAAAACTAAAACTTAATTTTGGTAGTGTTTATTGCAAACAGTTAAGCCCCTATTGTAAATGGGCTTCCATCTCCACAAACTTGACTCTTATTTGGGCCTCTTCTCATTCAGACGACGTACCTCCAGAAAGTTACATACTATAACTTTAATAAATAGCCGGTTGTTATAGTAGAACTGTCTGTCGAATGTAGTGAGTGATTTATGGAGAGGTAGTAGCCCTGTCACTAGCTGAGATTTGCCCTTTGCGGCGGTTGCGTGGACGTGTGAGTGGTTGTCAAACGTTAAGCGTGCACCAGGGACCGGTTTGTGATTGGTCAGTCTCATCTCTTCGTTGAACCAATCACACACCCGAGGGGAGCAGCACGCGCCCCACCTTGTTTCGATCACGTGACCTGCGCTTGGGGAAGATGGTGGAAGTTTCTTCTTCCTTGATCAGAAACCCCGACAGAAACCAAAACATCCCGTAGACATAGGGCTGGGAGTGTAGCGCAGTGTGACCAGCTTCTCTTCAGACCCGGGTAAGCAGACGAATACCACGATTACCTCTTTACTAGTTTACGATCAGCCGCTGGACTTTGGGGTTTCCCACCAGCCATGATGATGACACAAGCTAACATGCTAACCGTTAGCCGCAGTGGTCTGGCAAAGCTGTCAACACGCTCCCAGCTGACATTCAACACGTACTCTGCAACTTCTTCAACCAGGTCGCTCTCGTCAAACTACACGCTTTGACCTATTACGGAGATTTATGCTGTTTGTCTAATGTGGCTGGCCAACTGCTCTTGGTTGGATTAAATTATGTAATCTTATACTCTCTGTTAGCTTAGCATTTCCAGAAAGGTACTGTAGGTAGCTGTTGATGCTTCACGATAATATAAATACTTCGCATAGTTGAATGTGCTCAGAGCAACACGGTTTAGTAATATCATTCTAAGATTTTCTGTTTGATGTTAAATCTTTAAGTGCATCATCTTGCCACACTCCCAAGGCCATTCATAAAGTCATTCTGTCCACCGCTTTCAGTGAGTTAGGCTGTAATAAATTATCAAGTCTATCCACTGATAAAACATGACCATTGTGTCTGTACTTTGTAAAATACAGTCATTGCATTCACTGTTGCCAGAGATGGAAAATAAGAGCAAGGGCAGTATAATCAGTAAAGATTTCCTGATTAGTGGCTACATCTAAAAAGTTATTCAGCTCTCTATTCAGATCATGTTTGAGTCATTCTTGAGCTGTTTAATATTCACTAAAGACCATCATCCTAAACACAGGGTTTGCCCATGTGAGTCTGCAGAGTCAGCCCTTGTTATGAATAATTGACAGATACCAAAGCTTCAGTAGAAGTGAAAGTTTACCCAGAGCCCTTGACTTCCCCCAGCCCTGCCGTGTGCATCACAAATGAGGGGCTGACAAAGATGCATTATTCAGTGTAACACAGCGTGACGCCATTCTAAACTTCTCACGTGACTGGTCTCTTTTGTTTTTAGCTTTAATTATGTGGATACATCAACCAACCACCTACCTCTCAGTCTGCAGGGTAATGACAACCTAAGGAAAATGTGTGTCTATGCCTCCCTGTTCCAAATAATGGGACACATTTTGCACATCAAAACCTTATCTCTTATTTGTTAACCTCTCTACTTTACATCATTAAAAGAGACTCAATAAATTAAAGGATTGGAGGCTACCGTACCCAGCATTACCTCTGTCTTTCATTAAAACTCACAATTTGATCATAATGTACTTGAATGAATCTTTACAATAGCTTGATAGTAGATGCTATTTTTACAGTGAGTGACCCAAGTCCTCTTTGTGCAAGTAAGTCCTTTAATGGCTGAAAGTTGAGGTAGGCAGATTATTAAAATATGTATAATATTGTGAATGTTGTTTTGAACATATGCACCATTTGAATATTGAGCATGTTCCAGTGATATTTTAACTTTTACTTTTGAATTTCTGAATATTGCTAAACTCAGCTCAGTTTGTCTTTCTTGTTAGACTTGTAGACTAAGAGGTGTGGAAAGCTGTGCCCCACTATATGATCCTTATATTGATTTACTTCAGATAGAGTTGCCGCTTGTGCTGTTTGAACTATAGAAGACACAGGCCAATAATTCGTATAATGTCTTACAGATTAATACTCCAGCCCTATGTCATGGCCGGGGGAACCACCAAACCACCAGGGACATCCAATGGTTACCCTCTGAAAGCACAACTGCAAATCATTGGTAACAAAGCAACAGCTTTTTTAAAAATAGTTTTTCAATAACTTTTCAATGTATTTGTCAGTACATGTTTATTAGACATTTTCTTATGCATTTTTTAGTGTTGTCAGCAAAACTAAAAGAAAACAAGAAGAACTGGTTTGGGCCCAGTCCGTATGTAGAGGTGACAGTGGATGGACAATCCAAGAAGACTGAGAAATGTACCAACACGCACAGCCCCAAATGGAAGCACCCACTCACTGTGTAAGTCTAATGCTACCAACATTTGCCAATAATGCATTAGTCTTTATCATGCTTTCCCAGATGCTCAATATTGCTCAACAATTTCATGTATTATTCATTCACTTTATATTCATGGGTTTTAGTTTCCTATTATATAGGCACCCTTTTTGATAACTTTTTGGTGGAATAGATATATTTAAGACTGAAGTGTCACTGTTGATCTACATGTGCCCCCTTTGACCTCTCACTCACCCAATTCTAATGGAAATGAAACTTTAGGACTTTGTGGGGAAACACAAACCACTGTTGCCTAAGTGATGACTTAGTTTTCTGCTATCATTTAGTTCTTGTCAGCCTGTTGTGCTGTTCTTGGCCTGATAGTCCAGAGGCCAGACAAAAAGTTGGCACCACTCTGGTGGCAAGGACTATCAGTGATTTTTTTCAAAAGGTCCATGTCCAAGCTTTATATTTTGGTGTGACAGACTTTTCTGAGTTTCAGCAGTATCACAGAATCAAATCAAATGTTTACTATACTACCGAAAATATTATTGTGTGGAACAATTATTAAGTTCAGAAGGCTCCTGAAACCATTAGGCTCCTGAAATCATAGACATACATAGACATCTTATTGCTAGTTTCAGAGTTAAAAGCAGTAAATTGGTAAAAAAAAAAAATATATATATATATATGTATATGTATGTATATATATATATATATATATATATATATATATATATATATGTATATGTATATGTATATGTATATGTATATGTATATGTATATGTATATGTATATGTATATGTATATGTATATATATATGTATATGTATATGTGGCTTGTGTGGGAGGTTCAGCGTTACCGGCTAGATATAGTCGGCTTCACCTCCACACACAGCTTGGGCTCTGGGTGTCCATCGGTGCACGTGGCACCAGGACACTCTAGGTCGGAGGTCGATGATCGACTTTGTTGTCGTGTCATCTGACCTCCGACCGCGTGTCTTGGACATTCGGGTGAAGAGAGGGGCTGAGCTGTCAACTGATCACCACCTGGTGGTGAGTTGGATCCGCTGGCGGAGGAGGAAGCCGGACAGACCTGGCAGGCCCAAGCGCATCGTGAGGGTCTGCTGGGAACGTCTAGTGGAGCCCTCTGTCAGAGGGGTCTTCAACTCCCACCTCCGGTAGAGCTTCTCCTTGATCCCGGGGGAGGCTGGGGACATGGACTCTGAGTGGGCCATGTTCTCCACCTCTATTGTCGATGCGGCTACTCGTAGTTGTGGTCGTAAGGTCTGCGGTGCTTGTCGCGACGGCAATCCCCGAACCCGGTGGTGGACACCGGAAGTAAGGGATGCCGTCAAGCTGAAGAAGGAGTCCTATCGAGCCTTGTTGGCTCGTGGGACTCCTGAGGCAGCTGATGAGTACCGGCGGGCCAAGCGTGCCGTGGCTCGTGCAGTCACAGAGGCAAGAACTCGGGGTTGGGAGGAGTTCGGGGAGGCCATGGAGGAGGACTATCGGACGGCCTCAAAGAAATTCTGGCAAACCATCCGACGCCTCAGGAGGGGGAAGCAGTGCTTGACCAACACTGTTTACAGTGGGGGTGAAGAGCTGCTGACCTCGACTGGGGATGTTGTCGGGCGGTGGAAGGAATACTTTGAGGATCTCCTCAATCCCACTATCACGTCTTCCGAGGAGGAAGCAGAAACTGGGGACCCGGAGGCGGACTCGTCCATCACCCTGGCTGAAGTCACTGAGGTGGGTGGCAAGGCTCCGGGGGTGGATGAGATCCGTCCTGAGTACCTCAAGTCTCTGGATGTGGTGGGGCTATCTTGGCTGACACGTCTCTACAACATCGCGTGGCGGTCGGGGACAGTACCTGTGGAATGGCAGACCGGGGTGGTGGTCCCTCTGTATAACAAGGGGGACCGGAGGGTGTGTTCCAATTACAGGGGAATCACACTCCTCAGCCTTCCCGGTAAGGTCTATTCCAGGGTACTGGAGAGGAGAATCCGATAGTCGAACCTCGGATTCAGGAGGAGCAGTGTGGTTTTCTTCCTGGTCGCGGAACACTGGACCAGCTCTATACTCTCCATCGGGTCCTTGAGGGTTCATGGGAGTTTGCCCAACCAGTCCACATGTGTTTTGTGGATCTGGAGAAGGCATTCAACCGTGTCTCTCGCGGTGTCCTTTGGGGGGGTGCTCTGGGAGTATGGGGTCCGGGGCTCTTTGATAAGGGCTGTCCGGTCCCTGTATGACCGGAGCAGGAGCTGTGTTCGCATTGCCGGCAGTAAGTCAGACCTGTTCCAGGTGCATGTTGGACTCCACCAGGGCTGCCCTTTGTCACCAGTTCTGTTCATTATATTTATGGACAGAATTTCAAGGCGCAGCCAGGGGCCGGAGGGGGTCTGGTTTGGGAACCACAGGATTTCATCTGCAGATGATGTTGTCCTGATGGCTTCTTCGAGCCAGGACCTGCAGCAGGCACTGGGGCGGTTTGCAGCCGAGTGTGAAGCGGATGGGATGAGAATCAGCTCCTCCAAATCCGAGGCAATGGTTCTCGACCGGAAAAAGGTGGTTTGCCCTCTCTGGGTGGGTGGTGAGTCTCTGCCTCAAGTGGAGGAGTTCAGGTATCTGTCAAAGTAGAGGCCTGCCTCACATCTTCAGGAAGACTGTTCCAAGTTTTAGCTGCATAAAACTGAAACGCTGATTCCCCATGTTTAGTCCTGACTCGGGGCACCAGCAGGAGGCTGCAGGAGGCTAATAGGGTTTCCTTTCACTTTTCCTTTGGCAGAGTACCGGTAGTCACTACTGATGAAACATGATGAATCACATGCCGCCTATAAATACATTGAACTAAAAAAGGACTTGAAAACTAGCTATATATTGTTAGTATCTATTAGCTGTGTTGCAAATGACAAATTACTATGAGATATTTTTTATTCTATTGTGTTCAGACCTGCTCCAGTCTTAGTCATCTAAATGTACTGTCTATCACTCCTGTGTTCACACTCTACACACACTGACACTGCTATTACCTCAGAGCATCTTGGCTTTAACAAAGGGTTTGACTGCCACTGAAATGATAGGCTTGTACTCTGAAACCTGTTATCAAACTTGGACATGCTTTAATAAAGGGGTTTAGCAGAAGACCGCTACCATTTGGAAATGGGTAACATCTTCTTTGTTGTTCACAAGTTAAGTGCTGTGCAAACATATTATATACTAACATATTATATAGCCACTAGAACTCTAAAGAAGTATGTGTTTGTGTAGTCTTGAAAATGTTCATTTTTATAAGTTATAATAGAGTTGGGTAGGGCTGTAGTCGACTAAATAAATTCTTGGTTGACTAAAGACAATGGCGATCGATTAGTCGACTAAAAAGGGGCGAGGCTATCGCATATCTCTATGTATCTGACCAAGACTGCACTCACAAGAGTACACCTGCATGGAAATTTATGCAAAAAAAAAAAACTAGGAAAGAATGTATTTATATAAAAACAGATTAAACTTTAATCTTGAGTTGAATTTGCCTTTTTACAAATAAATACCAAATACTTCTCCTTTCTGCTGTTGTCCCATCTAAATAAAATGATTAGTCATCTAAAACAAGTTTTGCTCAACTAAGGCACCATCAACCGATTAATTGACTAAATGACTAAAGGTCTATAGCCCTAGAGTTGGGAGATATCAAATAGTGAAAAATATTACAGAATGGTTTTGGAGATCTGCAGAATTTGAATATTGATTAATCATATCTATTCTATTATAAAAATATTTTTAAAAGGTTGTAAAGAAAGCTGAATGAAAAAAAGAACGAGTATAATCTTCCAAACAAAAGTAGAAATATATCTTTGCTTCTATGATTAATTTGATCGTCCATTCTTGTTTGTTTTTTATTGACACATTTGAACACATTAATGATAGATTATCTGTATATTGTGTTTGTGTAAACAAAATAAAATATTTAGAGGTGAGCAATAAATATGTCATTTTTAAGGAACAACTGCTCTACTTTCGAGCAAATTCCTTGAGTGCACTGAAAACCAAAATTTCTACTGTGCAACTTTTTCTCCCACCTGCTGCATGTGTAATTCTAACCCTGTGTACACACTGACCTTCTTAAAATAGCTGTGATCTATAGTTTCTGCTGCACCCAGGGGGACTCTCATCTCATTATATAAGCAGTGTTTACTATTGGAGGTAATGGGAGAGCACACATGCCTGCTGGCATGGAAATGCCAAGATGATCCCTAAATAGCTTTTGGTCCAAATTTAGTTCAAATTCCTCCCATCTGTTGCTTTAGAAAGTGTGTTCGTATGGAGCTCTATATTTATTCATGCATTGTTGACAATATCCAAATAATAGATTGTGTTAATGTGAATTTACATCATTCAAGAATACTTATAGTTTAAAATTGAGCTGAAGGTCAGAATTCTGTGGTAGAATATGTTTTTAAGTCAGATTGTAGTTGTTTGATCGGATTAATCTATGATTTATAACTCTTACTGGGTTGATCCACATGAATTAAAGACTGTGACAAAGTTCAGCGCCTTATCTGCTAGTAAAATAAACAAAAGTAAAAAAAAAAAAAAAGAATAAAAATTATTTTGGGAGAATTTTTGAAAGAAATATTCAAAGAGTTATATAGGCCTCTGCCCTCCATCTGAGATGATTATCATGAAATTCTATACTGTAAACACAACCTTTGAATAGATGTGATGATATTCAATATGGGTGTAGTAACACAAACTGTAAACTGATCAAGTGTATGTTTTGTTGGACAGGATTGTGACCCCCTTCAGCAAATTGGTCTTCCGTGTGTGGAGCCACCAGACCCTTAAGTCAGATGTTTTACTGGGCATGGCCACTCTGGACGTCAGCGACACCCTTAAGAAGAATGACATGAAAAGTCAGTGTTTGCACAAAATGCATTACATAATTGTGTCATGAGTCTATAAGAGAGGAACAGCTCTAAATGACATGTCTCTAATGTCTCATACTGTTTCCTTGTGTTGTTGCAGTCTCTGAGGTGGTGCAGACGTTACAGCTGTGCACAGACCGGGAGCAGACTGATGTGGTGGGCGACCTGTCCGTTTGTCTGGATGGAATGACTGTGGACCCGGAGATGTTTGCCAATGCAGAGGCTGCTCAACACAGTCAGTTTAACACTTATACTTTTATTATTAAATCTGATTCTGATTCTGTCAGATTCTGCAAATTTGTGTAATGGACTGTACAGAACATTACATAGGATTGGTCAGTATCAATATGGCAATGTGTATTGGAGCACACATTGCCATATTGACTTGCTCAGATAAGATCAATAGGAGATGAACAGCATTGCAGTAGTGGGGATTTTTTTTTCTTGTATTGTAGGTGTGAACATTTAAGCTATAGATATTTATTTATTATTTTATTAGTTAGCATATCTATGCCTAATAATGTAAAAATTGTGTTTTATTATTGTTTCTACTTTATTGTATTTATTGTACCTCATGATTTGTTTAGTCTTGGTCATATGATCCTCATATGATTTCTGTGATGGTGGACTTATAAAAATGTGTTGCTGTGACAGGCCTACTCGTAAATAGAGAATATACATATTAAGGGTCATATTATTTGAGTTATTTTATTTTATTTGGATTATTCTCAAGATTGACAAATGTAACTTTCAAAATGTTGAAACCTACTTGACTTGCCACTAATTACATATATAACAGGTACGGCCAACGGGGAATCGCCAAGTCAACCTAATGGAGATCCTGTTATAAGGTAATTTCTTATTTTTCATCTTCATCTTGTTCCATCATGTTAACTTTTTTATCTTAAATTTCTTTCTTTCTCTTCCTCTAGGCATAGTCGGGACAACTCTCCAGCTGTAGATGGTCTAGAACACAGGGGTTCACCCGGAGGCAGGAGGCTGACCAACAACACAGGTTCTCCCTCACCAAGCACGAGACCAGTGAGACCCCCAAGACCTTCTAGACCTCCTCCCCCTACTCCTCGACGACCTAGTTCATCACCAGGTATTTTGAAACCTATTACAATACAATTATATTTCACCATTTGGTAGCCACATGCCTGGAATCATGTATTTCTTAATTGCCTTTCCAGCATTATCTTCTAACGGCCCCACGTCTGCAGACAACAGTAATGGTCAATCAGGATGTGATACTCCAGTTAGGACACCAGCCTCTGCTGAGTCCACAGCATCAGAGGCCAGTCCATCCCCTGGTCCAGAGGGGAGCTCCACGACAGCCTCCTCCACTCCAGGTTCTACAGCCACCCGACAGCCCACCAGCACTGCCACCACCTCAGTCAGTCCAAGAGTACCCGCCATCAACACTGGACCTCTCCCACCTGGGTAAATCTCTACTCAAGCGTGGGGTTCAATAAATGGGTTAGGCTATTATGATCTCATGACCGAGTGAGAGGGCTGAAGTTTAACCATTCAGATAGGAGTGAATGAAAAGGTTGCATTTTCATTCTTCCTGCCTACAACAGTTACTTCCTGTATATGGGCTGAACAATGTTATGTTCTTCTGGGGGCTGCAAACAAATTTTCTTTATGAACATCATCAATTCAGATACTGCACTGTAACAGAGAACAGACTATTTTATGTTTATTGACACTTATTAGGCAAATTGTATTCTGCCTGTGAATGAACGAAATATTTTTTCTTTTTAAGATGGGAGCAGAGGGTGGATCAGAATGGCAGGATTTATTTTGTCGATCATGTGGAGAAGAGAACAACGTGGGAACGCCCTGAACCACTGCCCCCTGGGTAAAATCGTTCTTTTCGACTTCTGTTCTTAGAGCCTCTGTTAGAAGTGTCTAATCTCTTTCAGTATTGGGTTTGTGCCGACTATAGACTCATTAATATTTCTCTGGCATCTTTTGTGCATAGCTGGGAGCGCAGATTGGACCCTATGGGCCGTGTGTACTTTGTGGACCATATATCCAGAACCACCACGTGGCAGAGGCCCACTATGGAGACCATGCGCAACTATGAGCAGTGGCAGCAGCAGCGCAGCCAGCTCCAGGGAGCCATGCAGCAGTTCAACCAAAGGTTCATGCTCGGGGTAAGACGCTCACCTCTATTCTACACATACACCGAGTCTGTTCTTGCGTAGAACTGAGTATATTCTCTGCTCCAGACACAAGATCCAGCTTCACAGGAGTTTGATCCTCTTGGTCCACTGCCACCTGGATGGGGTGAGTTTTCTCAAAATTGTTCTATCTTTTCCAGTATTTCAAGGTTGAACCTTGAGCCATAGTGTACATTACCATCACCACTAACATTTGTGATCAAATTCGCTTCTGTATCTGTCCTCTCTTAACATATCAATTAGCATGTTGCCCTCATGTCGAAACAGTCTATTATATAATTACCAAACCTAAACTGCATATCTGATGTATCTGCTTTCCACATGTTTTCAGAAAAAAGAACTGACTCAAATGGCAGAGTGTATTTTGTTCATCATCCTACTCGCTCAACACAATGGGAGGATCCTCGAACTCAGGGGTTAGCAGAGCATTCTTTTACTTTACCCTCTAACCAGCCTCAAACTAATTCACTTTTATCGATTTTTTACTTTCTTCTTAGGTTGTTGAATGAGAAGCCGCTTCCAGAGGGTTGGGAGATGAGATTCACTGTAGATGGGATCCCATACTTTGTGGACCATAACAGAAGAACAACTACCTACATTGATCCACGCACTGGAAAGTCTTCACTGTATGTACTATTTTGCTGACAGCTATTCATGTTAGTTTATTTAAAGAAACTTAATCTGAACCATCTGTGAGTCACAGGGAGTTTTCCTTTAGTAGACAGCAAGACGTTGTGTGCCATTATGACTAGCAGTTTAAATAGTCTCACCTATATTTATTATTCAGTTACAACACTTAGCATAAAGAAAATGCTATTAAGCACACACCTTAGCACATTGTTTAGCACTGAGTAAAAAACGGTTTCATTGTGAAGAATGGAAAGTATTGAGATACTTCTGAGTAATTTGTTTAAGAGAAAAAGTAACATTTTGTGTTTTTTATTCACACAATGCTAAACATATGTAAATTTGATATATCAACAGTGAAAATGGACCTCAGATCACATATGTCAGAGATTTCAAAGCCAAAGTGCAGTGCTTCAGAGCCTGGTGCCAGGTATGTGTTACTCTACATGATGATAATGATGGCTAATAATTGGTAATGTTAATTAATATTATAATGACTCCTTACTCGTGATTATATAATTTATTTATATTTTGTTTTCATAGCAATTGTCAATGTCTCAACACATAAAAATCACTGTGAGCAGAAAAACATTGTTTGAGGACTCCTTCCAGCAGGTAAGCATAATACTTTTACCCTTACACTTTATATTATGTACATTTGTGTACATTTGAATATTAAATTTGAATCCCCATCTAGATAATGAGCTTTAATGCTCAGGATCTGCGGAGAAGATTGTGGATCATCTTTCCTGGAGAAGAAGGCCTCGACTATGGGGGAGTCGCCAGGCAAGTATCTTTTTTTCTAAGTTTGAACTTAAATTCTAAAAAATTACTTAATTTTTTTTTCTTCAGGGAGTGGTTCTTCCTCCTGTCCCACGAGGTTTTGAACCCCATGTACTGCCTGTTTGAATATGCTGGGAAAGAGAACTACTGTCTGCAGATCAACCCTGCTTCCTACATCAACCCTGACCACCTCAAGTACTTCAAATTCATTGGACGCTTCATTGCTATGGTTTGTACTTTTATCATAGCCTGATAACATAAAAAAAAACAACAACAATTTATTTCAGCAATTTTGTGTTTGTCCTTTAGGCTCTTTTCCATGGAAAGTTCATTGACACTGGTTTCTCGCTGCCTTTTTACAAACGTATCCTGAACAAGCCTTTGACCCTCAAAGACCTGGAGTCTATAGATCCTGAATTCTACAACTCCCTAATATGGATCAAGTGAGTAACCAGTCTTATATCTGTACCATAAAACAGCACATCTCCCCCCAGAAATCCTATTAAGTATATTGATTTTTGTTGTTTAATTTCTATCAGGGACAACAACATTGAGGAATGCGGCCTCGAGATGTTTTTCTCTGTTGATAAAGAGATTCTTGGAGAGATTACGACTCACGAGCTCAAACCTGGAGGAGGAGACATCCAGGTCACAGAGGAAAACAAAGAGGAATATGTCAGGTGTTGTTTTATTTTTTTCACATTTTGTCTAAGCTACTGACCACATCACCTTAGAGACCATGTTATTTTAAATCAGCTAATGTGCTTTGTCTTGTCACAGATTGGTGGCAGAATGGAGGTTGTCGAGGGGGGTGGAGGAGCAGACCCAGTCGTTCTTTGAAGGTTTCAACGAGGTCCTCCCTCAGCAGTATCTGCAGTATTTTGATGCCAAAGAGCTGGAGGTATGGTTGAAGAAAGATACGTCACAGATGTTCAGAAAGATGTGTAACAAATCTAATTCCACTTTGTAGGTAATGCTGTGTGGGATGCAGGAGATTGATCTGGGAGACTGGCAGAGGAACACAATATACAGACATTACGCCCGCAGCAGCAAACAGATTGTCTGGTTCTGGCAGGTCAGGCAGCAATCGCCTTTTTATTTAATTATCATGACATTATGACATTATGTTGTGGGGTCTTATTCTTTTACTATTAACTTATCAATTATTCTTGGTTTGTTGTTACTGCACATTTTGGCTGAAGTAAACTAAACCACTACACTATTTTTGTATGTGTAGTTTGTGAAAGAGATGGACAATGAGAAGAGAATGAGGCTGCTTCAGTTTGTAACTGGAACTTGTCGTTTGCCTGTGGGAGGATTCGCTGACCTCATGGGTAATTTCTGCTTTTATCGCCAATTGACTTGTGTTTTATTAATACTGTTTATTGACTGATTGCTTGTTTCTGTTTTCTAGGGAGTAATGGCCCTCAGAAATTTTGTATTGAAAAGGTTGGAAAAGAAAACTGGCTTCCCAGGAGTCACACATGGTGAGTCACCTCCTGAATCAGATTGATGTTAGTCTATTCATTTTATTTATTTTAATGTAGTTGATTTATCTTGATATATTTTTGATATAGCAATCTTGGAAGTGACACAGGTTTTGGTGACAGTCTCAGTTATCTGCAGTTGTTTCACATGTTATTGTTTATCTGTTTTGCACACTGCAGACACTGTACTACTAAGCTATATTAAAGCAACTATTATAACTTATCAGATAGGAGATGTTGGAGGGCATTATATATGCACAAATCACTAGTCTCTACTTTTCTTGCTATGTACAGATAAAAGAGGCATGATTTTTGCTCTAACTTTCAACTATAAAAGTAAAATATAACAAATAGATAATTATTTTACATTTTGTTCATTGTAAACTGCAATATTTATCCAAGCCAACTCAATAATAGAAACTGGTCAGTTGACTTCCTTTTCAAAACTGAGAAACCCTGCCTCTTTATAGTGGCATTTCACCACAGTAAGAAGCAGATTTTCATGACTGTTTTTCCTTTTAATTATAAATCGAAATATAAGTAGTCCATAAGTAGAGAAGATCATTCATATTTAGTCTTTGAAATTGTTTTGCACTGACTTGTTTATATTTAACTTAACCCTTTTCTCTTGTAGCTTCAACAGACTGGACCTGCCTCCATACAAGAGTTATGAACAGCTCAAAGAGAAACTGATGTTTGCCATTGAGGAGACAGAGGGTTTCGGACAAGAGTGAGCTGTGAAGCCCAAGTCATCACTGGTGTTGAAATCAAGGATCCTCTTGTATGGAACAACAGAGAGTCCAGCAGCCTGTTGAACTGTGGTCTACCACTACACACTGTGCTTCAGCAGGCCCCAGTGTCTGAATGGTACCAGAAAATATTTTTATTATTGAAACCAAAAACACAGAAGATTCTCCTGTCTCTCCGAATGAGCACCAAAATATGCATGAGACCCAAACCTCACCCTAAAATCTCACTTGGATGATAATGCATAATAATAACTCTTCTGGCAAAATGCAGTTAAGCTTTATTAAAGAGGATTTAAATTTTTAATAAACACTAAAGTATATGTTGTAAGCTTTATTTTGCACACATGTAATTCAGTTCAATTGAATTGTTCGAATGAGCATATAGAAAAAAAAATGAATACAGGGAAAAAATAAATGCATAAAAATAACAGTAGATTAGCAGTTATCTACTAGCTAAACGGTTTGTGGCTCAAATCTTGCTCACCCTGCTCATGGGTTTCTGTTATGTTTTGAATGGTGAAAAGGCCTCAAAATGTCACATATATCATATTTTGATTATTAATTGCTTTGGCAACATCTCTAATTTTTCATCATCAAGCCATTATCTGCAGTTGTAGAACTTGGCTACATCTGTGGTTAAAGAAAATCTCCTTTGTATTTGTAATGTCTGCCCCTTTTACCACGATGTTAACGTTAAAATATGAATCCAACTGCTTTCAATCAAATACATCCTTGTTAACATTGCTCCACTGTACACTGAATTTTATCTCAAGACGTAAACAATGCTAATCAAATGGTTAGCCTTCAGATAATTACTAACAGTTCTTATCATTTTGGTGCTTGACATGAATTGGAGACTATAGCGTAACAGATGAATGGAGAAAGAGCCCTGTGTTCCTGGTTCGATAGTATTTAATCTGTGAATCACTTCTTGATTGTGAAAAGTGTTGTAAACTTCACTTATTTATAGACTTTAACTGACCCTAGTTTTATAGGGACAGAGTTGTGCGCCGATACTGAATTCTAGGATTGGGAATTGGGTTTGGGAGAATAGTGTATTTTAATATTCATCTCACCTTAACTATGTGGTGTTGCTTGAAAACTAATAATGAAAAGATAATGGAAGACCTGAAAAACTGTTAATGTTCACCCAAGGATCATGAAATAGAACAGGATTAGTGTTATAATTGAGTCGGTTAGTTCTGCCAAATGGAAAGTCATGAAAATCAGTTGCAATGCAGTAAATATGAAGAAGTAAAAGTGCAATAAGACATTTTGTTTGCATTTTCATACATACTATCATCAGTAATTATGTACACTCCACATGGAAAATAGAAAATATAGCTAAATTATGTCTAATTCAATCAATGAACATACCATTTTATTTAAAGTGTTCTTTCTGGATACAGCTAGTGCCATTCCAGTCTATTTATAGATCATGCAGTTACCTGTGGTAGCACTGTAGGGAAAATATAATGGCCTGTAATACATTTGAGCAAAATCAGTATTCATCTGTAAGTGTTATTTAATGTATTATGAGGCTAACCAGCCTTTGTCTGTGGTCAGGAATTGACTTGTTTATTTTTCACGATTCTTGGGTGAAAAGATGCCTTGTGTTGATATGAAACTGCAGCAGTGTGGAGAAAACTGGAGAAGAGAAGCTGTTTGTTGATGTGACATTAAAAAAACAACTGACTAATTAAAGAAAACCTAATGAATGTACCACTATAATAGACTAATGCCTACGTCTTCACTTCTGTGTTGTTTTAATCTTAAACTGGGTCGATCTTCAGATCACAGGGACGACATAAGCAATTCTGTACATAGTGGTTTGGACAGATCCAAAAATTCTGTCACTCTCCTGTACATGAAACACTGTAAATGGTGTCAATAACAGATTTTCTTTTGTAAAAGAAAAGTTTTAATAAGAGGTTTATGATGACTCTATTTTTTTCTTTTCCCTGTTCATTTCGGTTGTACATGAAAGATGTGTGTAATATAAAATGTCACATTAATAAATGAAGTAAATACTTCCGCATACATGATTACTGTCAGGGGTTTACTAATTGCTCTTTAGTAAATTTAGATCTAGACAGCCAAACCCCCCAGATTCTAATTTATTATTTGGTTATTTTGTGTCTCATTGGCACCATTTAGAGGTGAAAATGCAAACTGCAAGTCCAAAACTCCAAATCTTGAATAAACTTTTATTTACATTTGCATGTTCTGATAGCTTATATTGGATATTAAAAATAATATATTCAACATATACATATAAATAACAAATACATTAGTACCAATACTTTTTAAACTGTGGCCTACAAACATGGCTGCTGTAAACAGTTCTGCTCCAGGTCTTGGTTTCCCTGCTCCATCTCCCCATCTTCTCTTTGCTGTAGTTCCACAATGGACATGGCGGCTTGACAGTTTTCATCACTCTCTGACCTCTCTTCATTCTCCTTCTGTGGTGCACTTATTTGCACATCATCTGAACCCCCCTCCACTTGATGGTTTGTAAATTGTCTTTCATCATTACTGTTGTCCTCCCCATTCTTCTCGTCGTCTGCCTCCCCTGCCTCATCTTCAGTTCCTGGCCCACTCCCAAGAGCTGGACATTTATGGTCCCTGTAGTAGCTCTGTCTGGTGAAGCCCTTGTTGCAGGAGGAACATCTAAAGCGGTAGTTGTCTGTGTGGGATTGCTGATGCTCCAACATGTGGGCTCTCCGACTGAAGGCCTTCTGACAGAAAATACACTTGTATGGCTTGATACCTGAAAAACATGTTAAATGGTCACATTTCTCAAAGCATTTCTAAACTGCTTTACATCATGGATCAGTCACCATTCACACACATTCATACACCAGTTTACATAGAGCAGACATGTCAGACTCAGGCCCGCGGGCCAAATTTGGCCCTCGATATAATTATATTTGGCCCGCGAGATCATATCAAATATGTATTAGAGCTGGCCCACCGGCTGCTGCACCAGTATAGTGCATTCACCACTAATACTACAAACCCCAAAATGCTTTGCCCCTACCACTTCTGTTGGCACACATTAGCATATGTTACCTGTCACCTCACTCAAATTTAATCCACCCCTTTTGAAAAACATGCAAATGTTGTTGAAATTTTTCAATAAATATTTAGTTTGGCCCACGACTTAGTCCCAGCTTTTAATTTTGGCCCTCTGTGAATTTGAGTTTGGCACTTCTGACAGACATTGATAATACACTGATTTAAGTGTCTTGCCCAAAGACACAACAAACCACAAAACTTCAGAGGACAAACTGTAATTCATTAATAAATCATTAGTAAGTAATAGGTGTATATAGTATGGATGAATGATATGGTAAAAACTACTTACCACATCGTACAGCCTAGATTATATTATTTTATGTTAAGTAATTTTATATTTCCTTAATGGGTAAATGTTTCTTCTTAGAGTTCACACCTCATTGTGGTTGGTTAAATATGCCACTATGTTACTCATCTAGAGTATGATCAATGGAAACAGTGGGGAAAAGCACTAAATCACTATATAACAATTTCTTCCATATATAAGATTGTCACAGCATTTAAGTATTTGGTGTATATGAAGGTTTGGATACATAAAATAATGCCATAACTATAACATTTGATAGTTAAGTCAAAAGTCAATCAATTTATCTGTTTATTTTGCCAGTACATATACTGTAGGTTACTCAGTTAATGACACTTCCACATATATTGATCTCACCTGAATGAGACAGAATGTGTGCTTTGAGTTTGTCTGGTCTGTTGAACTCTTTTGTGCAGCCCACATGTGTTCTGAAGGGATAAAGAAAAAAAAAAAATTAAATTATAACTACAAGCAGTTATAAAGGGCCTTCATAATCCAAACATACCTAAAAGGACACTTGTACTTCTTAAAGGGTTCATGAATGAGCATATGTCTCTTGACTTTGTCCTTTCTGTTGAATGTGGCATCACATAATGAACACTTGTATGGCTTCTCTCCTGGAAATATGTTAATTATTGACATTAATGACAGTTATAAAAGCATTAGATTAACTTTTATTATAATAATGTGTCAGGTAGTTTGTGTACATATGTAAGTATGTACTTGATTTTGCACTTTCAACCTCCATTGATATTTTTGGTTCTTTTTTTATGAATACACAAATTAATTTGGACATTAGAAACTACTACTAACTGCTTCACTCCCAGTAAGCCAGTTACTGTAGTTATACTGCCCTCTGCTGGCTTATGTTAAATAAAATTTTTCCTATAAAATATCACATTATTTTAAGCTATACAACACAAAAGACCAAGTAGAGTGTATGTTTATACCTGAGTGAATTCTTGAGTGCAGTTTAAGGTAGTGCTCTGTCTTAAAAGCCTTCTTACAGATCTGACATTTGAACCTTCGTCCAATGCCATGGGTGGGGAGGTGGCGCCTAAAGTACCTCTCACAGGGGAACACCTTTTGGACACACACAACAATGACTCCAGTGAAAAATTATCAAATAAGCTGCCAATAACAATGATAAGCTCAACGTCTATTTCAGCACTATCTTTTCAGTACACAATTCAATGATTGATGTAAACATCAATCAAAATAACTTAAATAACTTACTGCTGGAACCCCCCTCGAAACCCCCAATGAAACTGAGCCTTCTGGGTGTGGTAACCAATCCCACCACCCCAACAATAAACCCAAACTTTCATAATATATGGTTTGTTTTAACCATATATAGTGGTTTCAATATACCTTTTGGCAGTGTGGACAAGGAAAGCTGTGTGACGCAGTGAGGAGATGTTGTTCTAGGGCTTCTTGTGTAGAATATCTGCTTTGACACTTTAGACACCTGGAGAACAGAATGACTGTTAACTTAATTTAGCCACAAACCGATTCTGTAGCTGCAGGTTGCCATGAGAGCCTTACCTGTAGACAGTGGCCTCTTTGCGTGTGCTCTGTTGGGGACAGAAGCAGTGAGAGTACTGGTGGACCCCCAGCTCAAACAGTGAGGGGAACACTTTGTTACAGAGGTGACAGCGATATGTCAGCTGCTCCTGGTGTGTCCGGATGTGCTCCAGAAACTGGTCCAGCTTCTGAAAGGTCTGTGAGCAGGACTTTAACACACATTTATAAACCTATAAGAAAAATAATGCATTAATGATAAGGTTAAACTGAATGTGCATTTTAACTGACACGCTGACACTTAACTCTCCACTCACCTGTTCTCCTTTGTGTTGGGTAAGATGAGACTTAAGTTGAAAATAAGTTTTGAACTTGTTTGAACAGAACTGACACTGGTAGGAGCTGTCTATCAGCACCATCTGTTTGGACTGAGTTTGATTCTGTTGGTTTTGCGTGTTCAAGCTTTGGTTCTGGATTTGTGATTGTTCATTCTGAGCTGTGTCTTCTTGGTTTGCTCCTGGATCTGCTTGCATCGATGTCACACTTTCTTCCAGTTCCCTAGCAGCTTCTGCAAACAGCCAGTAGAACTTTAACAATAAATTCTGCAAAACTTTCAGACTTACATTGTTAATAAATATTTAACAAAGTACTTTTTTATTTTGATAATCCTCTTTAATTTAATAGTATTTCTTATTTAATTTTTTGGTATTGTAAGACTGTATTTGATTTGTACATTCACTCCTAACTTAAAAATTACTCTTAAAACATGAATAGGCATGCAATGATACAGTGTTCTCCCGATTCAATAAAGATCTTGATACAATTCTTCTTGTAATCAGATTTCAATATAATTCAATAACTATACATAACTAGAGTATATTTTGCTACAAGCTTTACCTGTCTGTGCCTCCTGCTCCTCAGCCTGTGATTGGATGTTCTGCTGTTGAGGCTTCTCCCCTTCTTGTTCTGTCTGCTGCTGTTGTTCGTCATTGCCATCATCTAACAATGGCACCACTTTGACTGTGACTGGAGATCTAGAAACTGTGCTGGCTGCTCCCATTGGCCACACCTTTGGAGATAGACAAAATATTGGATTTGGCCATTCTTAAAACAAAAAACTATGGCATTTATTTAAGTGGAACTGAACTGCATAGATTTAACTAAACTGTTTCACACCTTGTGAGTTTGCATATGTTTCTTCACATTGGATTTCTGGGCGAATGCACGGCCA
Source organism: Periophthalmus magnuspinnatus (assembly GCF_009829125.3). Lineage (NCBI taxonomy): Eukaryota > Metazoa > Chordata > Actinopteri > Gobiiformes > Gobiidae > Periophthalmus > Periophthalmus magnuspinnatus. The sequence continues at coordinate 20,633,074 of NC_047132.1, forward strand.
CAGACAATACACTGAAATGGTTTTTCTCCGGTGTGACTGTGTAAAATAAAAATGCAGCGGTACAATGAAATGAAAAACATTATTGACCATTTCAATTTAGCAATGACTCACCTTCGTATGTGCTGCTGTAGATCAAAGTTTTTGGAGAATATTTTGTCGCAGAAATTACACTTAAGCTTTGGACCCTTACCTTTTAAATGCTCTGCCATGAAGGAAAGTCACAAACAAATTATTATTGCCCTATAGTTTTCAGAAGGGCTGTCTATTGAACTTTCCTCACAGACCTGTAGCCCCTTCTGTGCCTTTCTTGCTGCTTCTTGGGCGTTTGGGAATAATTACTTTTTCAAATTCTCCCATCTCGTTCATGTTAGTGGTGATGCTGCATGTTTTGGTTTTGGAACCTTGTTTTCCAGGACTATAGACTGGAGGGGTGGTAAAGGACTGACTCCCTACACACTGACTAGGCACCTATTGGATATATGAAAAAGGTTAGACCCACCAACAGAAATGTACCAAGTACTATTCGCTATTACCTGTACAGGATGAAATGGCTGAACTCCTAGAGTGTGGATCTCTGCACTGGCTCCTGTGCTCATATGTGGTAATGCGCTGTATACTTGCACCACTGAGTTGCTATGGCTGGCTGGGACCTGAGAGGACAGATTCTGCTGGGATGGGGGTAATTGGGGTTGCTGGGGCTGCTGGGAGGGCTGAGGCTGCTGCTGTTGCTGGGGTTGCTGGGGATGGTGATGGTGGTGGTGGTGATGATGATGGTGGTGCTGAAGGTACGACACTCCGGCAGTATGCATGCTCAAGTTGCTCTGCAGGCAAGTGAGACGGGACAAATTAGGTATTACTATAATTTAGGGACTCTGCATACTTTACTACTGTTTAGGTACATAATAACAATAATAATGCCTTACATTTGTAATGCACTTTACAGGCTTGTCGAAGCCTCTCAAAGCACTACACTGTATTTATTCACTCCATACTCTGTGATGGTAAGCTATTATTATAGCCAGAGCTGCCCTGGGGCAAACTGATGGAAGTGAGGCTGCTAATCTGTGCCATCAGACCCTTCAACAAACACTCAACATGCACTTTTTCTGTGTTGAGTACATGTTCTTATTGTGTATGGGTTTCCTCTGAGTGTGCAGATTTTCACTATAACCGTAAAACTTGCACAACAGGTAAAATTTTGAGCAAGATACTCCACTCTAGGATCTAGAATACACTGCTCCTGACAGGTTGTCCCAGTGGAATTGAAGAAGGAGCCAAACACATACACCCCATACAGAGTTTAATTTAAGACATGTACTGCACCCTAAAAGTTGGTAAGAAATTAATCAGTCACTTTTTTCAGCATCTGTGGCACAAACTTGTCACTGTTGTGGTTTAAACCACTGAACTACAATGATGTTGTTTTTTTTTTATCTGGACAAATACTAATATAATATGATATAACCTTAGTTTCCTGTGTTACCTGTACTGGTGCCTGCATGCTGGCCATAGGCTGCTCGATAGAGGTGAAGGCAGAGATGGCTGACATGAGAACATCATCACTGACCAGAACATTTCCCTGGACCAGAGTGTGAGTTAGAGGAGAGGGGGGCACTGTGATGTAAGTGGACACCTGAAAACGAGAAAATAGTTTTACTTTATTTTAACAATGCAGTTTGGCTTCTTTTATTGCCATTTTTACTGTTTATTGGTTAAATATACCTAACTTTCAACTATATTAACAATAAAACATGGACTATTACTATGAACATTGTTCGCCCTGTATATTTGTCCTCTGTAACATAATATGAATCATTATATGTATAATACAATAAAGTCACTTGACTTACTATTTATTCTGTCTATATGCCTGATATTTTTATTTTATTGCATTATACTTGCATAGCGTTGTGTTAAATTCAAGTCTCTTTTCTAATATTTATTTATCTTGACTTCTATATTTTTTGTCTCTTGCTGTTCTTGATCTGTGCATTGCAACACTGTAATTACAGCCATTGTGGGACAAATAAATTTACTCTTCTGTCTTATCCTACATTAGATATTAACACATTATAATACATTTGTTGCATAGTCATTTCACAATAGTGGACCTGTCTGTTGGTAGACGCCTGTGGTACAGAGTTTATAGATGGGACAGGGGTGTAGACATTGGTTGAGGCTAGAGACACAGTGGACAGGGATGGGGCATTGGACTGGCACTGCTCCCTCTTGTGCGTCATGAAAGCAGGGAGTGAGTTGAACTGCTTCTTACACTTCCCACACAAAAACACATCCTCGTCATCTGTAAAGTATACAGTATTCACATGTTAGAGCATACAAATATGTCGAATATATTGTATATTGTATACTGAATTATTATTATTGTTATTATTATTATTATTATTATTATTATTATTATTATTATTATTATTATTATTATTATTATATCCACCCATTGGCTGGATAGTGGAGCTCCCAGAGACATTTTGATTGTTGGGGTCTGGTACTCCGCCTTGACCATCGAGTAGTGACTGAACAGCCAACACTGTCTGGTTATCCATGCCTGCAAAAGAAGAAGGAATCTTACACTGACGGTGCAAGTATCTTTTGATTTTATTTTCTTTGCCTTAAAATAAACAGAGATGTTGGAATCATAATATTAAATATTTAAGTTTACCATACAAACATTATGATCATTTGTTTACATTGTAAACAAACCTATAGTTGATAGCTGATTGCACTGCAACACCTCACCATTCAAACAAACTCTCTTTAACTATAATATACATTGCAACTGTATTACAAGCATGAACATGATAAACTATAATAGCTATGTGACTTAGTCACAAAATGTGTGTTGAAAATACACATATACATCCGTGTAAACCGATAAATAATAAACACAAATTGTAATGTATAAACAATCAGTATGTTTACAGTGATGCCTCCATCACTGTAAATTCATCATGTAAAAGCAAACTGAGGGTCAAGTAAATAAGGATTTACACGTAGAAATATTAACGTGCTTTCTTCGATTTATGGTGGGTATAGAAATGTCAAATGTGCGGAATATGCTGTAATAAATGGATTATTCATACCTTCGAGTACCTCAAATATTGCCTGCGCCATCTTGAAGCTGTCCTACTGAGGGGTAGGTGCTCGATTAGCACAGCCTGGCTGTGAGAGGGACGAGAGAGATGTGCGTTTTTTATTGCAGATGTCATGCAAAAATGTTTTATGATCAGGATGCAGCACATGTATTTAATTAAATCATAGTTTTAAATTATCATCAAATAAGATAATATGTTAACTAAAAAAAAACACATGAAATACAAATGATTAAGATTCTATTATCGTATTGTTCATGATGTAACTTATTTTATCTACTATTAATAGTTTATTGTTTTTAATACATCCACTCCTACCCTAGAATGATAATATAATTGTATTTATGTATTATCATATTCTGAAAATTCGTAAAAATGCTATTTCTTTATGGTTTTCTACGAGGATATATTTTGCTACGGCATCTTCAGGGACGTGAACGCACCATCTGTTCGATGTTTCTGTGCTCCTGACAGTGACAGACAGCTGCGAGGACAAATGACACCCCTTCAGTCCCGCCCTGCGGAAGGCACGTCCTCTGAGCCAATAGCAACTCTCAAATTAGCTCACGTGTCAGTTTCGCGGCAAAAAAGATTTCGCGCGAAAACTGCCCGACCTTGTTTCGATGTAGATCAGCTGGGACAATAACAACAATAACAGCGGGGTCGCGACAGGGCTTTTGTGCGTGGACGTGGCACAGGGAGATGCACTCGGTGGAGCCACGGCTGGACTTTTAAACGAATTCCTGGTTTTATTTCACCGCATTGCTTTGCTTGTATATCCAGTTCCAGCTTCCTGCGTGCCCCAACAAAACGAGGGGGTTGAAGAACTGCGGCTAGCGCTAACATGCTAATCAGATCCGGACTTTTGCAGACGCAGATGAAGACTTCTGTGTAATCTCCATTCGGATGCCTGTCCTTTTGGGGGCTCGTGCTCTGAAACATCCACCGTTTGCATCGTTTTGTTATTTTTGCCTGTTAGCCTACTCTTGTAAAGCAGTTATAAAGTTGTAATAGCGCTTACAGTAAGCCGTGCTTCTTGTTTAACCATTTCAATTGCAGATTAAACTTATAAATATCTGCTTTGAAAGACAGATTGATAACATATATCACTCATATTTTGACTCGGATCTGCGCTAGCGTATTAGCATTGCTGTGTAGTTTTGTCTGTGACAGTGTGGCCAGGCCTCGGTGTGCACTGTACTGACAGGACACATGAAAACAAAAGATTAGCCTGTTCTCCTGTTAGCCCGCTAATCTAAAGCATTTTTGCCGTATGGCTTTGTAAACGAGGATCAGTTTGACCACACTTTTATAATAGAGTTGCAAACGGATATGCTGCTTTGCATTTAGCTGCGTTATTATATTTGACAAATTTTCTGTTTGTATTTCAATACGTCTTTTTGCTGTTCATCGGTCAAATTGTTTAAATCAACTTTATAAAGTACTTGTAGACTATTAATATGTATTTGTACATATGTGAATCCCACCTTATTCATTAGAAAGAAATTGGTAAAATTGTATCATTTGTAAACCAGAAATTACAGGCATAACCTTGAAAACATAAATGAGAATTCTACAAATGCATTCAGCGTTGTACCCCTCAGCCTTGTAAGCCCAGAGCCTGCATTGCATTGCCCAGGAGAACAGGTTTTGCCATGTCAGAGACTCTGATAACTGGACACACATCGGAGGACCTGTTGGCAGACTTCGAGACTTTGCTGAACTCAGGGACTATAGAGCTGGGAGAGGACCACCAGATTGTGATCATCACTAGCCCAGGCCATGAGGGACTACACCCTACTGCTGCCCCAACCAGCACAGGCGAAATCCTGCTGTTCGCCACACCACAAGGACCCCCTAATGGTGCCACTCAAGACAAGAGACGACCCACTCTTGGAAGGCCACCGGTGAGGGCAAAATGAAAGGGAAAGACGAGTACTGAACAGTCAATGATCAACTGCATTGACTTTTAATATCAGTCTCAATGTTTTGACAGTAAACAATAACTATGTTTGGAGAAATGAGTAGTCTGTATAGTATTGTACATGCTTACTTATCAATTTCTTATTTACACTGATTTTTTTCTTTATTTCAATGTTTATTAGTATGCAAAATACATATATAGAAACTAGTAACTTTGTAGTTAAACTAGTAACTTTAACTTTTTTTTTACAGGTGAAGAGGAAGTTGGATCTGGACAGTGATCATCAGTATGTGAGCACCACCAGACCCTCCACGGCTCCCCCCTCTACTCCCGCCCCTCCCCGAGGTTTGTACTGCACTTTTATGACACCTCCCTGACCCAGTGACCTCTACACAGCTGTCTCAGCCGTCCTAACAGTTGTTCTTTCATAAAGGCACACAACAGCCTTTCACACTGTTATTGTCTTCACCTGATCGTCAAATCTGTCATGTCAAAAGATCAGGGTTGAAACTTCTTGTGTTTTTGCTGTCTAGTGTTAAAATGCAGGAGGGACATTGTATTTTATCACCCCTGTTTTTGTGTTACTACATTATATCAAAGACTGGCATCTGTTACTATTTCTTAACCTAAAAACAGAAATTAACAGGAAAAAAAAAAAAAAAGAGTCATATGCCACTTTCTAATTTGAAGCTAAATATATTGCATAATATGAATATTCTATCTTATGAATATTCTAAAGTCACTCTTATTTGTTTAATATTAGAAGGGGTGCAATTTAGCATTGTTTCACAAGGATAGATACACGCATGTTTATTAGGTTTTAGTTGATATACAAACAACAAAATCAAGTACATTTTGAAGTTTATTTGTTGTACTGAATCTTGAGACAACATGAAATGTCTGATTTTTAATGACCCCAGAAAAATGGTAATAACTTAACTTAATACAGTGGTGTTATTTGCTACATGTTGTTTCGTGAGGTTTGTGCCGTCACCCTCAGCATTTGACTAAAAACTGCCAGATTGTCAATATTATGTGCAACAGGTGGTTAGTTCCTTCACGCTGTTCTTCACTACTCTGTTTATTGTTTCAGTTCCTCGAATCATCTCAGAGAAATCCCGTTACGACACATCTTTAAACCTCACCACCAAGCGCTTCCTGGACCTCCTGTCCCAGTCAGCTGATGGGGTGGTGGACCTCAATTGGGCCTCACAGGTGCTGGATGTCCAAAAGAGGAGAATATATGACATAACCAATGTTCTGGAGGGCATTCAACTCATCTCTAAGAAATCCAAGAACCATATCCAGTGGCTGTGCGTATCCGACCCTGATATGTTCATTGTTTTTCTGTTTTCAAGTTGACATCGTTGCTCTCATTGGTGTATTTATTCAACAGTGGGAATCGTATTGATGGGGAGGCCGTATCCCGTCAGAAAGCTTTACAGAGAGAAGTATGTGACCTGACAGACACAGAGGAGAGGTTGGATGAGTTGATAAGCAAATGCAGTCTACAACTGAGACTGCTCACAGAAGAGCCACAAAATAAGAAATATCCTTTTCCCAAGTGACTAGAAGGCAACTACTGAAAGAAGTTGGTTGTGCGTACTATTCACATTCAGAAAATGCCTTTCTAAGACGTTTTGTTTCACAATATTTCCAGTTTCCTGGACTAGATAAAGAGCATGCAATTGGAGCCTCCTATTTATCATTTGTACAAAGTGCAAATGGGTGCTAAATATTCTTGCCAATTATAGCTTGTTTTATGTGGTTGCCTTAATGTTATGTACATTGGGATACGTGCGGTGCCAGGACTTGAAGAAGTCTTTTGACTCTCCAGATCAGCTGGTGATGGTCGTCCGAGCTCCTCCAGAGACACAGATGCAGGTTTCTGAGCCCAGCGAGGTACTGTTATGGTCACAGCTGTTTGATTTACATATAGTGATATGATTCTAATATAACTGTGTGTCTCAGGGTTACCAGGTGTCTCTGAAAAGCACACAAGGTCCGATTGATGTCTTCCTCTGCCCTGAAGACAGTTCTGGAGTCTGCAGTCCAGTTACAGGGAGCAGTCCTCTCAAACCCAATGGAGATGTGTCTCTCACCCCTCATCCCACTGACCAGTCACAGTCCAGGATTTCAGCATCAGCCTTAGAAGTGGGTCTATCCTCTCCAGCCTCCACCTGCTCCACAGCAACAGCAGCCTCCCAGCAGGACCCCTGCAGTCTGTTAGGGGGAGACACAGGTCAGTGGCCTTTCACATAAATCAGGGGATAGTTTGTTGAGATACTAATGAAATTTGTCCAACACAAGTTTATTAAAGCTTTTAAAGTGTTGTCCTTGTTTGATGTAGTGGTGTCATGTCTTAAAAGGAAGAGTATATTATTTGCTTGAGGATTTGCTGAGAATCTGCTAATGTGTACAAGAGACCATGGAGATGGTTGATATTTACTCTATTCTTTGCTCTGACAGAGTCCCTATTGGGAGGAGACCCCTTCCCTGGATTGGGCGACATGGCAGACTTTGATTTTTCTCCTTTGTCTTCTTCGGACTTCCTCAGTGGAGATGGACTTCCTCTCCCATTGGACGGTTTTATTAACCTTTCTCCTCCTCACAATCATGACTACCACTATGGCCTGGAGGACCATGAAGGCATTAGTGAACTGTTTGACTGTGAGTTTGGGGACCTCTCCCAGGTTTTAGGGGAAACCTGAAAGAGGCACTCACTGGCAGAATTCATGAGTAAATGAATGTTCGGCTGTACAGAGCATTTTATTCTCTTCCAGAATTGTACAGCAGATGATTAGCACTTCTTGGCCATTTAAACCTTTTAGACTATGTTCTTAGCTTTAGCCTAGCTATTTAAATTATTTATGTGAGTATATAATTTGGATATTTTGTACCAAGTTGGGTTTTGTTTTTGTTAATGTTTTTTGGATAGTGCAGGTGTTTCAGGGCTTGGAGTGCTGCTTTGCTCTTCAGTTACATTTCACCACATACATGTATTTATGTATCGCTCAAACATTCAGGGTGACGTTCTGAAGAAATCAGTCTCGGTTGTAGAGATGTATGGCCCCGCCTTCCAAAAGCAGCACAGTGCAGTAGATATTTTAAACTGAAAGGATTCATATCCAGATATGACATGTGCAGTAGTATGCTCATGAAGTAGAGTAACTTTGAAATAAATTTTAAGAGATGGTATGGTAATAAGACTTCAAGCAGTTGCTCTTTTAAAATTTAAGGTTAAAGTTGATATCTACTCAGTAGCAAAAAACAGCTGACCTATTGGAATTAAATTATATTTTTGTTGTTGTCAGTAAAATCAGGTAAAACTTTGTTGAATGTTAATGGTGTGAGGAAACCAGGAGTTGCTACAGTTAACAGATAAGGGTTCAGTAAGTTTAGTCTCATTTAGTCTTAGTTTCCGGTGTTTGGAGGTGGCAGATATGTTTTAATCCAAATATGTTCGAGTGTATGGTAAATAATCTATGGTCTTAAATGGAAATGCATGTTGTCTTACACATCAGCAAGTAAGTGGGATTGCAAATGGTGTTTCTTGGCATTGAATGGCTCTAAAACATAAAAACTGACTATTTCTTTGCTAGGTTTAAGCCCTGGGAAATCAGGCTAAATGACTGTCAGTAATATTTTAAATCACAAGAAATTCACCAGCGGGAATGCCTGTGCTCATTCCCGCTGGTAATAACAAAATGCTTCATCATCTTTCATTTATTAATCTACTGTCTTTTAAGTACAATCTGCTTTCCATATCAGCGTGGCTCCTAGAATAGCTCCTGGAAGTGACCGTTTTGTTATGGTCAAACTCAAATATCCTGCTTTTGTTATCAGCATCTCCAGGTCAAGTTTAGTTCATACTATGCATCAATGACTTACACTTGTCTCACATGTTCAGTACATACTTCATATATTTCATCAAACTCTTCTCCATTATATGTTCAAAATGTCAATATTTGTCTCTTACATCATGTACTCAATGTTTGAAGATGAGAAACTGCATTTTGAATAATAGTGTAGTTAGAAATGCCTTATTTTTAAGTTATGTAAGCTAACATGTTTGATTTGATTGAATTTAAATATTTTGTTTGTGTTATGTTATGTGTGTTCAATTTATATATTTATTTAAATGGGGTCTGTTAGAGAAATTGTACAAGATTTATCATTGTTTTGACCTTTTCACAGGGGGAGTTGTTTAATTATGTTTGTACCTTAACCATTTGTACGTCTGGTTTAGCATTTTGTAAACGAGGTTCTATAAGAATTCACCTGGTTTGACTGTGGTCCACAAATGTATTCATGGCTTACATACATAGTTTTCACTTTAAATCCATCTGGTAATGTAGAAATATCCTTATTTAAGGTGGTAGTTTGGGATAGCAGTCTCATTGTCTCCTTTTACAAAATACTGGGCTCTCTTATCTGACCTATCAATATATGAGTAATTTGCTTTCAGTACTCTTTTGCTGTCTACAGATATGCTGTTTTAATATCATGATCTACGTTTGTTGGACTGCGTTTTGATGGTGGCTTCTGAAGTATAAATGTAATCTTTGAATGTGCTGGAATGGTAACAGACAACCTGTTTTCACAATATTCTTTGACAAATTTGCACCAGTTGGTCTCAAGTCACTGTTTTTGTCCAAATGAAACTATTATGCTAAATTGATTGTCCATAGCCATTTAATAGAAAAATTAATGTAAGATGTGATTGATACCAACCCTTGTTCTGACACGATTTTAAGGGACACTGTTTTAATCAGATTTTACAGTAACTTCCCCTATTTTTGCTATAAATCTTATTTTTGTTGTTACATATTGGGTAAACTATTTTGTACTTACAATTATTGAGAAAACTATGCCCTTTTGTATCAGTTGTGGACAAAAATAAAAAAAATATTAATTTCTTATGTTTGTTTCAACAGTTTGGACTATTGGTTTAGACTAACAGCCTTTTATTGTTGGTTTTTGGTGTATAGGCCTAGATTTGTCCCAACTAGTCCCAATAACATTTCTGCTGCTATCACACATTTGCCATTAAGACTTTATGAACACATACTTGCACATCTATTAAACTGGGGCTGTGGTGAAGAGTTAATGATAGTAAAAATCTATATAAAGATTTCACTATAAAATGTTGAAAATGTGGTTGCTAGAACTTAACTGTGAGATATACAAGAATGTTTATTTGTTTGGGCCAACGGCCTTTTATTGTTTATGGTATAATCTTCTTTTCTCATTCACCCCTTAGTTTTCAGCTAATCAAACACAAACTAGATTAATTGATAACTGGCATTAGCTGTATCTAAAATCAGGTTTGTCCAATAATTCAGAAAACACATAACACTACTGTATAATTGTTCACTCACCCTCCTGATTCATTTGTTGACACTACCAGCCTCTAGTGGTAAAAGTCGGCATTGCACTGCTTGTTAATTGTAAAATATGTTCATAACAATTGTGGACTTCTTTCACTTTTAGGCAAGGTATCTTTATTTATAGAACACAAACCAGCAAGTATAAGTAAAAAATGTGTACAAGAACCCCACATGAAGCCTCATTTGTTCAAAGAGGTTTTCCCCCATTGTGGCTCAGTATGTAGCCTGTCAAAGGAGGGGGGTTCCAAGGAGTTTGCTGTGGTTCAGTCTGGGATAGACTGACATGGCAAATTTCAGAACAATATCAAAGCTTCCTTTCATAAAAAAATTAAATAAAATAAAATTAAAAATTGTGTAGTGTCAGTTGAAAGAATTCTTAAATGGGCATGACATCCTTGAAGTGTTCCAGTCCGATTTTAAATAAAGACATCGCACTGAGACAGCACTGAGGGTTTTTAATGGTATCCTCCTTGCTATTGTGTATTCTGTGGTGAAAACCAGTGAGACTGGACAGTGATTTCAAACTTGATGCTCAGATTAGCACAGTTGTTAAAAATAGTTTGTTTGGGGTTTTTTTATTTCCTTGCAGTGGCTCTCAGTCTTTTATGGAATTGATTTTAAGATCCTTTAATTACTTTTAAAAGGCCTCCGTGACCTTGCCCCACACTATCTGTCCAACCTGCTTTAGCCCTATGTCCTTGCATGCTCCCTCAGGTCAGTAGATTATTCCTTGCTAGTGGTAGTAAAATCAAAGAAAAAAACACTTTTTTGTTGTTGCTGGTCCAAAACTGTGGAATGCACTGCCCCTACACCTTAAACAGGTTGAGTTGGTTTCTGTGACTTAAAACTCACCTGTTCTGTGCATTTTTGCTATCTGTTTTTAGTGCCTTTTATAATTATTATTGTGTATCACCGTTTGGTCAGCTGTGTTGTTTTTAAAGTACATTAGAGATACAGTTCGATTGGATATAGAATAAAAAGACAGATATAAAAGTATCCCAAGTAGTGTCCTAAAAACTCAGTAAGTGCACCTTATTAGTTAAGAGGTAATCATTGTTTAAACATAGTAAATGCTGTTTAATATAATAGCAACTCAATCGTTATGAGCCAAAAACATGCGATTACTACAGATGAGATGATAGTGGACAAATAATTTCTTGCTATTTTCATGATATATGATAATAAATGCTTTTGTCGATATTGCCATAATCCTTTCCACTATAGCCTATATATGTTTTTTCTCTGTGTGTGTGTTTTATTCTGTCTTTTAGCCTTAGGAATTTATGGTTTCATATTTTGTTTGTTTTATCAGTGGAACGGACAATAGCTCAGAGATAAGCCCATGACCTGCCATTTCTATATGCTGCCTGGTAAAATAATATTCCACCCAGATTTAACAAATGAAATTAATGCCTACAAATCATAGGCAAAACCGCAGTTAAAAACAAAATGATTGCTTGAATTTTTTGTCTTGAGCCTTCTAGAAAATCCACTGCAGATGTGATGTTATCATGTGGAGGTGTGGCTGCTGCGCTCATTCCTCCTGTCACACCTTCGTCTCACTCACATGGGCATGGATTGTGTGCAGCAAGTAGTACGCAGCAGTGGTGAGTTTACGCTATTGTACTTTTCCGTGCAACGTTCAACACTCTCTTTGTATGGCTCTGGGCTATTCTCTGTTTTTCTTCTTTGATCCACATGAAATTTGTAACTTTGTGTAGTGAACTATCAATTGGCGATGAATGGGCTATATATTGGCATCTAAACTAGAATCAGATAGTTATGTTGATATTGTTACCTCTTACAATCATCACTTACTGCATATTGCTTTTATACAGTTTAAAATTTGAACCTAATCAACTGGATAGTAACATTTGGCACTGTCAATGGTAAACATGTTATGTTTCACTAAAACTCTTATATATGTTTGTATTTTTTCATGTGTTTATGGTAAGCAATGATTAGAAAGTACTACAGATAAATGTATGTAATGTAGCCCAATGTACTGTATTTCCAACTAGTCCCAATAGTCCATTTCTGGTGCCATATATTACATTTATGAACACATACTTGCATATCTACTAGACTGGAGGAGTGGTGAAGAGTTATGTAATGATGGTAAAAATCAATATAATAATGACTTTACTATAAAACGTTGCAATAGAGGTTGCCAGAACTTACAGTTAAACAATTGCATTACTAGAAATACAATTCGATGTGCTGTATAGAGGAATTAGGATATATTTAGAGTGCATTTATACTATTGTATATATACCTAGTTGTGTTATATATGCTCCTGACTGATGATTGATGAGGTAGCTGCCAATCCTTGTGTTGCTCATAAGTCTCTTTTTCTAGGTCGGGTTCCTGACCACTGCCAGCTGAAGTTTGTAAACTTTGAGATCCACAAGAACCACATTGCCCATGAAACTGTGGGGCTCAGCACTCATCAGTTGGTGGTGAGAAGGGGGTGGGCCTTCCAGTTAACTCTGATATTCCACCAGCCGATCGATTGGTCTGCATACAACTTTGAGCTGGAGGTGCAGCTGGGTATGTCTGCTTTGACTGTAAAACGATCTTCTTTACCAGAAACCATACTACCATAAAAATACAGCAGGACTGTCACAGTAACATATTGTGAAGCATGATATATTGCTACAGAGAAATACCACAATAAACGATATTATTGAAATCCAGCAAACCAATTATAAGATATACAATATCAATAAAAGGTCTAAGCTGCACCAAATAAATAGCAGAATGAAGCAAAAAATTTGCCATAAAAGTTACTTATTCAACCCTCTACAGCTCAAATTGTATCATATTACAACAAAAATAACAAAAAGTATCAACCAATCTCAAAAGTACCAACAATAAATACTGAGCCTAAAAGTATATTGTTCCAACTTTCATACATTGAACGATGAGGGTTTTTTTTAACACATCTGTTGCTGGTGGTTGTAAAACTGCACTTATTTTCATGACCATATCACATTGTGTTTACTGATGTTTTGTTGTAGGTGATCTAACAGAGAGATTCCCCGTGCACTTCTCCTCTCAGTGCCTCACCTCTCTGCGTTGGTCGGCCCGAGTCCTCCCTGAAAGCCTGCTCTCTCATTCTGTGAGCGTGCATGTGCGTTCCCCTGTGGTCTCGGCTGTGGCTTCGTACCACCTGCTGCTGCACATACAGAGCCAGTATCACATATTTAACTATGAACTGGGGACATTTGTGCTGCTCTGTAACCCCTGGTATAAAGGTAAATGGGCTAGATAAAAAAAAAAGTGCAATATAAAACTAAATGGATACGTTTAAGATGCTGTGTAAAGGGAACAAACAAACATGACTTTATTTCTAATTTTCATGTGCACATATAAGGATGGGCCCATTGGTGCATCCAAGACTTCATAGAGTCCGTACAGTATGGTTAAAAGTGTACAGTTTTGTGGCGGAGAGATGGATAGATAATGTCATATTGTAGAAAATGTCCAAAATCTCCAATCAAGTGGCATTGCTCCATTAGAAAAGTTACAACGTGCACCTTTAAATATTATTTGATCTAATTTATTCAAGTCTTATTAACAATGAATAATCAATTAGAATTGGCCACAACATAAGTTTCCAACTGACCATTTCAGAAAGCACCAATGAGTGTCACTAGATAACATTCGACGGCCAAAATACTTTTCTCATGCATTTTCGTCACATTTGCTTGATACTAATATTGTGTTTCAGATGACCCAGTGTTCATGCCTCTGGAGGTGCAGTTGCAGGAGTACATCCAGAGTGACTATGGGCTTGTATATGTTGGAACGCACCAGAGTGTGAGGCAGCAGCCCTGGGCCTTTGGACAGGTCTGTGAACAGGAGAACAGCTTACATGCACACACTACTATTGCACGTGGTGTGATTAAAGTTACATTTATGTGGATTTTAGAGTAAAATTGCACTTTGATACAAAATTTATTCAAAATTTCTACATTTTGCAGTATGAGCCTGGAGTTCTGGAGGCCTGTCTTCAGCTCCTCCAGGTAAGTCCACAGCATCAGAGTGACAGGCAAATCGACTACCTCCGGCGGGCTGACCCTGTTTACCTCTGTAGAGTGCTTTGTGCTATGGTGAGCTTGCAAAAAATAAACTTATGGGTGACTAAATGGTATTGAGATGATACATGACACATTATGTTATTAAGGTGAACTGTAATGACGACCAGGGAGTTCTAGCAGGGAAGTGGCAGGGCAGTTACGCAGATGGAGTGTGTCCCACAGACTGGACTGGAAGTGCTGAGATCCTGCACCAGTGGCTGTCGTCTAACTACAGCCCAGTGCGATATGGACAGTGCTGGGTGTTTGCCTGTGTCCTCTGCACAGGTATGTCACTATACACTGCATACAATAGACAAACATGAAGTCTGGATCTCATTGGCTGTGTATGGTTGTGTTTGCAGTGCTGAGGGTGCTTGGGATCCCCTCCAGAGTTGTAACTGTTTTTAATGCAGCTCATGATACTAACACAAACTTGATAATTGAAGAGTATTACTCCAGTAAAGGACAGAAGTTCAACCTATCAAAGGACAGCATCTGGTGAGTGCGGTTGATCCTGCATGGTGATTCTGTCAACAACAATCGTAAATATAACTATTAACATGGTGCAAAAGTGCATCATTAGGCATTTTTAATTAGTAACAGACAGAAAAACAAAATGGCAAGAACAAGAATACCAGTAATATAAGGAAACAATAAGCATAAAGTACAACCAACACTGATATGGAGAAAATGCAATATGACAATACATTTAAACGCCTCTCTCTGTTTTCAGACCAGACCATGTCTTTATATAAAAACTTGAATTTATGAATACTTTGCTTGCATTTGTTGTAAATCCAGAACATTCCACAATTTCACCAAACATACAGTCAAAACATTTTTACGAGTAGATCGAACATTAGGCAGTATAAAGTTTCCAAAACATCTCATATTATATGTTCTCTGTTTAAGAGTAAAACACATTTGCACATTACATGGTAATAACTTATTGAAGGCTTTGAATAATATAATTACAGTATAATATTTCACAAGGTTGGGCAATTTTAATAATTTGGACTGGCTCCACACTGCTCGTTTTTGCAATAAGAATACTGGCTTAGTTGAGCATTGGTAATTGTTTCCCCATATTTCAACACAATGCATGAAATAAGGGAGAATTAGTGAGCAGTATAATGTACAGAGTGAATTGTGATCAAGATATTGTTTTGCTTGATTTATAATTGAGAGGCTCTTGGTTATATGTCGGATATGGGCTTCCGATGATCATTTTCTGTTCATAATTAGGAATTTATTCTCAAATACATTTTCAATTTGTTCACCTTCAATATTTATAGTGTAATTCTGGGTTGGTTTAAGGTTACCAAAGGTCATTACTTTAGTTTTGCTTACACTGGTAATGACCAAAGGTCATTAAATTGTTTTATTTCATTTTGTTCCACATTCACAGTGTCTACAATCCCATTATAATCTAAACTACTAAATAACTAAATGCTAATATCATCAGCAAAGATAATTTGTTTTAATGAATGTGATACATTAAATATATAATTTGTATAGATATTGAAAAGCATGGGCCCCAACACCAATATTCACATGAGCATTTTCCCATTTTAACATACTTGACTAGTTAAGTAATCGCTCCTATACTTGAATTTGGATGAGCAGTGAAACGTCTTCACTGTCCAGTTGACAGATTGAACTTTGGGTTCTACTATTGCTCCTATACAGTAAATGGTCTCCCCCTCAGGAACTTCCATGTGTGGGTAGAGTGCTGGATGAGGAGAGAGGACCTGGGTGCAGACTTTAATGGTTGGCAGGTAGTAGACCCCACCCCTCAAGAGAAGAGTACAGGTGAGGTTAATGTATAGTGCGCAATGTGCCCATGTGATAGAAGAACATAAGTTTAAATTGAGTTTTAGCTAATTTCATATAAAACTTAATGTATCAATGTGGTTTATTGTCAATTTTCCAACAATTATTGGACTTGACGAAATGAAATCAAAACAGGTAATAATTGCTTGGGTCTCCAGGGATCTACTGCTGTGGCCCCTGCCCAGTCTCAGCGATCCAGAGACGCTGCCTTCACTGTCCCTTTGATGCCTCGTTCATCCTGGCCTCAGTGGACGCCGATGTGATTCGACTGATTGTACGGGACGGCCTGGTGGTGGGGAGGAGCGTGGACACAGAGTGGGTAGGACAGCTCATCTACACCAAGAGCATCGGATCAGACAAACCAGAAAGCCTCACTCATGCTTATAAGACGAGTGAGTGAAATATTTTGAAACAATTACACAGGAAGAATTTGACGTGGTGATGTGGTTTCAAACCTTTTAAAAATGTCTTTTAGGAATTGAGAAAACTTATCAAAAAGGACCAAGGCCTCGTTGTATGCAGTCTTCCCCTGTTCTTTCTAGTCTAGGTATGTTTACTTGAACTGCTACTTTATCATTTCTATAAAATTATCATAATAAATTATTTCTGGTTGCAGAAATGTCTTCTTTGGGAACATATTCTTCAACTGCATCATTTGGAAGGATATCAGGTAATAACTGCTATTGTGTTTGTGATAATGATAGTAAGGTCAAAACTGTACACTTCATGGCCCATGGTGTGTTGGGTGCTGAAGTTTTACAGTAAATGACAAACAGAGCAAAAGCAAATGCAATCAGATGCAATACATATGGGTATATCTGTATGTCAGTATTTAAAATATATTTTAGTCAATAATTCTAAACCAAATGTTATGATAATTATGTATAATTATGACACAATATACTGAATGCATAAGCTGTCAATATACTGAAACTATAAGCTGTCAAAGCAAACATATTTCACTGTCCAAATTTACAGCACCTGTTCTTGTAAAACTGTGTCTGTAAAGTCTAGAATCTAGGGTATAGAGGTCTAAAAATATAAAAATTTTCATTTGTGGGTCACCAATGCATACTGTTGTTGTGTCCTCAAGTAAAGCACTTTATCACCTTGCCTCAGTCGTGATGTATATGTGCACTGGTGTATGAATGTGTATGTGAACGGTTAATGTAGTGCTTTGACTACCCAACAAGAGCAGAAGAATAGACATGTACAAATCAGTTTTACACTGCATTCTTTAGCCAATGAGATGGCTCTGTATTCTGTCCATGTCACAGCTCCATCAGGTATTGTACCCAGACTGGAAGTGTCTCTGGATGTAGAGAGGAGCCCCTATATGGGTGACGCCATCTGCCTCTGTGTCACCATATCCAATCACTCCAGACATACTCGCTTTCTCACCGAGCACCTCAACGCACAGCTCAAACACTATAACTCCTGCCCCCATGAGAACTTCTGGAAAAACTCCCACCAACTGGAGATACAGCCAGGGCAAGGTCAGACAAGGTTGAGGTTGGACACATGAGTTACACAGATTTTGGCATTGGATCATTTGTGTTTTCAGTCATGACCCTCCACCACAGTATTCCTGCCTCCCAGTACAAGTCTCTGATGGCCCATGACAACATTGTGAATGCAGCAGTGGTAATAAAGGACATGAAGACCAAAGAGAGAGTCATGGCCGCACAGGAGTTCAACATCTCTTCACATGAGATCAACATAGAGGTAAGACTGAGCTATCAAAGAGTTAAAGGGCAACTATATAACTTTTCTGATGCATGTCCCCTAATTGGTCTGGTGGCGGAACCTTCTTGACTCCATGAAGATAAAAAGAAAAGTTGAATGCACTTCTGTGGAAAATTCTAATAATATAAAAGTCTAATTGTCCAAAGACTGGACAATTGGACTTAACGAAGGGGTATATTAGTTCTGTCGGGTATTAACTGTGAACACATAACATATTTAGATCACCGTGTTACCTTTTATTATTTTGAAAATGTTATATTTGCCAAAAACAACAAATGAACATGTTTTATGAGTTTTACTCATGAGTCTCTCTGCGTTAAGTCACTCTCCCTTCAGAGCTCTGTCACTATGCAATCAATAGGGAGAGATCGCTAAAATACTCATGCATGAATGACATCTACAAACTCTTCAGACATGTTTTTGATGAGGGAACGTTACAACATAAAATATATATATATATTGCATAATACCCCCTCTTTAATGTTTCATTTTCTGTTATAATCGTAGCAGAGGTTGCAAATCCAATTCTTCAATAAGGCACAAGGTTGATTTATATGAACATGTGCAGCTCTGAGGCGAGTTAGCTTAGGAATACCTTGCAAGACTCATGTACATGATTATATGTTGAAAACCACACATGCACAGAATGCACAAACATATATATTGCTGGTGACATTTAGTCTCATCTGTATGAACAAAACAGTATATTACAATAATAATAATAATCTTGAGCTTATGATTGGCAGGTTGAAGGAGGGGACAGCATTCAGATGAAGAAAAACTATATAGTACATGTCTTCTATACAAACCAATTCAGCACTGTTCTAAGTGGTGCGGTCTTGTGTGTGGAGGGCTACGGACTTTTGAAGAACAAGCATAAGACCAGGTGAGACCTATCCCACCCAGCTCCACCGAAAGTGACCTACCAGAGATATCTGCTCATGTTTACTTTTGAGAGCTAGCTGTAAAGGAGAGGGGGAAATTTTAGGAATGTGGACTGAGAATGCTGTTCGGGTTGTGTGTTATGTGACAAAGACTATGGTGAAAGAAAAAGGAAGTAAAGAAAGCATGCTAATTATTTAGAATAGAATAGGAATTTCAGCCTATTTGATTCTTTAATGCCGTTGTATGAGAAGGCTGTCTGTGCAAAGGCTGAACTACCGGCATATTTGTGGAGTCTGCAGTCATTGTAACTCAAGGACCTGGATGTTAGCAAGGCAAGTTTATTTGCATAGCACAATTCATACACAAAGTAATTCAAAGTGCTTTACAGAATAAGAAAGGCAATAACATCACAATACAACAAACCAAAACATAAATAATCATAAATAATCATCATAAAATTAACATTAAAGGAGAAAAGTGCTGAATAAAAACCTTTCAGTCATTTGCACAGCTAAAGAGAACAGTTTAGAGCCTGGATTTAAACATTGTCAAAGTAGAGTCCTGTCTCACATCTTCAGGAAGACTGTTCCAGGTTTTAGCTGCATAAAACTGAAACACTGATTCCCCATGTTTAGTCCTGACTCTGGGCACCAGCAGGAGGCCGGTCCCTGAAGTCCTCAGAGTGTGTGATGGTTCATATGGCACTAACATGTCGGAGATGTACTTTGGTGTTAGGCCATGGAGAGACTTGTACACAAGCAGAGCTGCTTTAAAGTCTATTCTCTGAGCCACAGAAAACCAGTGCAGAGACCTAAGCACAGGACTTATGTGTTTGTACTTCCTAGTTCTAGTCAGGATGTACTGCAGCTGTCTTAACGCTTGTTTGGAGAGGCCAGTGAGCAGGCCGGTACAGTAGTCTGAACTACTGGAGACAAATGCATTTGTGTGGGGCAAAGACTATGACTTCAGTCTTGTCTGAGTTTAGCTCAAGAAAGTTGTTTTGCATCCACACACTGATCTGTTCGATGCAGTGTCAGAGTGAATCCACTGATCCATATTCACCTGCTGCAGTGAGACATTGATCTGAGTGTCATCTGAATAGTTGTGGTAGGACACATTATTCTGCATATTAACTAGCCTAATGGCAGCATGTAGAGACTGAACAACAGAGGTCCCAGGATTGACCCCTGGGACACCCCACACGTCAGCGACATTTTATCTGAGACATATTTTCCAATTTCAACAAAGTACTCCCAGGATCCCATTATCAACAGTGTCAAAGGCAGCACTCAAATCTAACAGGATCAAGACTGAGACTTTGCCTGCATCAGTGTTCAGGCGGATGTCATTTGTCACCTTGATAACAGCAGTCTCAGTGCTGTGGTGGGGTCTAAAACCTGACTGGAAAACATCAAACAAGTTGTTCATTTGGAAAAAGGTAATAAGCTGTGGTGGTGACAGCAAACTGTTGAGTGCAGACTTTAGAAATGTAGTGGGTAACACATCAAGGCAGCATGTAGATGAACTCAGAGCTGACTCACTTTGCACTTGTAGCTGACAAAACTGTCCACGAGATCACCACCAGTCTATGTGCCTAGGTGGCTGCAAGGATGTTATTTGCGTAGTGGAATTGATGGCATTTTTAATGCCCTGAACCTTGTCATTAAAGAACACTGCAAACTCATCACACTTAGTTGTGGAAATTAGTTCTAATGGCAGCAGAGCTGGGGGGTTTGTTAATCTGTTTACTGTTGCAAACAGGACACGAGAGTTGTTTCTGCAACTTCCAATAATGTCTGAAAAATACCTCTCCCTTGTCCTACATAAACTGTGATTGTTCATCTTTTCTCTGTAAACCTGGAGCTTTGACTTGCGCCATTCCTGCTCAGCCTTCTGCCACTCCGTTTTCTCTGCCCTGACCGAGTCATCATTCCTCCATGGCGCTTTCTGCTCATCTTTAACCATTTTAACCTTCATTGGGGCAATAGTGTCCAGAACATTCAAAACACTCGAAATCACAGAGTTCAACAAATTATCAACATTAGAAGTGTATCATTTCCATGAACAGTGCACCTGTGTTATCATTAATGTGTCTCCTTTGAACAACTGCCGGACCAGCTGCTGGTTTGGGAATAACAGACAGGTCAAAAAAGAGAGAGACATGGCAAGACAGAGCAACATCCACCACAATGACATTTGAAATTTTTACTCCTTTTTGTAATGAGCAGGTCCAGAGTGTGTCCTCTCTTGTGGGTGGGCTCGCTGACATGTTGAGTCAGACCAAAGTATTCCATTACAGAACTGAGCTCTAGCATGTCTGTCAAACACATTATCCACATGTACATTAAAATCACCTGTAATGACTAAACCATCAAAGTCTGTGCATACGACTGAAAGCATCTCAGTAAAATCGTCAATAAAATATAGACAAAGTAGAGTATGGAGGAGGATTGTTTTGTCTCCATTTTAATGGAAACATACTCAAAAGATGAAAACACCCCAAATGACAACCTGTGAGTAATTAAATTATCGCTAAAAAAATGCACATACACCTCCATGCTTTTGGTTTGCTTATGTTTCAGATTCAGAGTTGAAGTTGGGTGGAGTTGATTCCACTAGAATTGCATTACCTGTGTTTTTGTCAAGCCATGACATGTTTGGGTTAAAAACATAAAGTTCAGATTAAAAGAAGAAATAAAATCATTAATTAACTAACTTGTTATATAAAGATCTAACATGTTCTGGTGGTCTGGATGTTCTGATGTTCTACTCAGAGCAAAGCTGGACAAATCTGTTAGGCGATGGAGGTGCAGCATTGTTTAATATTCTATGTAAACCAATTTTCCATATGAGGTTAGATGAAGTAAGAAACAGGCCAATAAACTATTCAAGTCTGATTTAAGACTTGGCAGTCATAAATCATCCAAGACAAGGCTGTAAAAATGCCATTCCTTGAAGTCAACATTTCTTTCATTACTTTGTGAATGGTATTTATGGTCATTTTTTACTTTAAAATCCCATTCTCTTCTTAAAGCTGCACCATGCTGTTTTGTCAGAAATAACTTACACATTTCTAGGGCTGTAGTTCTTTAGATGTTAAGTTGATTAATCGGTCGATAGAGTCATAGTCGACCAAAATGTATATTAGGTGAGTAATCATTTTATTTAGATTATAAGTGTTTATATGTGACAAAAGCAGAAAGAGGAAATTAGTGAGTGAGTTAGCTGAAGTGAGTTAGCTATTCTTCGGTATTATGTAAAAAGTCTTTATATAAATACATTCCTAGGACTTTTTTCAGCTTTTTTTCCAGTACTGTTTTTGCATGAACTCCCTTGCAGTTTTAGTCATGTTGGTGCAGTTTGGGTTTTGCAGAACATGCCTTTAGTCAGTCAAGATTTTTATTTTTTGTCGACTATAGCGCTACCAATTTCTTACCAAGCGAGTATTGTTGAATATCTTAAAAGCCATGTTATTTTATCTCTCTGTAGTCACACATTTCACTATCTTGTAATATGAAAATGCACTGAGTTGCATTATTAATATTATATCATTTTTATAATAATTTGTTTAGTTAAGTTTAAAAATATTTATCACTTGAGAAACTCCAATGTTTGTTCTAGTTTGGCATCTGCAATGTTCTCTATTTTAGTCTATAAATTATGATTTCAATTATTATTTTCAAATTCAAATAATTTCATCTCAACATCTATCAACAAAACTTAAAGGCCACTCCCATTTTGGATGTTTATTTTCTTGTTTGTTTTGCCCCTGACTGGCAGGACAGCTCATTAGGATAACAGTATACTCACCAAATATTCAAATAACTTCTGAGTAATAGAGGAATACAGTTGGCAAATTCTGGCTGTACATAGGGTCAGAATCTGAAATATTATGACTCAGTGGTGATTTCCTGATCTTTGTTTTGCAGGCTGACACTGCTGCAGCCTGGGGAGTCCATCCAGACCACTGTGTCCATCATGGCATCCTCCCTAGGAACCAAACTGCTACAGGGGACCTTCTCTCACAGCGACAGTCCTGGAGTGGTGTCCCGGAGCTTCCGCAAAATCTCAGTTCACAACTAATGACACCGCATGCATCATACATTTTGTATCTATCTATGTCTTTCTATAAAATATGTGTTTCAATATTAAGACCCTCTTGCCCCCATTTTTTCCTAAGCATTTTTAATTTTTTTAAATATGTATATTTTTTTTTACAGGTTTTGAATTTTTGTCCAACCTTTAAATCAAGCTTCATTAAATATATTATATTTGTTTGTTCATTACAGCTAACTTATCACCAGTAACTTTAAAATGAGTAGTACCAGATTTGGTTATTATAGATCAATTGCAGACAATGACAAATGGCTATTGACCTTATTCTTCCCCATCCACTTTTGCCTCTAAATGCTCTAAACTGTGCTTTCTTTGTTGTGGCACTTCTGGTTAAGCAAGAATTCCATTCATTTATTCCATGTTCATGTGACCAACAATACACCTCACTCCGATTCTCTGGGAAACTTTAAAATGGCCATGTAGTCTCTTTAGGACTTATTTGCTGTCAAGATCAGAAACTGGATCCAAAATAATACAACCCAATAATAATCCTGGCTCCCATGGCAACTTCCAATATAAGGCGAATATCTTCCAACTGTTAGAGCAACAACAAAGAACTTTGCTGTACCTGTAATATAAGGACACCAGATGGCGGCATCAACCTGAGCACTGCATACAACAACTCAGCTACACAGGAGAATGTAAGCGTATATGTCTACATGAACTATGAATTAAGAGAAAGAAATGCATTGTTGTATTGTTCATTTACTGTTAAAAGTGAGAAATGAAGTCAATAACATCTGAACCAAAGCTTAATATTGGAACTATATTATAAACCTAAGATATGTTTATGTATTGTTAGGGCAGTGAAGCTTGCTTGTCTATTAAAATTCACATTTTGCTTCATCCTTCATCCACAGACTATCCTAATTACTTTGCTTTAGGAATAGTGATGTGACATTCGGGACCGAGTCAGCTTAAGGTGAAAAGTTGGATCCAGATCTTTTTTTTTTTTTTTTTTTTTTTTTTAAGAGCTGAATGTTTTTCTTTTTCTGCATTTAACACTGACTGACGCAAGAATCAGCACAGGAGCAGGGTAGGTGACACGAGTGAGATATTTGTGCACAAAAACATATTTGACATCATATTAACAGTCAGTTTTAAAATTATCATTATTGTAGCGCAAAGTTTTATTTAGATTATGCATAGGTTCAAAGTGTAAACACTCTCCGAGTCTCAGTTTGAACCATTTTAAACACATCTGAGCCTTGGTAATTTCTCTCTGTGATTTCCACATTGGCTTCTGTCATATAAATAAATAGTAAAAGACCCAGTCTTTTGAACGGCTCTTTGAAATGAACGGATCCAAAAGATTCAAATCCCATGAAAGAGCCAAAAGTCCCATCACTACTTAGGAGGGGTATTGCCTTAACAGTAGGCCCACTCAGATAATTGATTGCATTCATTCATGTTAACATTAAAGGGCCTGATTTGTCTGTTTTAGTTTGAACTTTTAACCCCACCCACTAAGTCCTTTCTGCCACTGTGATATTGCACCATGACACAGAGACAACTGTTTGGGATAGTGTCATGTAGTTGTTTCATTTGTAGTTCTCCAATCTCTACCTACGATCTACTTTCTTGTGAGCTATTTCTATTTGAAACCATATTTACATTATTCCTAATTTGAGCTGTGTTGTCTAACCTTGGCCATTAACCTGCAGTGGTGACGTGTGAGGAGTGCGCAGCTGTGATCTGGACTGGGTATGGGGCGCGGGCCCGTAATCAGATCCACGCTCACTGCTCCTCAGACAAATTAAACGTCAGGAGGAAGCAGTGAGCGCACCCAAACGCTGAGCCCATCATAAATTATTAATGTCTCCCCGTCACGGCTGCCCTAGCACCATCTAGTGCTCCTCTCCTCTTCCGTCCATCCCTCCATCCCAGCTCCTCCAACTGGAACCACAGCCCACACATCTGAACATTACCTTTTTACGGCCTGTCACAGTGCAATCATTCTTCCTCTATAGTTTTAATTACACACTGTCGTCTTGCATCTTAATCACGTTCTGCATTACACCGCTTCATCTTCTTTTCTTATCTTATAAATATGAGACACTTTTCACCAGTAGTTTGGTAATAACTAAAGTAATAAAATATCTTTTATAAATATCTGTATCATGCACTATTCCTCTTTTTTGAGCACCTTTTGGACACCTTATAGCTCTGATACATATAGTTTTAAACAACTTAAGTAGGGAAAAGAAGTAAGTCTAATTCAGTATATAAAATGCCTCACCTGCTGATAGAGAAGGCATAAGGATTTGGCCTCTGCTTGTGGACTAAGGAGTGGAGCAGTCTAAATGAGGTCAAAACAATCTGTATCTTAGGGAATTTGAATACCAAAATTGTTACAGTGAGTCTGGTGAAGGTGCAGCCTTTTGAAACACAGATGCACTTTCTAAATTACCTCCTTAAGATGTCACTAGGTAGAACAGAGTATTTTCAGTTTAACGTATGTAAATTAAAACACTATTTCAGATCCAGGCCTATTTTATTTTAACAAGGGGGCAAAAGTTGATTTAGCATTAAAAAGCCCTTAGTCCTTTTTGGAATAAATTTACTTTTTGAGTCATGCTTAAGACATGTTGTGTTGCTTGCTGTGTTTTCATTTCAGAGTACACGCTGACCAAAAAACTGTGCTATGTAACTTTTTTTTTAGTAAGGATACGCTACCTGGTCATTTCCATGGAGATGCTTTACCTGGAATGTTCCAAACTGCTTAATAATACATTGAAAATCATCCACTCTTACATTGAGCGGAGTCTCTTCTCCACAGATCTCACCTTGGTCTTGTGTCAACATCAAGTCACCTGTTTATATCTATGTTTAATGGAGCACAACAGTTCCCTCCACTTCGAAGTCCACTCCAGTTTCGGAAGTAAATGTTCTACTAATTTTTCCCCAAAAACTTTTCAAAAAATTGTAATATTGAGAGTTCAAAAGTATTGGGGTGGCTACCCAGCTACGTGGTAACTAATATCCATAATGCGGTTGTTTGAAGTTTTGTGTTTAAAACGCAAGATTCAGCTAAATATTTTAATAACTTTGCAGTTAATAAAATTTCAGAAATACATTTTACATAAAATTAGGTCCTGTGGTCTTGTAGTCATTAGTCACAGAGCTGATTTTCCCTGAGCAAGCTTTCACACTTTGAATATAATTTTTTTCAGAATGTCTATGGGAAAAATCAATGAAAAATTTACTTTTGGAACCAGGGTCTGAGCGCTCACTGTTGCGCTCCATGGCATACTGTGGAAGATTCCAGGCAATCCAGTATCACCAGGAAGACAAGCAGGTGGTGTGCCCTCCACCAAAACAATTTCTCAACCCTACACCTCTTCCCAACCATTCAACATACACAAAGCTCAAGGCTTCTTTGATTTCGCAGTGAATCTCCAATAGCACCTCTTTGCTGTGACTGAGAAAACATGAGCAAACTCACTGCTACGGGAGCTGTGCGGGACCATATTGATAGATGACCATGTGACAGACCAGAGCAGACTGAACAGCTGCTAAGCCCTGAAGTGTGTGTCCATTCTCTGTCTGTGCGGGCCAACTCAGACAGCTTCATAATAATGGACCCATTCACCAGATTTAGAGCCACAGCCTGATCCCGTCACAGAGAAGAATGCATTTAAGATTGGTCTTGTACCAAATGGACTCTCTCGGTTTTTATTTGAGCAGAAGCCTCCTCATTACAGACGATAAAATATAAGACAATCGCTTGAAGCTACTGCACTGGATGACGATCATTTTTCAGTGTATTGTAATGGGCCATAACAGCTTGTACGTCGTTCATTCTTTCTCATGCCAGTACCAGGGAAAATCCCAACCAGCCCCAATAAAAGCGGCTCAGATAATTATGATAATGAATGGAGCGTCCATTGTCACCTGGTAATGAGTTTGTCCCGAAGGTCACCGCAGTAATAGCTCATTAGCGGTAGAGGCTAAAGCGGCGCTGTGATGTGGTGCACAATGGTTGGTCAGTTGTGTTGTCTGGTGAAAAGATCCTGGACTGGCCTGTCTTCCACCAGCCAATAGTTGGTTTTATTACAGATATGAATTGTGGTGTAAGATGTTGACGTGTGCTGTTCACGCATCAACAAAGTGGCACAATCAACAAAGTGGCAGAATCAACAAAGTGGCAGAATAAGTAATAGCCTGTAAGATTCAACTGTAGCAATCACCTTCCACTTATGTTAAAGGTGCACTATGCAACTTTTCTAGTGGGGTGTCCACTATCTCCTTGTCTCCATGGAGATGTTATTCCTTTACCTGTAACGTTCCAGATTATTGCATTCGACTAAGCTATATTGCATTTATTTCATTACAGTTTTTATTGCTCAAAACTATCTTAAAAAATCATGCATTCTTACTGTGAGCAAGGTTGCCTCTCCACAGATTTGACCTGGTGGCGTCTCCATGGTGATGGATAAGTTTAGTGCCTCCACCAGAAGAAGTTACACAGCCAACATCAGCAGTAATAGAATGATTCAGACTTGGTAACTTCTAAATAAAGGATAGGCGATAGGGTATTAATTAATTCTTCAAACTATTTGTTCATCATGAATAAAGTCTTTGTTCATGATTTGTTAAGTCTAATTAAAATATAGTTATTATAATTACGTTTGTATGTTATTGTATTCAGTGGAGAGCTGGCTTCAAAATGAGCCACATGTGTTCAGAGATAGCATAGAAGGTGTCACTGCTGAAGAGAGATGACAGTGTTTATTTTCCGGCAAAAACCTAATTGAAACCCCTATAATCTATGACAAAAAGAAAAACAAACAACCAAACAAATAATATAATCTAACCTAGAATGCCTGAAAACACTGTGGCAATGATAGCAGACCAGTTAGACATTTATCCCACAAGATGTTCACGTAAATTTCACCTAAATCCCTGGGTGTGTCTTTCTCATGTTGCTGTGCGCTCTAAATTGATCATAGTGAATAAATGTAACATATATCTACATCCAGAATCTTCATTTCTCTATATCTTGACACAGACGCTGAACTTGCCTCTTTAGTTGTAAGCAACCAGATGAGACTAAGTTTCATCGTTTATATTTATTCTCAGAAAAAGAAATGTGAGTTCTTGAAAAAAAAAAGGTTACACTTCACGGTTGACTCACTATACCAGCTATTCGCACGTCTCTTGTACTTAAAGTCATTGACGTCACTAGGATACAATATCACATCTTTTTATAGGTAGGCTCCAACAGGCATAAACCTCCTCATTGTCATGCTGTAATGTGATTGGACATCATTCCTGGTGTGTGTACTTCCTGTTTACACGTATTCACATATGAGTTGCAGAATATGAGTGATCCAGCCCAAGTGAGCTCAGCCCGTTAGCCCAGTGCAGATAGATGTTCTGGGGTCAGCAGTGTTCCAGACTGCCTATGGGATGTCTTAATATAAATGAATTGGCACCCACAGGTCCCTGGCAGCTCCACACAACATATTTCGGCTGTAATGCAGTATTTTTCAGGCCAGATCCCATGTGACAAATTCATATTCATTTGAACAGAGTGCTTGTGGAAATGTATGGATCGTTTAGACTCCAAAGCACAGGTCATTTGGTGTGAACTCATTTGTTACATAGATCGAAGCCAGTGAAGAAGACACACTTGCAAAGAAATATGAAACTGTATACGCACATGCAGGCAGTCCATGACTTTGTAGGTCTAAATGTGTTGTGCATAACCGTTCCAAGAGCAGACTAACTATGCTCATTTAACTGGCATTACACTCAAAGTCATGTTTTTGATGCTGTAAAGTGGCTATAAACAGCTGTAGAATTGAATTGTACGGAGCCATTCTGCAGCTGAAACAGCGTGGTAGCGTAATGAGTGTGTCAGCCATTTTGGCTCTAGACGACATGGTTTCATCACTTAGTAGAGCAGGGCCTGATGAATATGACTGGAGTGAGAACAACCTCAGTCAAGAGAGAAATTATGATGTTTTCACGCATTGCTGATTTGCATGATGCGTTGGCTTCTTTATTTACAGACCAGACTTTCATGTTGAGATGTCCACCACAGTATATCAATAAGTATTATTTCTATTGAACTGGCATCATTTTCAGACTGCTGCAAAATATAAATCATTTTAGATTTTAGACATTTTAATTGTTATTACATTGCCCGTAATGTTCCATAGTATGGCATTAAACATATCTATCTCAATGGAGACGGGTAAGTAACTCCAGCAGGCCAAGTTACAGGTTAGCTCTATGAAGTGGTAAGCATGCTCACAGTGAAAATACATGTTATTTAGTAAAAAATACCAGTAATTGATTCAATGCAAGGTAAATGCCATACTGAGCAAGAGGTAACACAGTAATATCTTCATGGAGACAAGGTGGTGTTGGACCCTCCACCAGAAAAGTTAAATGGTGCATCTTTAAATTTCTTCACTTCAATTAATTTGCATTCCAGAAACGGTAAAAAGCTTTTTATTGGGTTTTTATTGAGTTTCATCATTATATAGTTTTATCAGTTACATTTAACATTCTTCCACTTCTCTTTCTGAACAATATAAAGCAATGAATAATATTTCTATGAAGTGAATTTGGTCTAAAAAGCCTTTTCATCACAAAGCCCTGGCCATGGTCCAACCTCATCAATGGCAAATGTATTTCTGAGTCAGGAACGCTCGGCTTTAATTTCACGCTGCTCGCATCTCCAAACTCCACGCTCCGAACTGGAAGGAGAGACAACAGGAGGAATATGAAGTGTCATTTTCTGCCAAAAGTCACCACAGCACACAAAATGAAAGCCCCTGCTCTCCAAACAAAGAAGGCAGAGAGGAAATATGGGATCTGGGTTTGTTGACTCAGAGGTTATGCAAATTGACAGGAGCCAATAGGAAATTAGTTTTGGAATAATGTGATTTCCGTTCTGTGTGGTGTTTGTCTATCACTTTGTGCAGATGATAGTCAACAGAACGGCTGGGATTTTATTTTTCTCATTTTGTGTCAGGCAGTGGAGTCTATGGAGTATATGAATGCAATAAAAAGTCTCTCAAATATTCTCACAGTCCAACCAATAACCAAAATAAACCAGTCCAATATTACTTTGTCCCCCTTTAAAGTGACGTGCATGTTTTGTAGTTTATTTGCTGAATTTGCTTTATAATAATCCTTAAATTATGTACTCACTGCCAAATAGTTATAGGGTGATGCATTTCTACAGTCACCCAAAAATGTATTCTTGTAAGGCATGCTCACTTTAGATTTGGCAATTTTTCTTCACCAACTGAGGCCACTAATATTAAGTAAGTATTTTTATGCTATGGCATTAATTTGTACTGCACTGATAAAAGGAAAGAACCTATACCAGATTTTTTCCACGTATTTAACCAAATTTGTCTTGCCCCTGTACAGATATATTGTATAAGCAGCTCTTGAAATCAAAATAAGCCTGCTGTGGAGTATTTGCATCTAATTATAAAGTGTTTTATTGTCCAGTAATCACAAAGTTTACTGTCAGCATTCTAATTGTAGTTCTCGTCTTTGATAAATGTGAAACGTGCTTATAAACTCATCACAGGGAGTAGTTATAATAGTTGGAATACATAATGTAAGTATGGATCACTGCAAATCATTTAAAAAGCAGCACCTTTAAGGTTTGACACACATGTATTATCAACATACTCTTTTCATTCTTCTTGTCTTTATAGTTCTTGTTTTGTGAGAATCCCCTGAAGTCTGGTGTGGTGTTGTGTTTTTCTGGGAAGGGTTGCTATGTACAGTATTTTTTTTATAGCTGCTGGGTCTCATCTCGTGGGTCTCACAAAGCATGAAGTCATCATTTACCTTGGCTCCTCTATATGTCACCTGGCACAAGTGGGACCAGTGAAGATGGTATGGACGAAGCAACACAGGCCGCCACTGAGGCGTGCAGGGATATGAACTCGGGGGGATGGAGACACGGGCAGGCTGTGTCACAGAATATTTGGGACCAGCAGGTATACCTCTTGCTTGGCTTACTTCATATCTCTCTGGTTGGACACAATTTATTCAACTGAAACTGCACAAATCAAACTTTTGCCTGTTTCCACTGGTGCGCCCCAGGGGTCTGTCCTTGGGCCTCACCTCTTTATCATATAACCTCCCATTTGGCATGCACAATATTGACTGTCCTTGCAGCGAGGATGACATTTAACTATTCATCTCTACAATCCCCTCTTCATCACTTTCACCAACACTTCCATCGCTTTTTCATACCCTCCTCCACTCTTTTCATATCATATAGTTTATACAATTCCAGTAACAACTTCCATTGCCACATAACATCACCCATTCTTCCCATACCACTATTTTAGTAACATAACCAATTTCTGCCCCTACCTCCACCTGCACTGCTGCCATACTTGCCCACATCTTGTCACATCTTTGATTGATTAGGGCAACTCCCTCCCTTTGTTCATAACCGTCTAAAAACAATGACACCATAAAATCTGTCACCAGGTTAAAAAGACTGTCTCTTTCTTGTCTTTGATCCTACATTCTGCTACAAGGTATGAGAGGCGACATTTCCATCATCTATCACTTTTTGTTTTGTTTTGTAATGATCAGACAACTTTCAAATCACCAAACATAGCGTTCTACATGTTGTTTTTGTATGTTCATGTGTGTTTTCTGAAATATACAGTTGGTGAAATGGACACAAAGCCTAGACCACCAGACTGGTTTTGTACTGTGTGGACATGAGGATGATGGATGAGTTTATGAAACAATCCCAGCGCGAAAACACATGCGCTACATACACAAGTGAGAATGCTTTCACAGCTCACATTACAGTGTGTGTTTACCAATGTCAGTGCTGTGTTTTCTGCTCTTAATCTCATTCAGTATGTCTCCAGTCCTCCTGAGGCATGAGAGAACAGAATTTACTTATTACTGATACTTTGCAGTGACATCATGCTGGGGGGTGTTCTGCGTTTATGCCTATGGTGGGATGTTCAGGAGATTCTATGGTGACACAGTGCACACATTAGCAAACACAGCCAAAAAAGTTAGATCTCAAAAAAGATCTCAAAATTCAAGAAAGGTGAGAGTGACTAACTGAAAAAGTTTTATGCATGTTAGTAATTGTAGATTACACCTTAATAGGCCTTAATAAAGCAAAGACTTAATTCATGATGAACAAATTAATAGTTTATTAAAGGTATACTATGCAATGTTTCTGGTGAGGGGTCTGCCACCATTGCAATGTTATTTACCTGGAATGTTCACTGGTACGGCATTAAAACATATTGTATCTATTTTGCATTCAACTAAGACGGTTTATTGCTAAAAATATCTAAACCACAAGCATTCTTACTTGGAGCGATACTGGTTCTGCACAGATCTGACCTATAACTTTGCTTGGTGGTGTTAGCTGCTTGTCTCCACAGAAATAGATAAATTTAATCAATGACATACAGTGAAACATACAAACAAAGTAAGAACATTTCCACAGAAACAAAACGGTGATGTACCCTCTACTAGAAATATTACATAGTGCACCTTTAAAATGATTCAGTCTTAATAACTACTTACATTTAGGAAGTTAATGTTATGAGTTAGTTGTTAGGGTATTAGTAAAGGCTTAGTAACTACTAAGAGGTTAGGAGTTAGTTGGAGTATTAGCTAACCAATTACTAAGCCTGAATCATTCTTAATAAACTATTTGTTCATTATGAATTAAGTCTTTGTTCATGCTTTATTAAGGCTAATTAGGTGCATTTATTATAAAGTGATAAGGGAACTGAAATGTGATATGTATAACATTGAAGAAAAAAAGTGCTGTTCTTAGTGTGCTTCTTCCTGGATTCTTCTTATTTGAGACTTGCAAATGTTCCTTCCTACATACTGCTTTTAAACTTGCATATAAATTAAGTTATTTTACTGCAAAGAGAACATGTGTGCGGCTAAAGCAATATGGGCCTGTCAGTCTTGTGTGTACTGCGTAAACACATTTGCATAGCTTTGATTACCAAATGAACACTTTGGCATGTAATGACAAAAATTTACAATGGCTCTAGTACCAGGATCATAATTGTGTTGAGTCTGGTGAGCACTTCCTGGTTTGGCAAAGTGCAACTCACTACAGCATGGAGTCGTGATCTACAAGCCTGTTTATAGACTTGGCAAAAAAGCTATAATGGTTCCGTCTTTAAAAGAAAACAACATTAAGCAGGTCAATTTTTTTTCCAACAGACTCTAGAAATGTAGTAGGTTTTGCTTATGTTACACTATATACAACAGAAATAATAAAATATCTTCACCTCAATCATATTTGTGTATAAATCAGACTGCAAACAAATCAAATAACTTTTTACACCGTTTGTGCTGTGTTATGTTTTGTGGATACCTGTAAAAATGAGGTACCTGAGCGTTATTTTTTTCAACATGCCTCACAACGCTTCACTAGTTAAGTTTATTAGGTCCAGACTGAAGTTAATACCATAAACACATGTGTCAGCTCTCTTAATGAGGCTCTCAGAGGAGCAGAGGAGTGAGCGCTCCTCTCATCAGATCACTGCCTCAGGAGACAGTACTTCAAAAGGCCAGTCAACAAACACACTGCACGTTTCTGAGCATGTGCGGTGACCATGGCAACTGCTGCGTAGGCTCTGTGTGCGCACATTGTACAGGTCATAACTGAGCTAGGACCCTATATTAATTGAGTTACCCTTTTCTCAATATATATGTTAATATTTATGGGATATTAATTACTATTATTACACTGGGTTACAAAAAAAAAACATATTTGAAAGTTGTCTGTGTTTTTTCAACTGAATTTGGACCATTTAGCACCTCTGAATCCAAAAATGATATCCATTTTTCTCAGTCAGGTCAGGTTTTTATGCTAATTTGATTTTGAAAAATCCAATCTTCTGACTAAATTGATTACAATTTTGTGACATTATCAGTTGATTTTCTTTAATATTTCTCATCCAAAAAATGTTTTAGGAGATAAAAAATAGTTTTCTAACAGAATGTATTAATTAAATGTTACGTTATGTTAATTGATAAAGGTAAGTACATGTAAATTGGAACGTTACGTTATCAATGTGCAAAATTCAGGACATGAACTTCTGTTTTTATGAACCCCTTGAATGCTCAGCAGCATGGATGTCTCTCTTCAGAGTCCAACAGTAATCAGCCATCATGACTGCATCCCAGCGTCCCTGATACCTGGTCTCCATCTCTTTTATGTCCTGATGGAATCTCTCCACCTGCTCATCACTCAGTGATCCCAGATTCTCAGGAAACCTGAACATTTAGCTCCTTTTGGGAAAAAGGATGTGGAGCATCATCATTAAAACCACACTGGAGGAATCTTTGTCACTGATGTCAGAAACTTCTACAAAGACAGGTACTGGAATTTCATCACAGGGAGCTACAGGACGACGTGCTGATTCACGGTCAGGATACTTGAGGCTGCTTCGGTTCTTTCTGTTGATCCCAGTCACATCAATAGCCCAGAAGAAGCTATTGATGTCGCTCCCTCCAAACCATGGGAATTCCAAACTTCAGACAACTCTTCTTGCCTTTAGTCCACTGACGCAGATACTCGGTGAATGACTTGCATGCCATGTGTGGCGCCCAAGCTTCATCTTGGTCACCAAGTTTAATACCAAAATAAGCATGGTAAGCACGCTTTATGAAACTTGTGACTTGATTCATGTTAGGAACATTGGTGTATTCACCACAGATGTAGCAGAATATGTCAGGCTTATTTTTGCAAGATCTTCTAGTCGAAGCCATTTCATTCACTTGTAATATAAAAAAAAAAACAATTAGTCATAAGTTGGCACATGCAAAATCTTCAGAATTTGTTTATAGCGAGAAATATAACAGAATTTTGCATCATATGATGTGAAAATACTCATACATGTAAACAAAATCGTCCAAAAACAAATATGTAGCTTAGTTCAGAACGTTGACCTGATTGAGCAAAACCAATGTGATTTTTGGATTCAGCACATCAAAATGATCCTAAATCAGCTAAAAAATCTTAGACAATAAATTTAGTGTTGACCAGTGTTATTATTATTAAGTCCCCTTAGTGCTATCACATTATAATCAGCATGCATTTTGTTAATAAAACTACTGTACATTGCAGGTTTGTGAAGTTGTAGGGTATTCTTTTGTATCATGCTTTTGTATATTTATGGAAAATTGCTGTGTGGGAGCATGAATGACATAGGGTTGTGGGCTGAACAATGGACAGAATCTTACAACTGACCATAAGAAGGGTTCAAATAGGGCCTGTGAGAGATCACTAGATTACCCAAATATTCATGGAGGCATGTTTTTGACAGTATTATAACATGGTAGAAAGATAAAAAAAAAAAAAAAAAAAACAATAATAAATAAATAAATAATAAATAAATAAATAAAAAGTTACCAAAAAAGTTAATATAAATGGGTGGAACATAACCATAATGTACAGAGGTTTGATTTTGTGCATTATTACTGGACCTGCACATAACACATCTGTAACCAGTAACTTGCCAATGGCCATTCTGAATTTGGAAAAAGTTTAATCTCCTATATGTTTCCACTTATAATGACATTTTACTAGCAATATTGTAAGTTCCTAATACTTGTGCTGCTTTAAATCTTTTGGCTTTGGTTAGAATTCACCCCCACAAACCTTGTTCTCCATCAAGAGCAGTGAGCTGACAGTCAGGTTATGGGAACACAAAAAAAAAAACAAAACAAAAAAAAAAAAACGCAGAGAAACTGACAAGCAGGTTGAGAGAAAGTGAGATTGCCACCTTCAATTGTGGGTGCAGATAAAGGCTCCATCTTACTTGTGTCCCTGATGAGCTCCCGTAGAGGTGGCCAAGCACAATTACTGCACATCCACTTAACGACTGACACCTCCCTAAATGTGATAAATTACACCAGCGGGCCTGCAATAACACTCTAAACTTTTCTTTGATGAATTTGGGCCCTGTTTAGTTGCAAAAGTTTGCGAGTTAATGAGCGAAGTCCCAAGACCCAGGCTTTTAATTGGATCACTTCATTGTGATAGTTTGTTTGTTTTTTCAGAGAGCAGGAATCTATCTAGCTTAGTCTTCATTGAGCAGCGAAGGACACGGACATGGTAGGGAACATTAAGGTAAGGTGTTTTTTTTTTGTTTTTTTTTGCTGCAATTATTTTGAAGATGGGTCAATATGCACATGACAGTTGCAATGCAAAAATGCAAATTATGATGGTTGTATTCTGGCACTTAAAAGTACTGTACTTGATTTTTGCTGTCTTAAAAATGTAAGCCAGAACAAATTCATTTTACACGGTTTGCAGTTGTCCAAAGTTATTTCCTTATGTATTACCTTATGTATTCTGAGTATCCTAATTGTTCACTATAAAGAGCGCTTTTTACATGATTTTCAGAGGCAAGAGAGGATTAATAGCATGCTAGCTGTACATTTCCTGATTATCAGACAATAAAACACTTTATAGTGAGATGCGGACAAGACACAGTGATCTTATTTTCACCTCAACATATGACAATATACATACAATATACAATATATTTGTATTCCTCAAATCCATGGAAAAATAGGTACAGGCTCTTAAACCATGATGCTATAGCTAGCAGTGACTCACACAGCAGAGGCAGGGTTAAAAGACAAAACAAACAATTTTCCCTCCTGTTAAATATCAATGTGGCTATTTAAAAAGTTGCTGCTCAACTTTTTAAATTTTTCATGTTTCCTGTCACTTGAATTGTTTGTATTATAAGTGATATGTCTCTGAATAAAAATAACTTAATTTGCACCAAACTTGGAGGTGATGTGATGATGGAGTAACAGATTTCTAATACAGCTCAAAACTATCTGTTTTAGTTGTTTTGCTGCAGAAATCCACAACATAACTGATGCTCGTACATGTGTAAGGCATGTTAGCCATCACTTCAGATCCTCAGGACACATCTCAACAATCCCCAGAGCCTTGCCACTGAGGAGCTTGCCAACCATCTCAGTGACTTCAGCCAGGGTGATGGATAAGTCTGCCTCTGAGTCCTCAGTTTCCGCTTCCTCCTCAGAAACGTGACGATGGGAATTGAAGAGATCCTCAAAGTATTACTCTCACCGTCAGACAACGTCCCCAGTTGAGTTCAGCAGCTCTCCACCCAGTGCTGGTGAAGCAATGCTTTTTGCATTCTTTGCAACCACATGAGCTGTGGCATGCTTGGCTCGGTGATACAAGTCAACTGCCTCAGGAGTCACCCAAGCCAACAATGCTTGATAGGACACCCTCTACAACCTGACGGCATTCCTTACTTCCAGTGTCTGCCACTGTGTTTGGAAGTTGACACCGTGACAAGCAGCACAGACCTTACAATTACTGCTACAAGTCACCGCATTGACAATATTGACAACACGGTCCACTCGGACCCTGTGTCCCCATGGGAGAAGCTCTTCCGAAGGTGTGAATTGAAGACCCTGCTGACAGAGGCTTCCACCAGATGCTCCAAATAGACCCTCTTGGTCTGCCAGTCTCCAGATCCAACTCACTACCAGGTGGTGATAGCTTGACAGCTCTGCAGTGTCCAAGACACATGACACGACAGATGATGACACAACAACAAAGTCGATAATTGACCTCTGGCATAGGGTGTTCTGGTGCCATGTACACTGATGGATACCCTTGAGCTCAAACATGGTTCGACAAACCGTGACTAGAACACGGGTCTAGAATCATGACTTCCCTATCATCCCTCTCTAGGTGTCACTGACATTGCCTACATGGGCACTGAAGTGTGCTAGTAGAAAAACACACTCCCCAAAGACTATTCTGCACTGCTGTTTGGGCCATAGGCCGACACAACAGTGAGAGACTGTCCCCAGCTCGAAGGCACAGGGATCCCCCACTGGGATGAACTCCTATGTGCAACACCAGAGAAGTGGAGAGTCCAACCCCTCTCGAGGAGTTGGGTTCCAAAGCCCAAGTTGTGCGTGGAGGTGAGGCCAACTATATCTTGTCACTAACGCTCAACCTCCTGCACAAGCTCAGGCTCACCTTGCTGGGGTTTCACAGCAAGCCCCAGCAAGGCCTTAAACACTTGACATTACGCTTGTCATAAGAGGCTTCTGAACTGCACTTAGTCTAACCTGTTCGCCCAATCCTGTTCTGCATGGGTGACCCTATCTTGGGTATGAAGCCCTGACAACATAGCTCCCAAGATCATTTAGGCACTCCAACCCCTCCACCACGTTAAGGTAGCAGTTCAAGGAGGGAGTATTGAGGGTCTTCTTTTGAAAAACTGTCAGCGTAAAATATCACTTTACGCTGACTTTGTCATAATATTTCTAAGTCTATTCCAGAATGAATACTTTTAATTACACAATATGGTTACTTCTGAGGTTATACTTTTATTTATTTTTTTTTTTTTTTTGAAAAGTGAAGCCATGCCTCTTTCTAGTTTACACAGAGATGACTCAAATATGGGCTTGTGGGCTTGTGGCTCCATCGTTGTCACTCTACCTTTGGTCTGCCCAGTTTCAATTTTTTTTGGAATGTTTTAGGAGTGCTGAATCTACTTCTTTATAAGGGTATCCCATTGTGGAACTTACACTTCCCCTGAGAAATCCTCGGCACTTATAAAGGATAATTTGCTGTTAATAACCATGCTAACTATCTGACGTGAGGTTAGATCCTTAGAAAGATATAATACTATTTTTTTTTTTTTTTTTACATCTACCTGGTCTCAGTGTGTGTCTTGCAGAGTGGTATCAAAACTGTTAGTGACTTGGTTGATGGGAATGCAGTTCTGTCTTTTGAGCAGGTGAAAGACAAATATGACATTGGTAATAGAGATTATTCTTTTTTTTTAATAGGTGCAAGCTAAACATTTCATTGTTTGTAAATTAAAGTAATGTGAGGAAACTCTGATATTGAAAACCACAAAACAAAATTCTTTTTCTGAAAAGGTTTACAGTGTTCTGTGCAGTCTTAACACTGACAACTCTGATAGAGTCAAAAGGCTGTGGGAAATAGACTTGGGGCCTGTAACGGCAGAGTCCTGGAGTGAACTGTGTAACTGACCTTTTAAAGCCCTGGCATCTAATTCCATTTGGGAGACACCGTTTAAAATTCTGCATAGGCTTTTCATAACCCCTTTTTGTATTGTCTGTGGAGCTGTCTGGTTATTCTGCAGGTTCGGGCATCGATTATTGATAAACTTTGTATATATTTAAGTGCCAATGGAAATTAGGTGCAAGAACATGCCTGCGTCTTAATGATGAACTGCCTGTATAATTTTCAAAGAAGGACTTGCTGCACATAGTACTCCACTGTGCTCAAAAGTGCATAAAGGTGCAGTGGATATCTGATGAGGCACCCTCCCTGCATCAGTGGCTACAAACTGTTATCAGAGTTATTCCAATGAAGGCCTTCTCCACTTAGATGAAGGACAAACCTGATAATTTCTACCAAACTTTGGACCCCTTTTTGGACTATCTGGACACTTCCTCAGCAAAAAAGGATGCGATTTGACTTATTGTCATTGGCTTGGAAAAAAGATTTTAATGCCTGATGTTCTGCTTTCCAAAAATATTCAGTAAAAACTATTTGAAAAAAGAAAAAAAAAAGGAGAAAGAAATAGGCAAAAGATTGTACACCAAAAAAATTC
Source organism: Periophthalmus magnuspinnatus (assembly GCF_009829125.3). NCBI lineage: Eukaryota > Metazoa > Chordata > Actinopteri > Gobiiformes > Gobiidae > Periophthalmus > Periophthalmus magnuspinnatus. The sequence goes on from NC_047132.1 coordinate 20,672,806, forward strand.
TAACCTAAAATGTGTTCTTTGTCGAGCTACAGCAGGTATTCTCATGGCAGAAGAGAGAGAGAGAGAGAGAGAGAGAGAGAGAGAAGAGAGGGAGAGAGAGAGAGAGAGAGAAGAGAGGGAGAGAGAGAGAGAGGGAGGGACAGAGAGAGAAGAGAGAGAGAGGGAGGGACAGAGAGAGAAGAGAGAGGGAGGGACAGAGAGAGAAGAGAGAGGGAGGGACAGAGAGAGAAGAGAGAGAGGGTGAAGAGAGGGAGAGAGAGAGAAGAGAGAGAGAAGAGAGAGAGATGGTGAAGAGAGGGAGGGAGAGAGAGAGAAGAGAGAGAGAGAAGAGAGGGAGAGAGAGGGAAGAGAGAGAGAAGAGAGGGAGAGAGAGAGAGAGGAGAGAGAAGAGGGAGAGAGAGAGAGGAGAGAGGGAGAAGAGGGAGAGAGAGAGGAGAGAGAGAGAGAAAGTGTTTATTCATGTAATCCATGGGTTTCATTGACTAAAATTTGAACTGTTTCCATAGAACTTTTGCCTTCAAATAGCTGTGAATGACAGGTAGATCAGCCGATCAGAGACATGCTTGGTCTGTCCGTATCAAAATAAATATACAAATATGGCTCCTGACGAGGAAAATATTACAAGGGACTGAAAAAACATAGCAGATTTCTGCAGAATCAACAAGCGAAGCATTAAAACCAAAATTGTCTAAATAAAAAGTTAAAAATGTTAGATGAGCATTGAGCTACTTTGTTTTGCATGTTTCACTGAAATAAACAAATTGATTGTGCCGTTCTGTCTGAGTTTGGTTTGGCACGGCGGATGGCGTCAGAACCAGACTGATACACAGAGAAATATCATTCTGGATTTGCCAGGCAAATATGACCATTCTATTGTCTAAATAAAGAGTGTTTTTTATTATCACTGTATTGAGTATTGAGTCTTTTCCTTAGTATCAAAATCAAGTTTGAAATTTAAATATTGTACAACACTACCTAGTACTGAATACTTTGCTGGTCCAAATCAAAATTACTCCCATGTGTCCAGTAAGCTATCGTTAATGTCTAACAGAAATCTGACTGGTTTAATGTTGCTTAGGTCAAATGTTTTCTGGTAGCGTTTCTCTTTACCTTGCGGTGTGTTTAGTGAAATAGCAACTGACAGTTTAAGGCAAAGTACCCCATCTTTTGGGTGGTGGAGACTCCTCAGGGTGTTGCCTATGAAAGGTAGCTGATACCCATGGGTGACATTTTGGGGACTTCAGCCAAATTGGAAGATGTCATAATTTGTCCCGAACTGTTTTGCTACACCAACAGTGCTGGATTTTCATCATTCTGAAACCCATGGATAAGTTTGTGTTTTGAAGCTTGTTTTCTACATGTGGCAGTGTACTGTAAAAACTCATTTGACAAGCAGACAAAGGTCACCAGTTAACCACTTAAATGATCTTGAAATAGATTTTTGTTACTTTTTAAATTATCTATGCATGTTGACCATAATGTTTTGCTCATTGCTGTTGAGTTAATTATTTTCTTTCTATTTGTTAATTTCCTATCTTCGCAGGAGAATGATATCTTCACACTTGTGCTGAGGAGCCATGGTTTGTTGTGTGGTGACAGCGTGTTGCCAGCTGCACTGTTTGTGATCAGACATGGAGCCAGGGAACTGTCTTTGGCCGCCCAGACACAGGCTTGGAACAGCACAAAGGAGACTGTCGCTCTATTAGAGCTGTACAATACTCCAGCAGAAATCTTTGTTTTTCAAAATATAACAAGCAAATATCTTCTGCAAAATGTTATAATATGTGCAGAACCTGTAGAGTAAGGCTGCTTCAGCAATGTCACAGTTGGGAAAAATATGACATTAAGCCATTACTGAGATAACTTTAAATCTGTGTATTAGTGCAGTTTTATAGGAGCATGTACGGCACATAACATGTTCTTGCTGCTTTTAACTCAAGACAAAAACATATAAAATGATGATCAAACAGATATGCTTCTCAAGACATGGTTCCTCCAAAGTGTTTACCATATGCATTGATTTTCTTCCATGATTCACTCTGTGTCACTTCTGGAGCTGGTATGCAGCTGCAGTGGGATTGACAGAAACATGGCTGCCATTTATTAATGGACTCTGAAAAACATCAGTCAACCATTCACACATCACAATCACATAGACAAGGTGGATGAACTTTCTTGCTGAAGGACACAACGACAATTTAGTCTGGCAAGAGTGGAATTCAAACTGTTGGTTATGAGCCACCAGCGCCTCGCACAGTTTTTGTAGCAGTACAGCATTAGTGGTAAAGTGCATTGGAATAAATGATATTGTGGTTGCTTGGCAACAGTGTATAGAGTGGTGATAGCTGGGGTAATGCTAGCTGGCGTCCTCTTCAGTGATTTAATCAGCTTGCCCGGCCAGCCATAAATCATCATCAGGCTGAGTTCCACAGGCCTAAAGGGAGAGCAGGTCCACAGCACTGAGAAGCAAGAAAACAGAGCTCTAACACTTAACCTTTTCCACACTTAACATGGATGTTTACTTTGTTTAGACTGTAGTGGCTGAGAATACAACAAACCCAGGGACCAAAAGGAAAAAAAAAAGTTTACTTGGAATAATCAAATCTAGTTCTTAACTTTATGACTGAGAGAACAATTTATATGAGCATTTTGAAGAGAATAAGAAAGACACAATTCCGACAAGATGTGTAGCTATAAGGTCGACATTCGCTTCTTCGCTGCTTGGAGCTTCATAAAGTTTTGCAGTCATCCTGATAAAATATTGATAACAGTTTCACCAACATCCCCCAACTCTTGGCAGTGCCCAGCTGTTATTGATTGCTTTTATTGCTTTTCTGTGTACAATGATAGGACAAAATTGGTGGATTGGGTCTAGAGTGAAGTGAATTCCCATGGCTGGTAGTTGAAGTAGTGCCCTCTAAGACTTCTTAAAGCCCAGGACAGATGGTTGGATGTTTTGCAGACTTATCGCAAGGCCCAGCTGTGGAGCCAGACGCCAGCATTGGTCTCTTTCTGTCTGCCTGACCAAAAGAGGAGCGCAGAGGTTCAAAATGAGATTTAACATCGATCATTTCCTCGATGTGAATGGGACCCAGTGTCAGAGGCTGGCAAGGGCAATCCCTCAACGTGGCGCTCATCTGACCCGGATCAACACCAAATCTGTCTGATGGCCGTGGAGGAGAGGGAAAAGGATGAGTTAAGGTGAAAACATGATACCTTTTTGGGTCAAAATAACTGTGTATACTCTTTTGTTATAATTTCATTTTAGACTGGGGAAATGTGTAAAAAAGGCCTAATCTATGAAAAGAAGTTAAACCTATATGCTGAATTTTAAGATATACTGATCTTCCTCTCCAAGTTTGATAATAATAATGCCTACTTCACTGTATTCACTGTACACTTTACTGTCGATTTTTCATGCCTGAGTCACTTAGAGCTGAAAAACCATCATTTATAAACATGTTTGTAAAAGAAGATAAACAAAGGTTGGCAGTATAAGGATGTGAGAAATGTAACTTGTCATGTCCAAGTTCTTGGTCCATAAATCTGACTCCTAGTCCTCTAGAAATCAAGTCAAAAGTAACTGCCCTTTGTCTCAAGTCTTTGGTCATTGTGTTCCAAGTCTGAACTCAAGTACTGTCTCTGACTGTAGTCACTATTCATTCACTGGGCAGTCTGCAACATCTGCCCCTCCAACCATCACCAATCACACCCAAACCCCACTTTATAGTAAAAAAAAAATATATATATATTATTATTATTATTATTATTATTATTATTATTATTATTATTATTATTATTATTATTATTATTATTATTATCATCATCATCATCATCATCATCATCATGCCTTGCACTTGTAATGCTCTTTGGTTGGTTGAAGTCTCTTAAAGTTCCACACAAGGAAAGGTTGGTTATAGTGTCTTGCCTAAGGGCACAACAACAGAACATTGATCTTCCAACCTTTGGTGGACGAGTGCTATAACCACTGAGCCTCTGTCTATACAGATGTCCTTCGTTTGTACAATTGTGATCTCCACTGTTGGCACATATTTTCACTCATCCACACACTGACGCTAAACCCTTACCCCGCTTTTGCTAGACTGACATGTCAAAATCTTTGAAACTTTGAAAATCTTCTACATCAACCTGTCCAGCCTAAGGAATTCTGATGCAAAAAAAAGAACTACTTAACCTAATTTTATCTATAAACCTTTTTATGTATAAATGTATGCTTTTGAGATTTCCTATAATAGAATAGCTGTTTCCCTTTGATATATCTTGGCCATTTCACCTCTTATCTCACATTTCTCCAATGACCCTTCTGCGATGCCCATCAATCCTTAACTGTTGAGGGACACACTCATTTCACAGGTCAATTAATTTTAATCAGAGTGTGTCAATTTAATCTGGGTTCAAACCACTCGACGGACACTGTGTGAAAATCTCATTAACCTTCCCATTTCCAATCTGCTCACTTCATCAGTGGGCCAGAGAGCGCACACATTTCTCCACGATCAACGCTTTTTTCTGTACGTAAACAAATCTTAAATCTGGAAAATGTCACCCAGAATTAAAGATGTCCCCGAAGAGAAAAGCCAACATCTCCTCTCATGCTGTCTGAGGCTTTTTTAACAGCTGCCCTACACATCTGGCAAGTAAATTACTATAAATAAGGTATTATGGTTATGATTGAAAATGTGTCCAAGAGGGAAAGGAAATGAATAAAGCTGTTAGTGTAATAATAAAAAACATTTTGGTACTTTTTTTTATAACTACACTTTAATTAGACTTCATAAAGCATGAACAATGACTATATTAGTAATAAGCAAGTACTAAGAATGATTCAGGCTTAGTAACTACTTAAACAAGAGGTAAATTGACTTTTTGGAGCTTTCTACTGTGTTATAATGTTGTTATAACATTATGTTATGATGCCTGAAGAGGTTTTATATGTCATCCACACATGTTTCAGTAATGTAGCAATCTCTGCCAGGCCCTATTCTGCAATTTTCCATAAATATAAAAAAGCTACAAATACAATACAAAACAATACATTATAACTTCACAAACCTGATGCAATGTGGAATAGTTTCATCAGAGAAGTGCACGGTGATTGTAATGTAACGTTGCGCGGAAAGCAAATAAAAGTAAAATTTATAAAACATGTTAATATGTTGTTTTCGGCAATAGTATTTCAAAACAATCAAAGATAGCATGGTGATGTAAATACCCCACAGAAGTGTAATACCCTCTCTAATACCCCTTAATGAAGTAGTTACTAAGTCTGAATCATTCTTATTAGAATGCTTGTTCATTATGTATTAATTCTTTGTTCATGGTAATATCCTTGAGAGATTAAGAAGAACAGGCAATCAAGACTCAGTATGTAAGTATTAGGAATGCCCAAAATGTAGAATATCTTGCGTCTGGCCTAATGACACAACAACCGTATGCAATAGAGCTTCTGCTGCCCTACTGTGGCGCTTGGTCTTCCATCCAAGAACTCATCAGGACTGGCCTTGTTTAGCTTTCCAGATGGGGCATTAATCAGCAAATATGGCCACAAATCTGATATGAATGACAAAGTATGTACACAGTGCTGTATGTAGACTGTTAGTGTGACGTCTCATATTGTAAGTTTATCAAAGCTCTACAGAAGTTACACAATGCTGCATGCTATTTCATTAACTCACATTTACCACACAGTTTGCTGCTGGACAACAATAAAATGCAAGTGCCATGCTTGAGCAAAATTGGATTTCTGTTTCCCTCTCTTAAATGCAGATTGTGTCCTTTACAACCTTTGGAATGGTCTGTGTACTTTAAGAGAACTGTAATGATTATTGTTTGAATGGCATCTTATCTGGTATGTTCTTTTTTTCCTTTATTTTCGGTGAAACATTCAGGATAGAAAAAAGGAGGAACTCTATGGAAGTAATATTGCATACAGTAACCATAGAGGTGGTAAGGTAGAAAGTATTATTCCTGTTGTGAGTCTGATGTGTTACAAAACTCAATCATATCAGGAACCTATTTAGAAAGACTTGATTGCGGTACTTGACTTGGCAATGGCTTGTTGTGATCACATCTCTCTTGTTGTTAATAATAGCTCCTCTGCTGCGTTTTGAGCACACTTGTGTCGCTCGGCTCTGCATGATCCAACCACACTAACCTACAGTGATTTAATGTAATCAGGCTCACAGTGAGAGCCCTGACGAGAGTGCACTGAAGGAAATAGAAGAGAATCTACAGGGAAGTGATGAGGCCACATTATTAAACAGACAGTTGGGTCCTACAATGTGTGGTAATCATTGTGCAGTGCAGAAACAATGGAAACTAAATTCAGATGTAGAAAGTTTATTTTATTTTTAACATATGGAAATAAATAAATAAATATATAAATATATACAGAGCTGCACAACTTAGTTTCATAGTCTTAAATACATCTTCACTGTAAAGAATTACTGTCATTATATTTAGTGCTCAAATCCTTTCATTTCCCTTTCTTACTTTGTATTAGAAATGTATATAAAAAAAAGTTGAAGTCATGGTTTAGCATTCATCCTCAGTGTTGTGGTGAGACAGTGGGATTTCCATATAAATGTCTCATTTTGCTGTATCCTTGCCTTTGCCCTGCTTTGATCTGAGCACTTCCCCTCATGTTTGCAGCAAGTCAGGCTTGACCGCTCAGCTCTGGCCTCTGTGTTCATGTGCTCTTATAGTGAGCCTGTCTCTCGTCACACATCGCTGACTGGGGCTGCACTGACAATGGAGGTGCAGCACAGTTCTGAGAGATGATCACAAAGGGTCTCTCTGGGACAATATAGCAAAATGTTGTCTATTTTTTCTTCTTGTGATTTTTATTTTTAATAGAATATTCTGTATGACTGATAAAAAGCAAGCAATAATAATAATAATTTGAAGCATAATGTAAACCTTACACAAAATGTCCAAGCAGGGGTAGGGAGGGAGCGCGCTCAAGGTACACTTTATTGTCCCAACCAGACAAAGGGAGAAACTCTTCACAAGTGACTCCGGGATTGAACTGGAACCTTCTTGCTGTGAGGCGTGAGTGCCAGTGTCACTCAGTCATCTTGTCACTGAACCTAGAATAAAACCTGGACAAGACCAGGACTAAACCAGGACTGTGAACACACCCTATTAGGGCCGGCCTTTGTCCAACAAAATGTTTTCCATGTCTTTACTTAGTCAAATGTGCATGCATGCAAGGAGATGGGATCTGGTTCAACAATATACTTTGTAAAGTATTGCAAGAGCGTGTGATCTTGGCTGGCCAGGCAAGACTGGTTAATGTTCTGGTCATTGTTCAGACATCTTTAAACACACTTAAGTCCCAGTTCAAACCTGGCTGAGATGTTTTTTTCTGATTTAATCCTCAATTGTAAATGTGATTTTGTGTTATTTTTATCAACAAAATTTGCATGGTGCATACAAATTGTTGTACAGTGTTTTACATATATTTGCAACAGTCATCCCGAACCATTTAAAACCACTAGTGTAATGGTGAAAGAGTAAAAAGGCTCAAGCAATTCTGGAAATTAGCCGGAGCATTATTAAGTATCTTTTTCTGGTCTCCATATGCAGACGAACTGATGAGATTATGAGATTTGGTTTTACAGAATGGGTCCTGCTTGTTCTGAGATGATGATAATGAAGATGATTCTCCTGCTGTGGTTCAGCTCTGGACCAGTACAGACTTTTACTATTAAACAAATAATTTGGTACAAGCCTTATCCCAGAACATGGATGGATGCACAAGCATACTGCAAAAGGTTGGTGTGTGTGTTAATTTACTAATCACTGATTCAGAATATATATATATATATATATATATATATATATATATATATATATATATATATATATATATATATATATATATATATATATATATATATATATATATATATATATATATATATATATATATATATATATATATATATATATATATATACATATTATTACATTATTACATAATGAGGTTGTACAAGGCTCATGTGTCCCCCTGAAAGTAATTGCATAGGTCCAGGACATACCCTTCTGCTTTCCTTAAATATTTTGGAGTTTTTTCTTATGCTACTTGTTGAATTGTGTATGGTCTTGCAGTGAACATAATGCAGATCTTGCTACAGTGACAGAGAATGATGTGAACGTGATAGACATGAGCATCTTCTACTCCTGGATCGGACTCAGAAAAAGTGGTTCTCAGTGGTACTGGGACAAAGGCAATGGGGATACTCAGGCAGTTCAGGACAATTTTGTCCTACCAGTTGGCAACAGGGAGTGTGGGCAGGCCTTGTATTCTACTCATATGTAAGTCTATCTTTTATCTATATCCATTACAAGTTTTGCGACTTCTTAGGGTTGTTATAATTTATAATCCAACTACATTTGATTTTTTATTTTTATTTTTTAACTATCTATTCTCTTTAGACCTCTTGATGATGACTGTGAAAACATCCACTTCTTCTTCTGCAGAATGCAAGGACTTCTTGGTGTCCTGGACATATTTATTCCCAAAACTAAAACATGGGAAGAGGCAAAACAATACTGTGTGGAACATAATTTTGAATTCATTACAGTTACCAGCGATAAAGATCTGCAATGGTCATCTTCACCATTCTATGTCGCCAGAAACTTTCCAGTTTGGATTGGACTGTACCACTATGGTGAGTTGTTTTTGTAGTCTTGTGGAAAATGTTAAAACCTGATTTTAATTTGAAGATTCTAATTCAACCTAATCATGAAGATTAAAAAAATCTTAATCTTGACATAGAGATCTCTAATCTGATATTCTGATGGTTTCTGGTCCAGATTACTGTGGCACTGTGTGGTCCCAGAATAAGACTTTTTCAGACCAGAGCTGTTCTGAGACCTTCCCCTACTTGTGCTCTGTTAACAACCTACTACTGGTCCAGGAGCTCCTCACTTGGGAACAGTCCTACGACCGCTGCAAGATTCACATCCCACACACTCACTTCAGCTCTTACCAGCTTCTCGGTGGGGATGCATTTCACCTGCAGTTTATTCAGTTCCTAGCCCGCAATGCCACCACGGATAAGGCAAGTCTAAAACATGTCCAGTGAAAGAGAATATGAAGAAAGTTGTGTGTTTCAGGTAAAGGAACACTTTATGAATCCTTTATTTTTAAAGGTTGGCTTCTGGAGACAAATGTGTCATTGCCCATAGGCACCTGAGCACAACAGTTATAAAACAAATTACTTCATCCCTGTAGCAAAATGTGTCCTCTTCATTTAACCCATCCTTCAATATCACTGAGGCAATCTGTCATTGGGTAACCAAAGCACATACAGCGCCCATGATATTTGGCTTTATAGTTGTTTTCCTCTTGTGCATGTTTAAGGAAGTACCCAGAGGAAATACAGCCAAGCAGAGGGAGAACATGTAAACTCCACACTTCTTGCCATGTTTGTTTGAATAATGCTATTCTCATTGGACTGAAGCTTGCAGGTAACTGTAAGGAGAGTTTGAATAGGGTCTGGGAGAGATCACAAAATTACAAAAATAAACATGCATGGATGACATCTAAAACCTCTTCAGGAATGTTTTTGATAATTTTTTGGGAACAAGATCATAACAATAACAATAATCAATTATTTAATTTATTTAATAGCCTTTGTATAAGCTATTAAACATGCAATTCATTTGGTCAGTTATTCAACAAAACATTCAGTATTGGGAAAATTGGTTGATGAAGTTTGTGATTTTGCTTATCAGGTGTGGCTGGGTCTGCGCTTCATGAACGGGTTCTGGTTTTGGTCTAATGGTGAAATATACTCTCTGCCTGATCTCCCCTCCTGCCCCGAGCCGCATCTTCACTGTGGAGCCCTGGTGGTAAACAGAAAGTCCTCCATCTCCAAGCCAATCATAGAACCAAGCGACTGTAGCGAGACGCTCAACCTGCTCTGCTATGGACTCTGAGCTCTCATCCTAAATGTTCTACAATAACCCATTTTGTCTCTCTTTGAAAATGAAAATGTATTCTTTTATTGAGTTCAGCTTCAAAGCTACCATTTGTAATTAGATTGTCTGACCTGCCACTGTTGTATTCTCACATATCACCACCCTAGATGTTATCTACATTGCTGCAGTCTGATAGTGTGCCAGCTTTGGCCTGGTGAAAAAGACTAGTCAGTGCAGGTGAGCCTGAACAAAGGCCAGGTTTCCCAGAAAATTTAATTGAATTGAATTATAGATGGTAACTTTAACTCAGCCTAGAAAGTAAGGCAATTAACACTTTTCTTAATAACTATTTTGTATACTGTCTTTGGATTAGGCTATGGTTTCCTAATTATTCCTAACTATTTCTAAGTAGCTATGGGCCTGCTGCAAACCTACTTGGAATTAAAAACACATCACCAAATTTGGGAAAAAAAATACTTTTATTTTCTTCTTTGGAGTGTTTGATATTAATAATGATAATAAAAAGCGTTTGTTGGATAATTGAAAAGCAAAAAATCTTGCCTTCACATTTGCGACAGTGTGTTATTACGACAGTAAACAATGCGCTTTACGGCGCTCATGTGCACGGTTGTTGTTAGCCGCGAAGCAACTCAAGTCTGCGGTCTTTCTCGTATTTAGTCAATTTTGGCATTTTAAATTTACTGCCTTACAGCATGGATGTCGGAGAGCTCCTAAATTACCAGGTAAGTGATTTTCACGGACGGAAAGCTAACTAAAAGCATGGTCTTCGCCAGCTCGTGAGTCTCATTCAAAACCCCTGTTAGCAGTTGCTGCTGGACAGACTAGATACTGATTTGCACAATCTATACTATCTGAATGTTTTTATTCTAATCATTTAACATGATGGACTGAGAAATAACCTTGTGCCATACTGTCATGCTGTTGTAACATTCACATTGGCAGGCATTATGACAAACAGTATGAAATTATTTTAGCGACACATGTTTTTTTTTTAAAGTTGCACCAACGTGTTATATTTTGTCATGAACATACTGTGTCCATAACGGCTTCAAACAATTGCCTTTACTATTACTTCTGCAATTACAATGACGTTAACTAATTTTCTTATTAATACTAATTACGTTTTTGTATATACTCCTTGTTGAGAGATATATCGTCTAAGAGTCTATAAGATATTTTTCAAAATAAGCCTTGTTGATCTTAAGATATGGTGATAGAATAAAAAGTGTCTAAAAGCAACTAAAAGAGCTGATTTAAAAAACCCAAAAACAATCCTGACATTTACAGACACACTTCTGATGTATTGTAAAAATATGGTCTCAATATCTAGAGGTATTTGTTTTTTGTCAATATTCCCCAACCCTTCCAGACCCGCTGCTCTTCTATTACAACAACGAAAAGACAGTTGGAGAATAATTATACATGTACATATTGCCTATATTTAGAAATCACACCATGATCATTCCTTTATAATGTGCTCCTCATTATAGGTAAATATGGAGCATATGAAAGCAGAGTGTAGTAGCTACATTTTTACATTTTTGTTTCTCTTTGCACAAATTTTATATATTTTAAAAATATTTTTGCTTCTCTCTGATGTTTCTCTTTGATGCATTGTATAACGGTGAACTAAGATGCACTGTATATTTGTATTTACGTATTAAAGTTACCATGCAAATTAAAAACGGAAATGCAAAAACATTTAAATATGTGGGATTGTAGCTAAGTGATTTCCATGCTTGGTTCCCTGCTGAAGCAAGGCAAGTCACACAGTTCATAAAATATTTCAAAGGCATGTGACATTTAACACTTGTACACAGAGATACAATTTTACAACATTAGGATTGCAAGTAAATATAGGTCTCATTTTCACTCACTCACACTGCACACAGCATAATCTATTTACAGCCATCTATATGCAAATGCAATTACAGTACCAGGCTCACATTCTTCTTTTGTGTTTGGGTGTGTGAACAGTTTTGGCTATCCTTCGGTAAAGCATTTCACCCATCTAGCTTGTGAGAATGTGGTGTGAGACTGATTGGTGGCGGTTGGAGGGCCAGATGGCACAGATTTTTAGCCTCACTTCTATCACTTTTGGCTGTTTCAGAGCTTACCATCACTGAGTGTGGAGTTTTGAGTGAATGAATGACTACAGTGTATGCAGTGTAGTGCTTTCAGTGTATTATTATTAATATTAATATTAGTATTAGCAGTAGTTGTTTAGTCGATTAATGGGTCTTAATTGACTAATCATTTTTATTTTAGTGAGTGAGTTAGCTTTGAATGCACCTTACCTAGTATAGAAGTGGTGTGTACATGAATAATTGGTGGTGGTCAGGTTGATGGTGCAGATTGGCAGCTTCGCTTTCGTCAGTCTGCCCAGGGCAGCTGTGGCTTGCAGTAGTAGCTTACCACCACCGAATGTGGAGTGAATGAATAATTATTACAGTGTAGTGCCTTGAAAGGATTCGACAAGCCTGTAAAATGCAGTGCAAATTCAAGGCATTGTTATTATTATTATTATTATTCGCTGAAGATTTGGTACTTTTGGTATGTATATGTAAAAAGGCAGATTAAACTGATGATTTGCAAGTTTAGTATGTATTTTTATAAATACATTGTTAGTACTTTTTCCTTTATAGGTGTTTTACATGAACTTGCGCAGGTGTAGTCTTGTGATTGCAGTTTGGGTCTGATACATAGTTTTGATATTTTGTCACACTCTTTTATTGTCAACTAATGGATCCAAAGGACATGTCTTTAGTTGACCAAGAATTTCTTTAGTTGATTACTGCCCTAATTGGAACATGAAATAGAATTACCTAAAAAGGGGCAATAATTAATCTGACTAATTTTAATGTAGCCTGACAGAGGAGCAAAGCGTCCCAGGAACCAAGATGGAGGGGCTACAGGAGGAGATGAGATCAGAGTGAAGCACCAAAAGACCCTGAGTAGAGAGCTGCACAGACACAGAGAACAGATGGAGACAGAGGAGGAGTCTGAGGAGGACACTGGACACAGGAACAAGATCTTAGAAAAACTTCTGGACCAGGATGAAGATGATCCAGAGGTATGCCAAAATGTTTTCACTGAATCACTACATCTAAAAGAAATATTTTACTTTTCCTCTTAAACTTAAATTATGTTAAGCCAAAAATGTGTGACCCCCATATGTTCACATCCTGGTAACATTACCTCTGAAGAGCTTTGTGTAACAGACGACTCCAACTGTTGCCATATGTTAGACACATCCTTCCCCTTGAACTTCTATTTTAGAGCCTGCTAAAGATGTACATTTTTATTCTATGTTCACTGACTTGTCCTTGGTGACATTGTTGAGTTGTTCGTTAATGCATTATAAAAGTGAGCAGATCTATCACCCTGCTTTATACCCCACCCACAGCCCTTTCAGTGTCAAGAGCCACTCCAAGCAAAGTGCAGTACTATTCTATAATGTCATTTCCTAACCTGCCATTATCTGTGCCACTCTCCTCAGGCTTTTAACCCAACGGGAGGTCAAACCCACTTTCTCTGCTCAGTAATGCACTCTTATTAAGGCTGTAGGAGTCTGTTAGACTGGCTAGGATGTGTCTTTCATGGCTGAATGTGGCATTTCATGCCACTTCCTTTTTGTCTTTTATCATTTTACTATTTTGGCATGTAAAACTAAATACTGAAGAGTCCAGATGATTCTCCATGATATCAGAAATCTTGCTGAAGTCATTTTAGTCCAAGTAACCAACACCAATTAACATACATTACAAAATGTCTATCAAAAATTGTAATTTTAAATTTGTTACTGATTTGAGGAGCTATCAATATGGAAAATAGGACAGTTGTTTTTCCTGAATGGTTTTAAAATGGTCTTGATAACAGAACTAGTATAAGACCACATGGTCATATAAATCTGCCATTACTTAATTTATCTACTTAATTTAACGTCACTTTGATATCAATATAAATTTAATAAATTGGTCCTTATTAAGTAGTAGGTTTATTGTTTTTAGTAGTGACAACACTATTTTGTAACTTTTCTAACTGTATCTTTATCTCTTTGTCTGGTTCAATCAAACAGGCTGAGCCAGTGGACGAGAGTTCAGTGAAGAAAATGATTCTGACCTTTGAGAAGAGGTCCTACAAAAACCAGGAGCTGAGGATTAAGTTTCCGGACAACCCAGAGAAGTAGGGCCATTAACCATTCCCCTGAGCACTCTGAGTCCACCAGGGTCACACACACTAAAAGTTTCTGTCCATTTCTGCCGTATAATTAAAGGAACACTATGTGACCTTAAAATAAGAGCTTTAGAACCACCATCGTGCACTGGCTCAAAAGTGGGAATATATATTTATTACAATATACTGGTGATCACCTTCAATAACTTTTGTTTGACTGCTAAATATGTTGAACAGTGAACTGTCGCTTGCTTTTTTTTTACTTGTTAAACATTAAGGAGTCCACTTAGCTTTTCCAAATCAATGCCAAAGTAAGGCTGGGCACACCCAAGTTAACATATTTAGCCTGATAAGTCTCATGAGGTGGCATATTTTTCCTGAAAACAGCAGGTCTGTGGTGTCGCTGTCCTTTGTACGACTGTGAGATAAATAATTGCAGTTTATATTAAAATAGACTACTGTCTTTCTGCTAATGTCATACATTTTTGAGTTTTTTTTCTTGCCCAGGTTCATGGAGTCAGAGTTGGATCTAAATGACATTATCCAGGAGATGCATGTGATTGCCACTATGCCAGACTTGTACCATCTGCTTGTCGAGCTGAATGCTGTCCACTCACTGCTGGGCCTGCTCAGCCATGAAAACACTGATATCCTTTTTCTGTACTTGATCACAGGGATTGGCAAGTTTTCTTTCCCTGATGGCTGTATTTGAATTCAAGCATGTTGTAAAAGATGTGACTAATGAAACTGACTTACTAGTATCACTTGTGCTCAAAATCATCTATTAGCACTACTTCGCTTTTAGTCCTGTTGTTTAAACTTAAGAATCAGGCTAACTAATCAGCTACACCAAATAATGTACGCATGTTGTTTTTAAATGTTTGAACACATGAAATCAAATTTCTTTCCTAAATTGTACCGACCTATTTGCAAGAGCGATTAGATTTGCGATGTATATGTTTAAAAAGTAGGCTTATGTTCAGAGTGCACATTGTGTTCAAGTCTTGGAGCACTAACCTTTCAGAGAAGACTAAAAGATGAACATTGAGATGACAATCCCATGCATTTCAGAACATGTGTATAGAGGTCTAAACTAAAAATACAACATGTCTTTCTTTAAAAAAAGGAAATTTGTATTTACGTGAAGACATTCTATTAGGTATCTAAAAATAATTCCAACCTTTTCCATTTCAATTTGATTTCTCTTAATTGTGCAGCCCTGCATGTTGCCATTTAGCTCTCTAAAAACAGAATCTCGTCACACACTGGTATATTAGGTAAGTGTTTTAGTGAAGCAAGTTTTCACATTGCCTCTTCCCATTTTTCATCTTTTGCTATGGAATGTGCCCTGCCTGTTACTCCTTGACCTTTGTCACATGTGGCCATAGCGGTGGTGGACCTGCTGCAAGAGCTGACAGATATCGACACCCTCCACGAGAGTGAGGAGGGGGCGGAGGTGCTCATTGATTCTCTGGTAAGTCCAGCATTTGCATTTCATTGATCTGGTAGCACTTAGGGAAACTCATTCTGGAATTATAAAGTCTCATATTACACAGACCGACGGGATTAAAAATGTCTCTAACCAATCAACAAAGATGGCAACCTTTGTTTGCCCTTTTCATAAAATTCACACATTTGCAAAGTCCCTTATTTTATATTCTTCCTCATTGTCTAGTTGATCTCCCCAGTCTGCCATGGTGGCCTGTCTGATTCACTGATTTCTAATGCCCAGTTGTGTTTGCTGACATTTCGAGCAACACAGACAAAGGTCAGACTACAGTGATGTGGAGATGTATACGTATAATAGAGAAAGGAACTGCTTTCTATTGGTCTCTCACTGCTGCAAGATTGGTGTCTAATCATAAAGTTTGTGCTTGTCTAAGTTTGTGCAACGTGCTCTGGATTCTGGGTGCTAAATGCTTCAGTATCTATTGATGCAGACAGGCATTGTGGGTAATGTGTCTTTTGCTCTATATTAGATTTAAGTATACTGACAAGGTTATATAAGAGTGATGCACCATTATTACTTTAATAAAGTCTTATATTTGTGGTGCACTTTACAAACTTGACAAGCCTTTCAAAGTGCTACGCTATCATTATTCATTTACTCCCACCCTGGGTGTGGTAAGCTACTCCTGTTGGCACAGCTACCTTGGGGTACTCTTGGCACCAATCTCCGCCATTCTCTCACCGACCACCAACAATTTACTCTGACCTATTATCTTTGTTACTAGCATTATCCAAAGTTGGAGAGTCTTTAACTTGAAGAGAGGTCATGTTGTAAATCCAAAACAAGGCTTGTGTGTTCAGTGGGACAAACAAACTGTGAGCGAGTGATAAATGCAGAGAAAGGGTGATGCCTGGAGGTTGATGAAAAGTGGCTGCTCTTAGAGACCACTTGTACAGCGGGCCACACACTCCAGTGCATTTTATCTGGTTAAGAGGAGCACTCACAACAAATACAACTGGGAAGGCAAGCTGCAATCCTGTCCTTGGAGTTGTTTACTGTCTTAATCACCAAAACACAGATGATCAACCTATTAAACATGCATGTTGCTGTTCATCACTGTGTTCAAGCAGAACTTGGATTCAACAACATGGTTATTATTTACAAAATAGTAACCATGTTGAATAGGTATCTAAATAAACCAATCTAAAAATAAGATTGGTGAAATCTGTTGCTCAGCTTAGAGCACAAAAGATTCTTGTGACTTGTGTTCTAAAATGTTTTATTTTTCCCCCTCACCGAACTGGTTCACGAATTTCCTTACAATGTGGTGACATTGACAGTTTAAAGTGGGATTAAACACCTAAACTCCACCCACCACCACATTTCAAATAGTGCTGATAAACTAGGAAGTACCTGGAGAAGAAAGTCAGTGGTAAGGAGGGGTGGGGTCGGGAGGTGTAAGAAACGGTAAGATTGTACTAACATTTCAAATTCCCCTCCTGCAGCCATGGTTTTGATAACACCTAAGTTATCAAAAATAGTTTTTTTAACAGAAAGCTGCAATTTAACATAGTTTGTACAAACATTACCACTGTCTACTGTTGTATTTTTTTGTATTAAAACACTATATACACAGTTTTGTTCCACTTTGACATGTCATTCTACCCAACATTAAATTCAGTAAATTACCTGTAAATACATTGTTGTAAGCCACGGTTTTTGGTGGCCACGCTCACAGGCTGCAAGGCCCGGCTGAATCCATTTGTCTCTGCAGTGCGCTGTAATGCTTCCAGCTGTCAGTCCCTGTTGCCAGAAGGCCAGGTGGTCTCCTTGATAAGATGAATCAAATGATCCGGGACGCTCTCTCTGTGCCTCATAAATCTGCGCCGACGGTCCGACTGTTCTCTCATCTGTAATGGGACTTTTATCCCGACAGCCAGCTCCCAGCCACCTCTGATAGGTTAAGAGAGCCCAATCTCCACTTGACTGATAACACTTTGACTTGTCTTGTGCCAACATGGACATCTGCAAGAGAAACCACTTTCATTTGTTTTATACAGGCCTAATGGTAGGATCAGAATGTATTGAGTGGTTGAATAGTGTAGGTTAGGAGAGGAAAACAAAAGTAAAGAGAAGGGAGCACGAGAGTGAAATGGACTTGTGACCATTTACAATAGTGCTTTAGAAATTCACAGAGAGCTCCACAGAGGAAAGATGGTAAAGAAACAAATGCACAAACTTTACCATTTTGTTAACCTCAAATGACACAATCCATCACAACTATTTTTCTAAATTACTATTTGCTTTGGGCATTTTATTAGAATTTTCTGTTTAATGATTTTTAACTTCCTAATTGTTTTGGCGTATACATTCATCTGTTTTCTTGATCAGAAATAGTTCACCATGATACCGCTAAAACTTAACTTTTGTGTCTTGACACCTTCGGTTAAGTTATGTAATTCCTAAAAAAAAACACACACAACATAACAAGGTAAACACTTAAATAGGAGGTATTATGCATTTATTTTTCAGCTTTCTACCATTTTATAAAGTTGTTCCCTCGTCAAAAGTTTGCCTGAAGAGGTTTTAGATGTCACCCATGCATGTTTCAGTAATTTAGCAATCTCTCCCAGGTCCTATTTGAACCCTCCTTATGATTAACTGGAAGATTCTGTACAATGCTCAGCCCACAAGCTCACATCATTCATGCTCCCATATAGCAGTTCTTCATAACTATACAAAAACATGATGCAAAACTGTACACAGCAACTTGACAAACCTGATGCGATGTGCAGTAGTTTCATTAGCACAATGCACGCGATTGTGTTGAGATAGTGCTCTGAAGGGGGAGTTATTTAACGCAGGGAGGGGAGACTTGGAGCATCAAAAACAAAACTGAAACTTTAAAAATATGTTAATACGTTGTTTTCGGCAAATATAGCATTTTCGATACAATAAAATGTAACATGGTGATCAACATATGTATGAGCAGTTAATACCCCATAGAAGTAAATTACCCCTCTTTCACATATTGGTAGAAGTAAAAGTAGCAATAATATATTCCGCACCGCAAATTTGCTGGGAAACATTGTTTGTTCCTTCAGTTACAGTCATATTTTCTAAGCATTTTTATGGTGCTTGTGTCTGCAGTTGGAGGGTCAGGTGGTGGCTTTGCTGGTGCAGAATATGGAGCGTCTGGATGAGTCTGTGAAGGAGGAGGCCGACGGTGTCTACAACACACTGGGTAAGCTTAAGATGGTCTAAAATTCACCAAAATGGCTTCTAACTGCTTCATCTGAATACTCTATACTGGCATTGTACACGCACAGCTTATTCATCAAAACAAGGCAGTGTCTGGAATACGAACATGAGGGAACAATGGCCGACAGAGCAGTCCAGAGTCGTTGAAGTACTGCCGAGTTACACTGATGAGTAGTTGGCAGGCAGCGTTCAAACATGCATCGCATTTTGAACCGAGTCCCAGACCACTGAGCGGGACAACAAAGCATAGCCACCAGTGAAAAACTACCCTGTCACTGCTCAACAACCAACAGTGGATTGTCACTAGAAATCCTATTGGGAGTGGCGAGGGAAAATAAACCAAATCGTTTAATACTAAGTCAAAATCTATTGTTTTTGTAGTCTTATATAGAGCTCTGCAATTAATTACATTTTGATAAACAAAATTATGTAGTTGGTCAATTACATCATTGAAAAGATAGCTACAAGGCACTTTTGCTTTAAACTACAAAGTGGAATCAGCTACTTTAAAGTTTAGTCTTTTTGACAAACTACAATGCCCAGATGCAGTCTACACATTTCACTCCCTTTTCAAAAGAATTATATTACTATTTTACATAAAGCTGTTTTTGATTTAAAATGAAATAAAGTGTGAATGCAAAAGTCTGTTCAAGGACATAGGTGAGCCATAAGTGATGTTCTCTGGTATTTGTCCCATCCTTTTGTGTTCATCGACTCCACTGAGCTGATTCTTCTTTTTTATTATTAGCAGATTGAAGCTTGGCATCGGGA
The DNA here is from genome assembly GCF_009829125.3 of Periophthalmus magnuspinnatus. Classification (NCBI taxonomy): domain Eukaryota; kingdom Metazoa; phylum Chordata; class Actinopteri; order Gobiiformes; family Gobiidae; genus Periophthalmus; species Periophthalmus magnuspinnatus. Next base: position 20,692,436 of record NC_047132.1, read on the forward strand.
GGGCTCTTTAGGTGTGCGCTTATATATCGAGAGAGTGGCGCATTCCTTATTCAGCCGTTTGAGTTTGAGAGCGTTATCGAGGGAGCTCAACAAGCCTGAATAAGCCTTTTGTGCTGTTCTGCTGCTCCCTGCTCTGAGCTGCTGTCGGCCCGCTCCCGGTGAAGCGCCGATAAAGGCCTTCCCTCAACACTCGTCTACAGCTCAGCTCCCCCAATGCTTCCCTCAGCCTCACTCCAGATGTCACTCTTTTGTTTTACTCTTTCATTTTTTCAATAAGTTTTGCTTCAGTTGTTTTTTCACTTTCCCAAGACTTTGGCAGGTGGTCTGTGTTCATGAAAGTCCTGTCTGTTTTGACGAGAAGGCAACAGGAACTAAAAGTAATGCTGTTGGAGTATAAGGTGCTTGAGTATAAAGGATAAAGGGCCCATATTACATTATTATTACACCATTTCTGTTGTAATGTTTCTCTCAAACTAAAAACACTCTGTTCCACACATTCCAGGAAGTGCTCCACTGTGTTTTTTGAACTCTATACATCTTCACTAGAATCATTTGGATAATTTTAGCCCTGAAATTGCCAGTCTCTACCGAACAAAAGGTAAAAGGTAGCTGTTAACTTGAAAATTGCCATATCATGACATCACAAGGTGGAACAGAGCATTTTGAGCTTTGGAGATGTACACAGAGTAGAAATAAAGGGTTACTCAAACATGTGTGAATGAAACAAAACACAACTCCAGGTATGTTTTTGAGGAGGTTCTAACATGGCTTAAAGCACAATAGTCAATTTATCTTAATATAGGACCTTTAACCTTGATGAAACAAATTAGGAAAAGCAAATAAATTATGACAAACAAACTGAATTCCATATACATTTATGTTGTCACATATCTGAGTCCTTTTTAGACATTTTATGTAAATAAACAAGGAAACTTGGTTTACACACAGCAGCACTCACATTGTATACATATGTGAATCAAGTACATTGCTGATCTTTAAATAAAACTGTGACTGACAGGTGTAAGTATCTCAAAATCTTAAAAATGCTTACAGTGAGTCCACATCTGACTTATTGCTGTTGTAAAAGTCATGTTGTTTTTTCCCTTCAGCAATCATCGAAAACATGGCAGAGTTCAGACCAGGACTGTGCACGGAGGCAGCTCAGCAGGGACTCATGCAGTGGCTGCTCAAAAGAATCAAGGTGAGGCTCCGAGCTGCACGTTCTGTACAAGAGCTTGTGTAGAGGAGGTCTGATGGTCACGAGGGCATTTGAAAGAACCTTTAAAGTACTTATTTATTTTATATTTTTGTATTTAATATGGCTATATACAGTCTAAGGTGAAAAAAGGCATATTATGTTTTTCTGAAAACGTGCTGTATGCAGAAACGTGTTAACAGTAATTTCACCAAAATATATTTGAACGCCTTACCTTATGAAGACAAAAAAATTTTGTTCTATTTATAGCACACACATGTGGTAATTGGAACTTGGTCTGTTTTACTCTTCCTCCAGGCCAAGATGCCGTTTGACGCTAACAAGCTGTACTGCAGTGAAATCTTGGCCATTCTGCTACAAAACAATGATGGTAAGTGTGCTTTGGGCTTCCCACTGAGGGGCTAATAAAACATGGCTAGCTTATTCTTCTTACCTCCATTTTGTCCCTGTGTTAAGAATCCATCGCCTTTGGTATATTCTTTGGCTTTTACTCTATTCCCATTACCTATTGCTTATTTTGGACGTCTTTTCTGCTGTTTCCCTGTCTTTTTCTCAGGTGGATGCCTAAATAAAGCTTGTAAATTCTAGCAAAGCCACAGGGCTGTCAGGGCCTTGGACAAGCTCTCATTAATGCTGCAAGCCGCATTGATATTCAGTGAAGGCATGCTGCCTAACCCTCATTTGACTGGTTCTTTTTTCTGCCTTTGTCCATCCACATATACTGTCCTTGATCTAATAAAAATTGAAATCATTATTAAAATAACTCATATGAAATATATTCATATAATAATAAACAGGACACAGGTAGTTCATGAGATTTTCCTTTTGGTTGAATCGTGGCTTTAGTTTTAAAATATGTAGCCAGTTTTACTCCACAATATTCTGTGTTCCCCAGTCTGTAGTTAGGAAGAATGTGTCAGATAACAGCGTTGCTATAATTTTGATAGGACCAACCAAGCAACCATTCCATGCTTAGTACTAGCTGTACTTCATGGTTTACTGCCTTTTGTATTGCTAGATATTATTTCTCGAAAAATTATGTTGTCAATCTTACTAGCTATCTTGGGAAGCTAACACCCCATAACACATTACATAGTAAGATCACAATACATTTGAAAGTTTCCCTTGGGTGCAAAAACATCTTTCTCTAATGTATTTCCTTCTGTTTTTATGGGATACTTGAAGAAATGTTTGTGTCCTCATCTCCCCTCATCTTCTGTTTCTCCCTTATGACCAATGCATTTGTCACTGTTTAAACTCTTACTTTGTGTTTTTTTACATTTCTCGTCATGTATCCTGATAATGCCCCCTCTGCAGTTTCCGCTGTTCTGTAAATGGCTGAAATGTAGGCAGCCGTCTCCTCTGAATCTCCCTGTTGTCCTGTTATTCAGTTTTTATAGCTCACACTCCCGCTCTGCTTCTTCTCTTGTCTCAAACCAGACACCAGAGAGCTGCTGGGGGAGATGGACGGCATCGATGTGCTACTGCAGCAACTGTCCGTAAGTCCTTGTGTGGTTTAGATGATCGGGCTATATTTAGTTTTACTCCGGTGTTACTGTTGAAGTACTCAGCAATTAATACCTCCTCTTTAAACAGTGGCTAACACATAACATATTTAGATCACCATGTTACTTTGTTTTTGGTGAGTATAGCATTTTCAAAACAATAAAATGTATTAAAATGTTTAATTTGTTTAGTTTTTGATGCTCTGAGTCCCCATTCCTCTTGCTCCGTGTGCTAAGTCGCACCTCCTTCAGAATTTTATCGCAGCAAATCAGGGTAATGAAATTAATGCACATAACATCAGGTTTGTGAAGTTGTAGGTTATTGTTTTGGAGCAAACCTTTGTGGAAAAAAGCCTTGTACAGAATCGTACTGCTAACTGTAAGAAGGGTTCGAATAGTGCCTGGGATAGGCGGCCAGATTACTCAAACATGCATGGATGACATATATAACCTCTTCAGGCATATTTTTGATAAGAGTGATAGAAAGTGCCTTTTAAAGACATATTTGTCTAATCACTACTCTTTCCCTGGAAACCGTCATTATAGCAACAGTAATTAAGTGGCACATGATAATTATGTGGTCATGTATTAATCGTGTTTTAATTTTGTAACTACTGAAATTATTGCATTTGCAACAGGTTGAAATTATGGGGTGGAATAAAATTTGTATTTTAGGAAATTATGATGGACTTTAGTTAACAAAACTTATACAAAACACACAAGAATTGTATTCTATTTACTACCCTACCGTAACCAACAGCAACAGCTTCTTTTTTGCAAATGAATGAATAAAAATAAAAGGGAGCTCATGTCAACTTTGTCCAACAGCCTATATTGCTAATATCTGTGCACTCTAATGTTGCATTATGCATTTCTGCTATAAAAGTGTCTAACAAAAAGCATTGAAAAACCTAAGTTTGTATATTGACAACACTGAATGTGTTTGTTCAGGTATTCAAGCGCCACAACCCGTCCACAGCGGAGGAGCAGGAGATGATGGAAAACCTGTTTGATGCTCTATGCTCATGTTTAATGTTGCCGAATAACAGAGACCGTTTCCTCAAAGGGGAGGGGCTCCAGCTTATGAATCTTATGCTCAGGTGAGGCCAACACTTAAACTATGGATAAAGCAATGTAAGGTGTCATACTATTTTCATCTGTATAGTATTTATTCATCTTTAAAAACAAGACCTTCAATTTGAAAATTCACAAAAAAGCGCAAGAGGTCAAACTATCTAAACCAGGGGTGTCCAATCTACGGCCCGGGGGACAAATGCGGCCCTCAGACCAATTTTTATTGGCCAGCAGGCCTTCAGTTAGACTGGCCTAATTGATCATAATCAGCACTTTTTTACTGCAAATTTGAATAATAATAACCTAAATAACATCACATTGCATTGTCATCAATCAATAATAAGATTTCAAGCCTTATTTAAAGTATTTTCACCCATGTGAATTATCCACTGTATTGACCGCAGGTCTGTGACCCTCCGTGTAGAATATTTTTCAAGATATGGCTCTCGGTGAAAAGAGTTTGGGCACCCCTGATCTAAACTATCTGTTCTCTTCCATACAAACTCACTATCCAAACTCAATGAAGACCTATTGTGTTTGTGTCTACTGTAGTGGTATAATCTATGACACCCATGGATCAGTATGTTATAATTTGGGCAACATTTATCAAAGATGACTTGATAAAAGAAACTGTGTTAGAAAACTGCGGTGCCCGATTGGAACGGCGTAACAACAACAAAGAATCTGCACCTCAGATGGATAGCTGCAGATCGAACGGGCAGCAGATCTTTTTTCATTTGTACCAAAATGACTACACAGCGCTGCCGAATCCTAGGCATATCACCGATTAAGAAAATAAAATTGGAGAATGAAGTAAGTAGAGAGCAGTGGGCGTATGTCGGTGGTGGTGAAAACTCAGATTGCTCGGCAATATGGCCTCTTGAAAATAACCGATTAAACATTGTTCAAACATGCACAAATTACTCTAAACACATCTATAACATGTTCAAAAGCTCTAAAAAGTAGATTTTGCATAATGGGCCTGCTTTAAATAAAAATAAATTCAGAAAGCCAAGTGTTGACAAACCCATTTCAAACACTGGTTTAGTACAAGTGTTCGCTTAACTGGCACTGTAATTCACAAACATATTTCATGCCCTGCTCCATGACATTGACCACCTGAGTGTGCAGTACATCAGATGTCTGGTTTGCCTTCACAAAACACACAGCGCATTGCTTCTTGTGGCCCTTTCAGCCATCCATCATCTTTAATACATCCGTCCAGACAGGCACACTCAGCAGCTGAAATATGTGTCCCTCCTCCCACATAAACACTGTCATCTGTCATTGGTGGGAACAGAGGAAGTGACACGGCACAGACGGCTACATTTCCTGAACCTAGACAAGAGGAAGAGGAAGGAGGAAGAGGAGGAGGAGGAGGAGGAACAGTTGGCGTCTCTCATCATGCCATCGTTTAATGACAATAAACAGATGAAGATCAGATTTGCACAACACATGGTCAGATTTGGTTGATAATAATGAGCCAGCTTGCAGACTGATACAAAATATCTCTGCCTTTTTGGATAGTGTAGACTAATTGTAACAGTTGGATTCATTAATAGTCATTTGTCACTTGTTTAGAAACGAGAAACTGCAAAAACACATTTTAATGGAATCTATAATAAGTGCCCCGTCTTTCCCCAAATGGACTATATTCAATTATTTGTGGTACCACAGCTGCTTCTGTATTTACTTTCCTAAACTAAGTCAATCATTTGAAACATGTCTACAATCAGACAATTTCATATATTTTATACTGTACCTATGCCAATGCAGCGAATTGATTCAAATGTAGTTTAGCATCCGTATCTTTACATTAATATCAGTTTTAAGGAGGGGGTATTTTACTTCTATGGGGTTTTAACTTATAACACATAACATTTAGATTGCCATGTTACCTTTTATTGTTTTAAAAATGCTATAGTAACCAAAAACAAGTCATTAACAAGTTGCACTTTCTTTTCTGATGCTCTGAGTCCCCCCTCCCTTTGCTCCCTGCGTTAAGTCACTCCCCCTTCATAGCACTATCACAACACAATTGCTGTGCATCTTGTTAATGAAACTGCACATCATATCAGGTTTACAAAGTTTTGTATGACTTCTTTTATATGTATAAATAATTGTGCATGGATGACATATAAAACCTCTTCAGGCATGTTTTTAATGAGGAAACAACATTATAACATAGTAGAAAGCTAAAAAAAAAAAAATTAACAAAATATCCCCTCTTTAACTGTTTGTATTGTGTGTGTGTGTGTGTGTGTGTGTGTGTGATGTTTTTCTTAATTTGTAAATATTTTCTACCAAGAAGCTTCTTTTAAGCATATTTTACCCATTAAACTGGTTAAATTGCATTTGTAAAATTTTCCAATGTACAATAATCCAATCCAGTTTATTTATATGGCACATTTTATAAACTAAAATGTTTCCAAAGTGCTGCAGGGAAAACCATTAAAAACAACCAAATAATAATGCCTTACCAGTGTTCATAAAATTATACTAATTAACCCCTAAAACAGTAAATCATAGCTAAATCAGTAAAGGTGGGTCTTGCTAAAACAAAGGAAAAAAATAAAAACAACAAAATATTTAATTAAAATAATTGTTTGGTTAACTAATGGAAAATATTAATCACAGACTTGTTGGCTACTAAAATCATTGCTATAATTGCTATATTTTGGTTTAATAAAAAAAAAAAAAAGAAAGTTTCATCATATTTGTATTTCTCAATCCTCAGAGAAAAGAAAATGTCCCGGACCAGTGCTCTGAAAGTCCTAGACCACGGTATGATAGGACCAGAGGGTGCTGATAACTGCCATAAGTTTGTGGACATCCTGGGCCTGAGAACCATCTTCCCTCTTTTCATGAAAACCCCCAAAAAGATGAAGAAAACTGGGACGTCAGAGAAGGAGCATGAAGGTCAGCCATAATTTTGATATCAGATTGCTCAGAGGGCCGGTCTAATCAATGTGATTATTATAACTGTTACCGAGGGGTCACTCCTGGCTCTCCCACCTTCTTTCACGCAGTAGAGTCAAGCTCTCCTCTCTCAGACACGCTCTAATCTGCTTGTATCACGGTTTGCTGCCTCCGTGTCCTGTCAGTTTATACTATCAGTCTCATCTTGATTGATTTTGTGGGCTCAGTTCCAGAACCTCTTATTTTTTTGGGCTGAAGCACATTTTAAAATGTTTATTTTAGAAAAGCTCAAAAATATTGCCATTATGTAGATGGCAAGACTTCTGTAGTCACAGCTGCCCTGGGACAGAATAACCGAGATATGCTTGCCTTTTTGTACCAATGGCATCTTGATCTTTCACTAGTAACTCATTTACACTACAGTGGGATTCAAAATGTCAATCTTCCTTTTGGATGAGCAGTACCTGTACCATTGTTGCCCATCAACCTTTTGAAGTAAAAGTAGGCTAAACATATCTTAGAATAATATAAAATGAGTTAAAGTGATGGGGATCCATGTTGTCTTTCTCAAAACAACATGATTCTAACAATGAAATATGCAGAAATAGCGCCAGTACAAGGCTGTAGTTGGCTGATACCACAGATATGGACAGCTCTGGATAAGTGTCCAAATCCTGTCTTGTTCTATGTCCTGGTTTAACTGTTGGGACAGCTTATCTGGAAGTGCCTTCCTGCTGCTGCTGGAAGAGGTCAAAGGTTAATTTGTCCTGTCCCTGGGAGAGCCACAGCACAATGGAGGACAATTTGTTCTCCACAGCATGCATGAGGAGTCCACTGGAACCGGACAGCCTTTAATTAACACCGACATACAGAGAGAGTAGAGAGTCCCTGTTTGGAATAATGCTATTGGACGTAAGGAAGGCAGATGTTAGTGAAGTTTCAAAAATTCTGATACTGAGAAGCCAGTGAAAAATGTTTACGCGATGAAACGGCCTGGAATTTTTCAATATCATATGTTACTTGCCTTACAGATGCATATGGTCCAACAATGACCTTTTGAAATATCACTATCTGTGAACAAGCAAAGCATTTGAATAAGCAACATCATTGATTTGTAACATTATTTTAAAGGGGCTGTACCTGATTTTCACTGTCTTAAAATGTTGAAAAGCAGGTCTAGTTCATTTTAAATGGCTTGCAGTGGTCCAAATTATTTCTCACTTACCTTATGCATTCCAAGCATCCTAATTACCGGTATTCACAATTTAAGTGCTTTTCACAACTTTCAGAGATAAAGTTGTGGCAGTAAAGCTATCAGCAACTAAGTGCTATCTAAAGTGCTTTCTAACAAGATGCAGAGAGCACACAGCTGACTTATTTTGACCTCACGAGCTGATTACATACAATATTCTTTGGTCAAATACATGGGTGTTTTAAACCAAATTTTATCCCTGTTCTATTTATAAAGTAATATGTTTTACGCCAAAATCATATAATGAATAATGTTTTAGAAAAGTTTTTTGTTTTTTTATGGAATCACACATATTCTAATAAGCATCCTCAGTTACACTTCAAATTGTACAGCTGTTCAGTAATCACTTATAATCAATTAATCATGTTATTTGTTGACCCAAAAAGAAATCCCATTAGATACCAAGCTACCCAGGTTTTTCATATGCTATTCAGTGTATGAAAATTGTTGAATTCTTAAACATCCGTAATTTAAAAATGTCTTTCTTCTTATTCAGCCAGTCTGTACAGGATTTTCCATTATCATGCATTGATTGGCCTCAGTGCTATTGGCGGATTGAGATGTGTGTCATAATACATTGAGCGGTCCCTCCCACTCCGTTAGCCCGCTAATTGAAAACTCAGCCAATCAAGTGCTCCTCTACAATAACACAATAGCACTGTAGATTAATTAACTATCAGGCGCTTCAAACATAAGTAATTAGGCTTCAGAGACTCCTCCATCCTCCTCTTCCTCTGTCCTCCTCCTCATACATTTTGTCTTTGTGTCTTCTAAATCCTTTCTGTAACTGATGCAGCACAAATAGGCCAGAATTGCTAGAGCACATTAGCATTCAAAACTCATTCTAACTAATAGACATTTGCAGTGGGCATAAGTAAGGGAATCTAATATACCTAGCATATTATCATCTGATAGATATTCTGATGTTCACCTTGCTACTTCATTGGGTTATGCTCTTGCCAAAATTGACAAAATTAGAAACTGGTATTTGTTATTGTTTTAGATTTATGTCTGTAAAGATTCTCTTGATACATTCCAGTTGTTGGGTAACAGTCTTTTGAAATACAAGAAAATTTTTAGTAACTTTATTTGTTCTTCACAGTTCATATTGAGAAACCAAGTTTCAGCAGCGTCTTTTCTGTATGTTAATTTTGCAGTATTGATACCAAAATGTATCTAGGCAATCCAAGTAGAGGTGACAAAGGTAAATGTGATATTGAACTTATTCAGAAAGTTGCCACGAACGCTGCCAATATCACTGCAGTTGTGATCTCAACAGCAAATATGTTGTATACAGACTACGATGCCATTTTCAATGTGCACGGAGAAACTGTGCATTGTTGACTTGTTGGTACACATGAACATTGAACATTTTACACAAATCAACCTATTTTATATATTTTAAATGCAGCATTGTTCTGTTTCTCCATTAAAATTAATGGGATTATTCCTAAATCAAAGTGCCAACTACAATTGGTGTAGCACAACAAACTATTTAAAAATCAAAAAAATGGCTGATGGAATAAAAATAACAGAATCTTGCAGTTTAATCTCCCAAACATGCACAGACAAGATCACTTTGTGGCTAGTGTTGCCAAAATAAACATTGAGATGTAAATTTTTGTCAATATTTCCCACCCCTAAATCTAAGTCATCTAAATCACATTGGTCTCTTCTCTTACCAAATTGTGCGTGATTGATGGAAATACTGTGTTTGCAGTTGGTGGTTATATTTAGGAAGTTAATGATGCAGGAGGGAGCAGAAGTCAACATTTGATTTACAAGGCAAGGCAGTAGTCACGTGTCCTACCTCCTTGATAAGTGCGCCGTGTTTGTTTGTTTATCCAGCAAGGAGACTGGGAGCAGAGTATGCACAGGGATCAAACATGGAGACTTTCCTATTAGTTTATTTTGGCACTACACTAACAGCTCTGGGTGTAGTGCTTGGCCTTATCAAGGATGAATGCTAAACCTTGAAATTCTGCTCAGAGTCTTGTAATGCTGCTGGAACTTTGTGTTTTTGCCTAAAGGGGGAAATTAGACTTGCAAAAGCGAATTGGAAGCTGAAGTAGCCTGTGAAAATACCGCATTGGTCTCTAGTGGTATGAAACCCTTTTAAGGCAGATCTTGCACAGTAGTGGTGCCATATGCTCTCACATTACACCACAATAATCATTTAGGAGTAGTTTGCAGTTTTAATTTACTTACTTTATGGTCTAGGTCAACAATGCACCTGTGTACTTTATCTAGTAAAAGCAGCAAGAGATTCAGTATATTATTGTATCCCGGGTACCCAAGTACATACTTCTCCAACGCCAATGCTTTACAAAGATGTGTTTGGTCACCGCTGAATCTCCCAAGTTCAGATGGACGTGATTGACAGTTGTATTAACCAATCAGGGACACACATGGTCACTCTGCTCTGCTTATGATAAAAAAGAAAGAAAGAAAAATATATCACAGGAGACTGAAAAACATTGCAGATTTCTACAGAATCAATGAGAAAAGCACTACATTCTGTTAATCTGAAGTGAGAAAAATGTAATTTTATTAAAAATGATATGTAACAGGTGAGCTTCTTTGTGTTACATGTGTCACTGAAAAAAACAAAAAAATCTGACTTCATGGTTGTGATTCATATTTGATCCTAGCTCAAGGTGTGATGGAGGGGAGTGGGAGTGGGAGACTCATATGCCTTGTATAAAAAAATACAAAGATATCATTCTGGACTTGCCAGGCAACTAGACTAAATAAAGGCTGCAAAAGTAGATTTAACCTGGCAAGCTTTCATAAAACTATTTTGTTAATGGATACAGTTGAGATTAGTTTTCACTCCAGATCTATAATTTCTGATGCAAGATCTCATTATATTAAGTGCTTTGATTTACTTTTTCATTCTACGTTTTTCATTACTTTGTCCCCACCTCTCTCTGATAAGATTTAATAGACAGTTACAAAGCATGACCACGGAGCGTGAAATGAGTGAAGCATTTGAGAAGAGTACTTATCTGAAATTAATGATGAAATGTTATGTCCATATCTGAGCGGGAAGCGCAAAATCAAACCACATTCTTGTATTTGATCAAAGGCCGTCCCATGGGTCAAGGCCCTACAAGTTCCAATAACATACAATGCTGACGTTCATGACTATTATTTAAATTTGGCATATGTAAATTCATTTTTTAAAACATTTTTATAATTTATGTATTACATTTACATAGTCAATATACCACTGCATCTCAATACCAAAGTTGCTCCAGTTCAGTACACCCCTCCTGCTCAATTCTGTATATCATTAACAGTAATAAAGGGGTTTGTGTTTTGCACTCCTATGGAATATAAAATATGCCTATATCTTTACAAAGGATGAAACATTAATGCCTGGGTCTGAGCTGAGGGCAAGAAACATGTAAAAAACATTTGATCAAAGCCAGTAACCCCAGTGGCACAACTTCAGATCAGTAACATTTTACAACACTCAAGATTGATTGCAATCTGCATTGTCAGAGTCATGCTGCATAATCCTATATTGGTGGGTTTTTTGGGAGGCAAGAGATTTGCTGTGAGATCCCTGTGTAAAGAAGCATCTAATTAACATGGCGTTCACGTTTGGCATCTCCCTTTGCCAGGGATTGATCATGTTCTTTTCTCTGTTAAGACAAGGCTCTAATGAAATATGCTGCAGGCCTTCTGATGTATGGAGAGGATTTTATCGACAAATTTTAATATTGCGGTGGTTGAAAACGCAGAATGCTAAGTTATAAAACAAGTTGAACATTTCGTAGCATTCACTGGAGTACTTTATTTCAGATCTAATGATCTAACTTGTATAACATATAACATTTGTATAATGATTAATAATGGTTGAAATAATTCTGATACATTTAGAAGATACAGAAATAGCTACGTTTGAGGTAAATTAACAAAATGATAACCCTTTTTAATGATTATAAAATAGGGTTGGGCGAGAATTGTCAATTTTTTTCTCCATTTTAAAAACATACAATTATTAAACTCATCTGCAACATTAATACATACTTATAATTCAGTGACATTTCGCTGTTTCTCACATTCCTAGATGTCTTTGCGGCTGATTGCTCACAGAGGGCCTATCTGTCACTCTCTCCACTACCTACTGTTCCCCTGCTTTCTTCAGCTGTCAATATCCCAGGCCAGTCATTTGCATGTTAACTGGGTTCTATGGATCCCCTTGAGGCAGAGACGAGGCAAATGGTTGATCATAGAGGATGATTGAAGGCTAACATTTGTAAACAGTTAGCTGAATGCTAAAGGCTAATGCAGATGAGAGCGGCTGTGAGAGATTCAGCTTCCAATACAGCCGTGTTGGAAGCTGAACCTTGTTAAAACATGATGTACAGAAAATGGATTGTTACAGAAAATGGAGTGTGAGTCAGCTCATGTTTTGTGTTGTCCTAGGTGCTGAGCTCAGTGCTTTCTATTTGACTTACATGTTAACTTGGGGCTTTCTTCTTAACACTATTTGCTCCTCTGTGGAACTGGCAAAAATTAATACAGTATAAATGATGACATGCAATATGGTCACAGATTGGCCTTTAAACGGACACAATGTCTAGTGCTTGAACCACAGATAAAGAGCAACTGTTGCTCCCCAATAATAATAAAAATGTAAAAGCACTATAACTGCAATATCCAGGTTTAAATTATTTCACATTTTTCTTAATGTTATAACTATTACTGTGACTAAGGTGTTTTTGCCCTTGGTGCTTGTTTTCTGACTTGACATAACACACAAGTCTGATGTTAGGTCCAAGGACCCAATTCCAACCTCTGCTGTGAGGGAGATTGAAACCAAGTCCCCTCTTTACAAGAATGAGATTAATAATTATTAATGATAAATGTGGAATTGAAATAATATGTGACTCCTCACATATCACGTAGACCGGCCTTGCATTACACTGGATTTATGATGGTGGTCATAGTCAAGGTTTGAGCAGTGAAATCTCGAGTGTGATTATAGTAAAATCAATACATATACAGTCGTCCCTCGCTATATCACGGTTCACTTTTTGCGGTCTCGCTATTTCACAGATCTTTTTTTGTGCAATTTTGCATGCTTTTTTTTTTTTTTACAGTGTATCAAGGCACATTGTGTCCTGATTGGCTAAGGGACGTACCGTGTCTCCTGTACAGTACAGAATGCGTTCAGCCAAATTTACATAAATGTTTGATGCTAGCAGTGTGACTCTGAAACACCGGGGCATCAAGAACACGTTGGAAGCCACTAGTTGGATGCCACTAGTTGGACGTCTTTACATTTGAGGACAAACGCCTCAGATGCGCATCATGGACACTGTGGACGCACGTCATCTTGACGCGTGTCCAGGGCGTGCGTTGCGGTCTGCGAGTGCCTTTCGATGTTTTGTTTCCCTGTGTCTTTGTGAATGCTGCAGACCAGGTTGAGAGAGTGAATTTAGTGTATTTATTATTACATAAAACCCATCAAAAGAGGTGATCAGCTCTGCAGCGGCGTGTCTGGGTCTGTGACGAGCCTTTAAACTAGCCGGTGCGCCCAGCATAATTAAGTTGCTGCTAGTTTGTGGCTGATGTCTTTCCACTTGTTCTGGATAGTGGCGTCGCCTTGTCACTGGAGCGTAGTCTCCGATGTGCGGCGTCAACCAATCAAACGCCAAGAAGTTCAGCTTTTTCAGCTTTTGGACACGCGAACAGAGCGTGTGGTGCCTGAAGGCTCAAGACGGGCTGGTTCAACGCCAGATTTGAGCCACTCTGACGCTTTAAAACGCGCCACAGAAATGCAGCGTGGCCAAGATGCGTGTCCACTAGAGACTTTGAATGTAAACTCGACATAGAGAATGGGAAAAATAACATAAGGACGATAGCAGCAATAAGTTTTAACAAGGACGCAAGAACGGTTGTAACCATTGTACTGTAAAAAAATAAATTTGTTACAGTATTTCTAAAAGCTCTCATTTTTATTTATAGAACAAAAGCAAATACTATACTGTACTGTAAACACTCTCAAAGTTCAAACCTTTGTCGATAAAAAAAAAAAAAAAAAAAAAAAGCAAACAAGAGAGAAATATGAGAAAATGTTAATGCCTGACTGAGAAACGTGTATAAAGTGTGTGGAGAGGGGTTTTACAGCCTTAAAGTATATAATAATTATAAAGCGGATTTCGCTTATTGCAGGTTATGTTTGGAACATAACCCCCACGATAAACGAGGGACCACTGTATAGTATATTTTCTCTTATTAAGTTCTAAAGGTCATATGTGTTTCTAAGGAATGTAACAACATTTGGCGCTGTCTCTTCATTTTGTGCTGATAAATGCTCTATAGTCCAGCGTCACAAATGTGGTCAGAGCAGATACTGTTCCATTTTCTGCTCTGTGCACAAAACAGTCCCTGCAGATCAATAGACCCCTACAGACCGGTGAGTTGGTGACATCAATTACTGCCCGATGAGGATGATAAAGTAGCATCCTTTTGGAAATGGCAGTTAGTCTTGTGTCAAAGTGTATGGGAAATACTGTGGTTCACAAGGAATTTTGGAATTGTCCAACACAGGAAATATTATAAACTGTCCTTATTTGACATGTGGCGCATTGTCTGAGATTGGAAAGATAGCTGGTGCTGAATACTGAAACTTATAATGGGTAAAGGGCCTTGTCTGTCTGAATTTTCTAAGAGAGGCCCTCTGTTGATTAAAACAGCCCAATATTTTCAGACTTCTTGCCTGCTTTGACAGCTCAGGGTCCCTCACGTCTTGTCTTGCTGTACATGTTTGCACTCAGAACGATACCCTTTATTCTGTTGTGTTGGTGTATATTTGCAGAGTGTGTGGAGGTTTAGCAGACGGTTTAGCAGGTGCTTTAGCGTCGATTCCTTTTGCTCTCGAGTGCTGAGGAAGGACTCTGTGGGTCGTATGGGATCACACAAAAGCAGCTGACAGCAAACACGACCCCTTTTAAAAAGCAGAAATGGGATTGATTCCTCTATGCCTGTTGCCTAGCAACTGCAAAGCCTTGTTGAGAGAGAATATTGACCTGTTGTTGATAAAGCCCAATTACATTTTCCCTGACTGTGTCTATCCTGAGATTTTACAATGTCATATTGTGCTTCCTGTGTGTGCAGTCCATTGTCTCCTCGGAATCACAGAAAAATAAATATTGGACTTTACAGTGGCCTTGTGCTATTGAGAGGGGACTATGAATTTCACTCAGGCAGAAAAGGTTTAACAAGGTTACCTCAGTGAAAGCAACGAGCCTTGTTCTACACAAGACAATACGAGAGAGACTATGGAGTTGTAACAGATACTTTTCTAAAATACAGTTTAGCTTTGACTAACTTGTTTTTGTTATTAATTGTACCACTGCTGTGAGATCATTTTTAAACTAACCATAAGGTCTATCAGGTCTAGCTATAAAACAGTACTAATGATGGTCTACTTCTTTTAATTGCAGTGTTTACCCTACTATTATATTAGCAGGGCACCTTGCCCCGCCAACAGTGCCCCCGTCCTGTCAACCAAATCATACGGGGCTAACACGTATCATCAAAATGAGCGTCCAAACTCGTTCCGCTGCTCCATAAGAAACTACTGCATTAATATAAATCCAGTCCGTATTTTCTGTCATACATTGCCTGTCCATTGCAATCCATTCTTCAGTGGCCCGGTCTGCGTTTTGTGCTATGTCGTGGTCTGTTCTGCCCTGGCCACAGACTGCACTGTAAACTTGACAGAGACAGATGCAGAAACTGTCCCAGCTCAGGAGTAAGTTATACTACAGTTTGTAGATGATAATAAAATGTATATTAATGCTTAGTGGCACATCGTAAGTAACCAAAATGCTAGCCAAACCTACTAGTTTAAATAAGCCTGTTAGAGCAATCAATTTATCTGTCAAACAAATGATACTGTCTGTGCACGGGTTATAAAGCACTGAAAGGATAAAGAGTGAGGCTTGCTCCTGTGACTTTTATTCAGAATCACACCACAAATAACTGTATTAGGTCATAATTTGTGGCTCAGTGGTTAGAGTGTTGGTCCCCCAACCCGAAGGTCGGAGGATCGAGTCCCACTTGGACCAAGTTGTGTTCTTAGGCAAGACACTTCACCCACATTGCCTAGTATGAAAGTGGTGTGTGCTCGAATGATAGGCTTTGAGAGGCTTTGACAAGCCTGTAAAGCGCATTACAAGTGTAAGCCGTTATTATTATAATTTCTGAAAACATTACTGCAAATGATTAAGGCCATAATATGAAAGTAAACAAACTATAAGATAATTTAATGAATTTCTGAAAGTATCCTTATAAGGTGTTTTTCAGCCATTAAACTGTTTTTAACCTAATATAAATAAATGTAAATGTAACAGTAAAATAAATGATAATTAATTATGAATCTATTTAATACTCAGGTATATTCTTTTCTCCAGCCAATGTGCACAAGTACATGATTGTACGCGTGCACGTACATGGCCAAACCTCTCTGCCAAACCAGCAAACCTTGGGGAAACGCTGGATTACTATGAACTAATTTATCATTATTACTATTAATTTATTTATTTTCACAAATTTGAAACTTTTCTACTGTCATTTTTGATATAATAATTGTATTTTACAGAAGGCTAATAAGGATAGATCACTGGATGGAGATGGCCAGCTCTGATTCCTAATGCTGATAATTAATGTTTCTCCTCACTAATTCCACTGGTGCTGCGACAGCCAATCTCCTCATACCTACAGAAATGTAACCACAGCCTGCATATATTTATCTACACATTTAGCTGCAGCACTTAAAGTGTAATTGATTTCTAAATTTCATTAGTATCTCTCTGGTTTGTTGTGTGCACTGACTGTAAAAGGATCTGCAGCCTGCGTGCTGTAATTACAAATGTTCCAGTGCTAATCGATCCGTTCTTTCACAGAGTGTTGGACCTCTATGAACAATTCCACTAGTGTCCAAAGCCTAATGTTTTTGGATCAGGAATTGTACCTTGATTTTTGTTTATTTTTCCACAGAGCATGTGTGCTCCATCATTGCCTCTATGCTGCGGAACCTCAAGTCTCAACAGAGAAGCAGACTGCTCACCAAGTTCACTGAGAATGACTGTGAGAAGGTGTGTATCTGTTTCTATATGATTTATTCACATTATTATATTTTTAATTGAATGGCCTCCGTAGATAATAAACTTATTCAATTAAAATGAAAATTGACTTAAATGAAAAACTGAACTTACTTAAAATGAACCTGTTTATGAATGCTGAGCCAGCTGAGGTGGCTCGGGCATTGGCTCTCATCGGCTCCCTAGGGAGGCGTTCTGGGCATGTCCCACCGGGAGGAGGCCCCGGGGAAAACCCAGGACACGCTGGAGGGACTATGTCTCTCGGCTGGCCAGGGAACGCCTTGGGGTCCCACCGGAGGAGCTGGAGGACGTGTCTGGGGTGGGGGGAAGTCTGGGAGTCTCTGCTGCCCCCACGACCCGGCCCCGGATAAGTGGAAGAAAGTGGATGGATGGATGTTTATGAATGATATAACAGGCTGCTGTTTGTAATATTGTACTTAAAACTGTATGTGTTAGAGGCAGGAAAATTGGGTAGGGTAAGAATTCCAAGAATTTCATTTGTTTTAAATTGTCACTACTAAAATAATGCATTGAAAATAAATACTGAAACCTAAATGTATTAAAAGATTAAGCTTTGAATTCAATACCTAGCTTCACAATTTCTGGATAACTCTGGTGTAGTAAAGTTAAAAAATGGCTCCCTAACCCTTTCCCTTTTACTTTATCACAGCTAATCTATACTTAAACTGTATGCGTCTCTTTTTTATCACAGGGGTCTGCGTACTAAAGTAAACCTGTTAAGTGGGAAAATTCTGAAGAATTTGCAGAAATGTACTAAATGCTTCAAACTTTTTTGCTTGACTGTATGTCTGAGCATTATCTACTGGCCAAGGTGGCTCTAACCTCATTCACTTTCTTGTATATATGCAGCAGATTCATTGTGTGGGCTCACAACTGATGCTTCTCAACTTCATAAAGAGAATTATCAGACCTCATGGTGTACTTCTAGTTTCTCCTATTTACCCACTACTGTGGCACATACCTGAATTGCTCTCATATTTGCTTAAGGCCATCTGATAGCCTTTGCTTAATGTGCAGGCTGCAGTTCATATTAGTGCTTCTTACATCCCTTATCTGGTCTTTTTAGTCTACAGGTATTGATTGTCCTAAATTTCTACAGAATAGAAGAGGCACTATTCCACTTTGGGTCATGTAGGTGCTGTCCCTGATTTTAAAAGACAAATAAATAATGACTTGTAGTATATTTTAGTCAGCTGCTTGTGCTCCGTATTTTCCACTCTGTCTCTTACTCTGACTCACTCCTCTCCAGGTTGATCGGCTAATGGAGCTGTACTTTAAATACCTGGAGGCTGTTCAACAGGCCGACAAGAGAATCGAAGGAGAGAAACATGTAAGATTTTCCCCATTCTGTGCCCTCACCTTCCTCTTTCACTGTTTGCCTTCTGTCATCACATATCACTGTCAGAATATACACCTCCAGCTCTAATTGGTCATATGGAGATGACAGAAGATGTTCAGAACCAAACAAAAGCAGCTCCAGACATTTTCTTCACATTTGACTTGAAAGAGACAATAGTTTGACGTGACATTTCTTAATATCTGAGGTGACATATTTACCAATGATGTTTCTCTTGTCAGTTGATGGACACTTTCAATCATTTTGATATGCGCGTGACGTGTTCAATTGGTGCGCAATATTCTTTAGAGATCGACTTATATGGGTTTTTTCATGGCCAATGCTGTTTTTAGAATTTGTCAATATCTGGGAAGATTTTGATAATTGCCCCCAAATTATGTAATTTACAATTTCACCTGCAGTTATTTTTACCACAAACCTATAAAAACACTGTATAGTTGCATTTTGTGCACTTATCTCTTCACACTAAAGTGTTCGAATACAGTTATATGTGTGTTCTTTAGGCAGCCGGTTGGGCAAAACTAAATATTGGACTGTGCTGGAGATTTAAGACTAATAGCCAATACACTAAAAAGTGCAAATATTAAAATTTTCAGATTTGACTGAAACTTACTAACAAAATATTGTAACTATAGCCAATACTACTCATACCATTCATAATTCATGGGACGTTTATTTCCTGATAGAGAACATGATTTATGGTGGACTGTCGTTTATAACAACATCAACATTCAACTTTGAAAAGCTTTACGAAATAGACAGTATAAATCCAACAATACAACTATTCACCTATTGAATATGATTGAATTAAAATCCTTTCTTATAGTTTGTTCTGTTATACACATACACGTGAGGCCTTGATATAGCCCTTATCTCTTCAACCTCATTCCCACACCAGCATAGAATTTAATAATAAACTGATTAACCAATAGCGATAACCCTTTTATTCTGCCCCACTGCTTTTGTTATCTGCAAATAAAATTATCCAAACTGCTCTATGCTTGTTCTTGATAATCTGCAGTAGAAAGGCCAGCGATATGGTCCGAATGCTCGGGCAGATAAGGCATTCACACATCCAAAGCTGTGAGCAGGAAGTGACCAGAAACAACATGGCAGCTCCTCTGATAAGAATATGACAGTGGAGATATGTGGCAGGATCCTATTGAGCTGTCGTCGGGTGTCACAGACTGGAGAGCCACAGTCACGGAGGGCTCTGATAGGCTGATAGCAGATAAGTGGACAGGGCCAGGATAATGGCTTCAACACAGAGAGGAAAGTGGTCTAGCCTCATGAGCGGACATGTGACAGCTACTCATGGATAGTGTTTAGCAAGTGCAAGGGTTAGGAGACAGAATGAATAATGATAATAATGAATTGGTGTATACTGTGCTTTTTGTACATTTCACATTGCATCATTTGTTTACACTACTCTGAGTAGGCAGGGATTCGTACTGTTATAGGACACAACAGTATGTAATGGCAGGGCTACAGAAACATACATCACCATTAGCAGCAAAGACTACAATTTGTCAAATGCCTCTCCTATTTTTTGTGCTACTGTAGGTTCTCTTTGGGTACTAGTGTATATTTCTGGGTCACCTCATTTTTTTTACAATGACCCATCTAATTTTCTTTCATTCACATTCTCTAGTAGATTGCCATTTCTCTAATAGATGAACAGCTTTTTGAGATCAAATTCCATTAAAATGATTTGTTTGCTTCTATAATTGCTAAGATGATATTTTTTAGTCATTACAGTTATATATTGACCTGAAAATTCACTCAACTATTGGTTAACCAAATAATGTTGACCCTCTCTGCTGACATTGTCAAAAGCTTGTTCATCCAAAGCTTTCTTAAATTAGATACACATGCATTGCCTTTTTAATACTTGCATTTTTTTAAAATAATGAATTCCATGACTCGTTTGTGATCCTTGTCATGCCTTGGTGTCACAATCACAACGTGCACCTATAAGACTGCATACAATGTATAGCAGTATCTGTGTGACATCAAATTGACCTCAGATTGTCCTTCATGTCATACACTGAACTCTATTGTATGGCTCCAGTAGAATGTGTCTTTTACAATGTGACTAACCGAGGCGATTGAGAGGAGGAAATGTGAGTGGAGACAGATAGTCAAACCATGAGTGAAGATGAATTTCCTGACAGACAGCGAGGCGGGATCGGCAGAAAAAGGCCAGACAGTTTGACATTTCTCTCTCTCTTCTCCTCACCATCGTTCTGCCCTTGTCTGTGCGCCGTGCCGTCTCTTCCACAGAGATGGCAGAGGTATGACTTTGTGATAAGTAACTGATAAAGAGGCGTAACACTCGCTTTTGAAGTCACAGTTCAGAGGCCTTCTGTCAAGCAGGTGCAGATTCTCAGAGGCTTTAGTGATAGTATGCATATGTGAGCTCAAATCATTCACTATGAAAAATGAGCCAAATTATGTATAATGCAAAAGTTAGTATTTGTTATGAGAATTAAGCTATATCATTGTCTGAATAAGCAGATATACCATATAAGTTGTATATTCTTAAATCTGATATTTTGCTTTACCTTTACCACTGTTGGCGTCTGTTCTCCACCAAGTGGCTGCATATGTCATATTTTGTATGGGAGCAGGTGATAGAGCTGTATCTTACTCAGGAGCTGAGCATGTGTTTATGAGCACACTCGGTTTATCTGCATTTAGCTTCCCCTAGTTGAGCCTGTTTGTAAAAGCGCTGAGCTAAATGTTTATGGTGCAGCCGTCTTTGCCTTGATTCCTCCAGAGAACTGGGAAGAAAATGCAAGCTCCGACTCTATCCTGTGGTGGTGTTTTGAGGCTGCGTACTCCTCTCTCTGTTCACATTTGCCAAGGGTAATGGAGGATACTGTAGTGAACATTCGTCTAAAATGTTGAACTATACCAGGGGTGGCAAACAAGTTAGGTACAAAGAGCTAAAATTTTCAACCGTAAGAGTCAAAGAGCCACACAACACACTGACCTGCCAAGACAGACACACACACACACACACATTACTTCCCATAAAACACTCACTTACAAAACAACAGCAAGCATTGTACTTCTGTTCATTTCAAGATAAGTGTCCACCCTCAACACACACACCAAATGCAGCTTAGCCAGAGTTAACACAGCACCTACCCCAGAGGTCAGATACCCCCCCACATACACACACACAGGCATCTCTTTATCTTCATCTCTGTCTCTCTCTGACACACACAATTACTGAAGACACTTCAGAAACACATGTAGGGCCTGTATAATGTAAGCTGATGGAACATTTTTAGTTTATTTAAGTCTATTTTTTTTATTATTCTAAGATATTTATCTATTATTTTTGTTTCATTGCATGTACCATTTTCCTTCTGTTCTTTAATTGTGCGGTGCAATACTGGAATTTCCCCACTGTGGGACTAATAAAGGCTTATCTTATCTTATCTTATTAAAATATTAACACAAGCATAAGTCAGGTGTTATTTCCAAACTACATCACAGATTTTCTTACCTTGTTGGAGTGATGGGATGATAATCTCAGTGGGATTTTTTATTATCTGGAACCAAGGTTTCAATTACATCCACAAAACACTGTTTTAAAAACTCTCCTTCGTTGTACGTTTTTTTTAGCACGGCTTCCACGTCACATTATAGGATGCAAGTGTCACAGTTTCTCCATGCTTGACTGTCTTTTTACCTGGCTTTTCAAGGTGCTCAGTTTGTGCTTGCGTAGTTCAGAACCTTTGGGGAATTGCTTGTCCATATTAGCCTGGAGAGCGCTAAAATGACGAAGAAGATTTGAAGCCTTGAAATGTGATATTGTAGTATTGCAGATTGATTTGCCATTCCGTTCAATAAAAAGTAAGCATCTTCCCATTCTTTCTGCTGTTCATCCTCATATTTTCGTTTAGTTTTGCATTTTGCCATTTTGACGACGACGGTAACAGTCTGCACGCGCATGAAATGTTTACTTATTTTCACGGCATTAGACGTGACCCGCACAGATGAATAGCGGTCACATGTCAGACGCAGCGTAAAAAAAGCTGATAAATCAGTTTTTATATATTGTTTATTGTTTGTTTTAATAAGCCCTGGTGGATTTGAATGTGTTTTAAGAGAGAAAAAAATAAGTGAAACATGAAACGATGCAAAGAGCCATAGTATATAGAAAATATGATAAGAGGCTAAGAGCCGCATTCCTATTGGCTGAGAGCCGCATGCGGCTTGAGAGCCGCGTGTTCGCCACCCCTGAACTATACCATCATTGAATAAAATGCATTTGTAAACGCATCTAATTTGTGCAAACTCTTTATAGAAATATATTCCTTTGATAACTTATTATTAAACTGGGCTACAAACAAACCAGAAGTATCTGCAGTGGAAATGCATTTTTGACTAAATCAGTCAACTTTTATGACTCATACAGTAAAGTCCTGTTGCAAAGTTGCAAAGTCCTACAGCTAAAATGCCAACAAATTGGAGCTCTCTGTTGTTCATAAATTTCCTTCCTCACATCCTTCCTGTGTTCTCACTCTCCCGCTGTGTTCCAAGCCTTCCCGGTGCTCTAGTTTATGGCTAACAGCTAACAGCTCTGGAGATTGATGAAGCTTAGCAGAAGGGCGTCCGAGACCGACCTCAATACGGTAAAATGCTTGAGTGCACTTTCTAAAGCAGCAATCTGTGTGTACTTCTCAGATTGTGGCTGTTATTTGAAGTATAGCAGAAATGAGCAGCTTAGGCTCTGCTGACACCAGACATTTTCTAACCCCAAAATGTCTGTGTTAAGTTGAAATTGGCTTTGCACCTGCATGTGATATATTTAGTTGTCTAAACACCCAAAGTTCTCAGCACCTTTTGTGAGGTTACTGTTCGAATCTTTTTAAAAGTGTATAATTCTTAAGAGCTAATTTGTAATATTGCCTTTCTGTGAAGACTTTCTCTGAGTATTTTTTTTAATGTTATATTATTTTTTAGGTAATTTACTGTACGGTTATGGCACATTAGCTCATTCACTTACACTTACTCTAGGTGTCATTAATCACTAACCCAAAGAATAAATGTGGATGAATAGGTTTGCCAACAGTTTAATAGACGTTTAAATGTCAACCACTTTACCACTATTACCACTGTTTACCCCGTTTATTAGGAGTATTTTTTTGTCAATCCAACCAATTTTTTTCTAATTACTAGTTATCCACTGTGTTAAATTAAATAAGCACAGCCACATCTACATACTGTACTGTCTGGAATTCTATTATCACAATGAAGCTTAGCACACACTTGCACTGAATATTTGCATTTCATCTAATCTCCATTATCAGTTCAGTTAAACTTGATTTTTTTTTTCAAATTGTATTGTTTCTACAAACTGCGGATGGTGGGGTAGTGTTCCAGGTCAGTGATTTGATGCTGTCACCCTACTGTTAGAGTAGACCAAAGCATACCTAAAGCCTATGTGTTTTCAGTCTATGATTACCAGAAGATAAATTCTACATTTTATTGCTTCAAGTTTCCAGTTTCTCTTAAACTTTGCCTCATTGCCATCCTCCTTATCTCTGTTTTTAATGAGAACCCCTCTTCTTCCATTGTTTACTTAATCTTCTTAAGTGTTGCACAAACTCATAGTCGCATAATAACAAACTGCTGACATGAATTTCTTCACTCACACTAAATGAAAAACTACATTGTCGACAAATAATTCCATATGCATTGAGTCTGCCTTTCATATTTTGATGAGATTTACATTGAAAAGCATTTAAAATGTAGCTAATGTTTTGTTGTTGTTTTTTTTATCTGCTCCCCCTTATTACTGTCTATCCTTATTCGGATTTGATTATTTTATAAATGACTCTCCTGTATTGCAGCCTGGTTACAGAAAAGCCAGAGAGCGAAAATCACTGCTTATTACTTTGTCTGTGGTGTAGCAGGGCTGCCGGGCTCCCCCGAGGTTGCAGTAATTGACTTGTCCAATCCCTCCTTTCAACACGTTATTCTTTCTTCTTTCCCTTTGCCGTTCGCCGGAGGGACCATGCCTGGCGTGCTGAACGTATCGGCTTTGGTGTCAGAAAACTTAGGAGTGGACAAAACTCGAGCGTCATCATAAATACTGGCATGCCTCTCCCGCTGACTTCTGCTTTAATATCCCAGGCGTCCACTTGCACACAGAACATTGTGAATATTTAATAGACTTGTCATTGTTCAAACGCCATAAGCGGCTGCAGTACAGGTGGTAGAGTTGGGCCGCATGTGGGAGTGAGCTAGTTATGTTCGAGAATATTGGGTCAATGTTCAGATGAAGGGAAATATGTTGGTCAGAATTCTATTGTTGAATTGGCTTTTAACTCTCAAAATGCAGATGGTTTTGACCTGGTTTATGATTACTTTATCTATTACTGTACCAAAACTGGCTCAAAGTTTAACATCTTCCCAGTCAGCATCAACCTTTTTAAGTCAAATTATACTTTTACTTTAGCTTAAATATGTAGTGGCATTATCCAATTACATATAAGCCTGACTTTTAAGTTGAAAGTAGGCCAGTAGGATTAAATGGGTCAAGTTTGTGGACCCCATCTCTATACTAAGTTCAACACATCAGATTTTCTTTTCCTTTTGAATGAGTTATTGACCCATGGCCTTTATCTGAAACTATGACCACAAATTCAAAGAGTGTTGTAAACCTGTTGTTCCTTAAAAAATATGAGCATGAGCAACATGATTTTATAAATTTAAAACTAAATATCCTATCTTTTGAGTGGCCAAAAGTCCTCAAAATGTTCCCTATACCAGGAAGCTGAAACCTGTTGAATAGGTTGCAAAATTTGGAATCCTTGATATATTGTGACCAACGTAGCCTAGCTTAAAGCACTCATATTCATTGTTACTTTGTTACATTGACTTTAAGACTGTCCCAGCCTATCCTGGCACTTTCCTAAATGTACTCTCTGTGTCTGTATCTGGAGCTCTAAAGGCTTTAGAAACAGAGCTGATAAGGCACTATAATACTGCTGCCAACTTCAAACTGGCAGAGGATTGTCCCCATTCTCTCTCCCGTCTGCTCCTTTCTTTATGCAGCAAATAAACTAAATGGCCTCTGACTCTGGGCTAGAAAATCCTATTTACTCCCAACATCAAATAAGAGACATTTATACACTGGGCATAAATATAGACTTTGGCTGTGTAAGCTTAGGGGCAACAACTTTCAAATTATGACAGAAGTGGAACTGAACTAGGCACAATGGCAGCTGTAAGAGTACCTGTTGTATTAGCAGTAGTAGAGAGTGAGACTATTGCCCCCGATCCTGCTAGTTTTTCAATTTTTTTGCTATATTTGTATTCATATTTTCCATATGACACATCAATACCGTTGCTTGTTTGTATTTAATGTACTATAAAAAAAACAAAAACAAGTTTGGATTATATAAAGGTAATAAGTCCCCCTCCTTTTGCTTCCCTGCGCTAAGTCACTCCCCCCTCTGCTTTGTATCCTGCTCTTGTATATTTATGAAATAAAGGCCGTGAGAAAGCATGGACAGGAGTGCTGTAGAGAGCTTCTTGGTAACGTAGGCTTGTGGGCTGAGTCTTGCACATAGGGGTGGGGCTTGTACTGCTAGAGAAAGGTTTGACTACGGCCTGGGAGAGATGCATGGATGACGTATAAAACCACTTCAGGGATGTTTTTGATAAATGAACAATGTTATAACATGGGTAGAAAGCTCCAAATAGTCGGGTTTTACACAGTAGCCACTCTATAAGTTTGCAATGTTGGTAATTAACTCTTAAATTCATAAAATATGTTGACAACTCAATTCTGACATTCTTGACCACAGGTCTCAAAGGTTCCACTTCAGACATAACAAACGTTGCAATTACACCGCTCTGGGCAGCTACTTGCAGTTAATTTTCAAAAGGACAACTTGAAGAGAGAGAGAAAACCTAATAAGACTTTTCTCGAGCGAATTAATCCTTTTGTACAAGCCATGTTTTTGTCATCTAGAGACTCCCAAATCCCTGATTAATCTCCCGGCTGCTGTTCCTACAACTGTACAAAACAAACAGAACATTTAATTAGTAAGATCGTAAAAAGAACAGAAGTGCTACCTTGATTCACTTGTATACCTTTTAGGGACATAAAAACACAGCTTTTAGTGCTTTTAGCTTTTAGTCCATGTTAGCCAAAGCTCAATACAAGGAATGTCAAAAACTGTAGTTTACTTAATTTTGTCCATTTCTTTCAAGGTATTTTTGTCAGTACTGTATAAAAGCCCTGGTAACACACTGACACTGATTTTTTCCCCTTATATCTGAGCAAAATTAGATTTATCCTAGGGCAGATTTATTATATAATGAGGTCAAAATAAGTCTGCTGTGTGCTGTCTGTATCTGATTAGAAGGCATTCAATTGTCTAACAATCAGGAAGTGCTAGTAGTTGTTAGCTTTACCATTATGGCAAAATTTGAAAAGGTGCAGTGAATAATTTGGAAGTTCAGAATGCATAAGGTAAGTGAGGAATAATTGCTAACCATTGCAGACCATTTAAAATGAACTAGTTCTCTTTTTCATGTTTTAAGATTGTAAAAATCACTACAAAATAATAATTTTCTTCTGTAGTGATAAAAGGCAAAAATCATAACATAAAAGATCTGAATACTGGTAAATCAAAAAAACATTCTCTGTACATTGAAAGGAAATTGGTGCAGCCCTTGTTTTGTTTTTCTGGCTTTTTAACCCCAAGGCTGTAGATATTTCTGTCATCCTCACAGCTGGCGTCCTGTTTTTCCCTATTTTAAAGAATGTTTTTTGTGCATATTGTAAAACTTGGCCACAAGCTTGTAGACTCCCAACATCCAAAGCCCTTCTGGAAACTGGGATAATCTGTTTTTCCTACAGGAGGCAGAGTGGTTTACATTCACATCGCTTTGTTCCGTTTTCTTCTGCATCTTTAATGAGCACATGTTGACAGCGGCAGGGCCAGACTTAGGGAGTGTTTTATAGTAGCGATAAGTTTCTGTTTTGCAGCAACACACTATTCCAGGCAAGAATTCCACCTCGAGGCCAGTAACAAGACAAACGACCTACATTCACAGGATTTATTAAACCTTACATGGCAAAAGAAAATTCTATTCTGTCAACTGGGTAAAAGTTTTAGAGTGAAGATGTTTTGTCTCTCATCCAAGTGGCTTCTTTAGTCCTGAACAGATTGCTGGTGGACACTGCCTTTATGACATATAGTCATAATAAGAACAATAATAACAATAATAATAATATAAGGTAGTGTCCACCAGCAATCTCACTAGAACCGAAGCCGCCACTTGGATGAACTTTTGTCAAGTTGGCAGAATTGAATTTTCTTTTGTTATGGATCATACCTGGATGACTGAGGGATTAGACAGAATAAACATGTGAAGTTTGCAATGCTTTGTATCCTAACCTCACTTCAGCTTATGTGTTCATACTGTCAGTTTGTTTTGTAACTTTCAAAATTTAGGAATGCAGTATTTTAAAATAATGCTAACCCTGTGCCAGAATAGAATGTTGTTTTTCCTGTTGTTAAAGAAGACATACTGTGCTTGTGTCTCCTATATAGTTATAATCTATGACATCTGTGGATCATTATGTTTAATTTGGACATTTTAAATCCCAAATTACTTATTCTTAAATGACTTAATAAAAGGAAATGTCTGCAGACTTCTGCATTAGAAAAGTTGCAAAGTTGTCCACCTTTCCTATGGATAGCATCACATTACACTAGTGAGTAGCTAGCCATTTGTGCCAAAATCGCTACGTGATGTTGCTAAATTCAGTGTAACACTGAACAAAATAAAAATAAGTACAGAGCAGTGGGTGTGGCAGTGAAAATGGGAGTTTTCAGTGAGAGCTTGAATAAGGAGTATAAAGATACACAAATCACTCCAAATACAACTTTGAGAGGCGGAATGATAAGGGGAAGTAACATGGTTTAAAGGTCTAAACAGTTGATTTTTTACTTAATAGATCGTCTTTAATGCTTTGCTTCTTGATCAAGAACATTGATGCATCAGTAAAGTTTGTGATGAAAATATGTAAATTCTCTATTCTCTGTTCTCTTTATGTCATCTTATATCCACTTCGTTGAGTGGCTTCCAATGTTGTTTATTGTGGTAGAGTTTTTATCCAATTATATTTCAGCTAGCTTGTGTTATCAGGCAAATTTAATTTTCCTGGGGCCTTCAGAGCAAACACAGCAGGTCCCGTCCACTGTAAGTGCACACAGACACAGTCAGTTTTAATGGCCAATCAGATCTCGATTCTGCATTTCAGGGCTAGCTAGAAGGTCCTACGCTGAACCGGACATGTATGTGTCCTGAAATCGTGAAGGAAGAGATTGTAGACCAGGTAGAGAGTTGAAAGAAGTTTATCTGATCAGATGAATGAAGTTACAGACAGCAGGCACATGCGTTGCGTTTCAGAGGAGTTTTCCAGTACTTAAAGCCTTTTCAAGGTACTATCTATAGAAGGCAGGTCTTATAAGGACTTAACTAATTTTACATACTGTCCGTACAAGGTCACAAAGAAATGTATGGTTAGCTGTTTACAGAGAGGTAGAATGCGTCACTAAGAGATGCCCGCAGTCACTGAAAAGATGTATTGCTAGGCCTCTTGTCAACCTGAAGAGGAATACTAGTATCCAGTGACCGAAGCGACTGTTTCTAGTGGAGACATCCTAAAATAAATTTTGTGTCACATTCCTACAGAGAAACAAGTTCACCTTTATGCTAAGACACAAAATAATCAACACAAGGTTTAAGAGTAAAAATCATGCTTTCATGTCCTGTGATTGGATACGCATACACACTGTTACAGCGTGAAAGGCGGCAGTTTGCATAATGGCAAACTAAACCTGGAGATCCAACAGCTATTGCTGATCTCAGCAATAGCTTGAAATCAATCTGGTTGCAGATATACTTTCCATGTCATTTTCAAGATGGGCATTTCATGAAAAGCTGGATATTATGAGAAGAGGTTGGCCAATTCTTGCGCTAGCTAACATGTCCCAGTAAGGAAAAGGGTTTGTCCGTCATTTCCAGATGAGCAATACAAAATACAAAAAAATAATAATAATAAATACAAATGATCTGTTTACTTTACTTACGGCCCGCCACTGACTCACAGCATGTTGGAAGTTGACCAGTAGAAGGAGTGGATGAACTGTCTGTTTGAGCACAGAACTGCATTAAACGGAAAAGCACAAAATTACAATCTAGCAATAACATTGCAATTTTTATTGTCCCATCTAGTGCTGTAAGCCTTCAGTTGTTAAATTGATTAAGCCGTCAGTGGCTTCTTAGTCAGCCAATATTTTAATTAGTTGACAGATTATTTTATTGGAATTAGAATTTACAAGGACCAAAGCAGAAAGTAGCGGGATGAATGAGTTAGCGGCAGTTTGACAATGAATTGGGTATTTATGCAGTCTTTTTACAAACAAATATACAATTTATTAGTACTTTTCTTGCCTTGTGAGTGCACTTTGGTTCAAATATTTGGTCGGATCATGCATGCCTTTTGTCAACCAAGAATTTAGAAATATTTCAAATACAACCTTAGTCACATCGTCCAGCCCTAAATTATGGACTACACTAATAATACTTATCCTAACAATGAACTTTGAAAAAAAAAAAAAAAATCTGCCATTGTGTAGTTTGGCATTTTGAGTACATGCGTCTACATTTGTGCTGCTGCATTTTAGTTTTAACACTGTGTACTGTAGTCTCCATTACGTTGGCCTTTGATGGAAGCTTGTTAATGGCCTGAACTTAGCGTCTATAATTGGTTGCTACAATGTAATTGATCTTTTAAGGACAAGGCCTTTTGAAAGTTTTAATTTTCTCTCCGATTAGATCATCACAGCGCAAATGCCATGTGTAGTAGCCTTTACCTCAGCACTCTGAGCTATTTGTTTTCATTAGCAACACTTTGAAATGCTGCCCTTTTTGTTGATTTACTGTCTCAAGCTGTAGGGTATAGAGCTTATACTTCTATAAGCCAGATTTAGCATATATCATGTATTATTCAAATGAAGATGAGCCTTCTGCCTACACTATTTGGTGCAGTTCAGCCACACACATACATGCAATATGCTGTAGCCATTTTAATACATTTTTGCTAATGCTTGTGATTTAGAAAAATGCATAAATCCACAGGTGCTACACCGCAGATAAATATACATGGAACAGAGGTATCAGGCAAATGGCAAGCTACTTTATCATGCTAAATGAGAAAACTATTTGCATAGTCATTTTTCGTTTCAGCCATACATTATTTTGATTTCAGGCCGATAACTTTTCAACTAAATCATGGTTACATATTGAATAATGTGTTTCCAAATCTGCATAGAAAAGAAGAAACATTCTATTGGCCTAGGCAAAGAGAACATCTTGTGCCACCCTCACTGATTGCATTTACTCTATAAACTGGTTTGATGAGGTATCTTGCTTCAAAACTTCAAAAAAGAAACGACATTGTTTCCATTTAGTGACTATTCAATTTAGTGGTTGCTATAGATACTCAAATGAAAATCATCTAAAAAATTTTATGGGCAGACAACACACATATTAAAGAACTTCTCTTGTCAGCGATTACATCCACCCAATAATTGATATTTCTCTTCTTTGATTTGATTGTTGGAATTAGGCTGAACGATTTGTGAAAATATATAATTGGAGTTTTTTTTACCAGCATTGCAATTACGAGTAAATTTGCATTATATTTAATAATATAATGATTCTGTTCAAAGTTTACATTTTAAACGCTTGTTGAAGAAATGCCAAAAAAGAATATATGAACTGAAAGTGAATACAAAAAATCACATTTCAGAACATGTTTGTTCAGGGTTAACAGTTTTTTTGTTTTTTCAGAATAAGACAGGAGATTTTGTTGTTTTGGGGAAAATTGCTTATTGGGGCCATCAAAATTGCAATTTCACTTTGATTGTAATTAATTATTGTACTCATTGAAATGGTTGAAATTGGTGAGATATTGAGATATATGCAAATACACTTGATTATTGCCATTCAACAACAAATTCATCTTTACATTGTTTACTTATTTCCACCGTAATCTCTCAATTATTAGTCAATTATATAGAATGCAATAACATCATATGAAACCTGCATATTGCTAATAATGCCTTTAATATACTATTGAAAATTACGACTACAGTCTTGGCAGTCTTTTTCACAATGCACCTTAGCTCTGTAGTTCTGCACCACTCCAATGGATTCCAGTTGAGTTTGCGTCTCCCCCCAGCTCTGCTCACTGATCACTAATGATGATTAATGTGGACGGGGCTCCTATTGGCAGCGCTGCGTTATTGGCATACTGACAAGCCTGTTAAGATGGATAACTACAACGGGCCTAGCGTGTACGTGCCGGCCCCGGAGCAGCAGCAGCGAGGGGACCCCACACTTTAGCAGAGAATTCAATTGATCTGCGTGTCTGCTGAATGGGAAAAATAGATTTGTGGGAAAGCTGAAAAACAACACTTAAACGAAACTTAAGCACCTGCGTTTGTGTGTTAGTTGAATCACTTTGCAGTTGTGGAGGATAAATTGTGATTTATTGGGTGTAGTCATGCAGAACAGCATGTTTCCATTGTTCCAGCCTGCTTTTTATTAATTCATTTTTATTTATTTGTTCTCGCAGGAGATGGTGCGGCGAGGGGAGATCCTGGACGACAGCATGGAGGACGAGTTCTACCTCAGAAGGCTGGACGCTGGGCTGTTTGTTTTACAGCTCATCTGCTACATTATGGTGGAGATCAGCAACTCGGGAATAGCACAAGTACTTACAAATATATACTTTGAAAAGTTGCATGTAGGAATGAAGAAAGTTAGTTAAGCAACTCAATCAATAAAAAGTACTGTCACATGAAAGTAATGCAAGTACACTCAAAAAATTGTGACAGATTTATGTGGTTAAATGATCTAAAATCATAACAATGTGTTTTTCTATGCTTTGTATGTTTGGCTTGTCTAGTAAATCTAAAATTCTTTCTCTTTTCTTTAGTTGCAACAAAGAGTCCAGCAGATTCTGAACGTCAGAGGAGGCTCTGTCAAAGTGATACGACATATTATGAGAGGTTAGTACTTCATGTTAGCATTACTTTGCTCTAATGAGCTGTTCTACTAGTGTTCTCCCTATACTTAACTTTCAAACTCAATATTCTCTCTTTTTTTATATATATATAAACAGACTTTCTTTAATATGATAATAATACCATGTGGGGTTCAGATATACATTAAGTTTCTATAAATTATTGTTGATACTAGTTTTAGTTTTAGTATTAATTTGTAACTGGGTATCAATACTTTTGACATCCCTTCTTAGTAAAAAAAAAAAGGACTAAGGAATACATTCAATTCAGTGTTGCAGTTTAAGTTAAGTCATACACATTTGTAGTCAAAGCAACACACCAAACCAAATTTTGAGTTTTTTTCCAAGTATATTTGTCCAGTAGTCCTTTGGCTAAAGCAGTGTTGGTGTGGACTCTGACTTTGCTGTGGTGTGAGACTCTCACAGCTCAGTGATCACTGCTGGGCCGTGAGCCGTCTAAAGCTGCTTAGTTACAGCTGATGGACCGCTTTTTACTGGCCTGTTCATTCAGAGGCAGTGATTCTCCTCTCAGTACTGCCTACTTCTTATAGGCTTAGCAAAACTGAATAAGTCAAACCGTATTTACTTATTATAAAACACTATATTCACAAACTCTAATTTCCACTTGCTTTCTATTCTGGCAGTGATTTGGGAGTGCTGGCATAATCACTGTGTTTGGATGTGCTGGTTGGATAGGAGGCATTTGCTGTTTGTATTGCAGAGTGGTTATGTTGGAACAATACAAATATTTTTTGCCAAAACAACGACTTTGAGAAAATTCTAAGTTTCTGCTCTATGTTTGATTTCAAATGATAGAGTTCAAACCATCAGCACATTTCAAGTGAACTTTGTCAGCAATCTTTGTGTGGGTATGTCTTTCGGCAAAGTCTCCCTGCCGCTATATACTGTTTGTTTTCCTTTATATCTTCCACCCATGTTGCATTGTACCACCCTTACTGTGTATGTTTGTATTATGAGGCAGTTCTTAGGCTCTGGCTCTGTGTGGCATGCAGCAGTACAGATAGAGCCATCAGTCATGCTCTATACAGTGTGTCAGTACAGGGCTTTACTGCAGTCACTACTGTCCTCTTCTGTCTGGGGACGTCTGACTCACGGTGAAGCTTTTGTCTCCTCCATCTTCACATTTGCATACATTCAATAGTCACCATTTGGACGTGGTTTTCTTTCAATAACAATGGCAGTTTGAATAGATGTATATTGTTGTGACTCTTTACAATGTGAAAGTTACAATACATTTAGGTTTTACACCTGAGGTTTTTATAGTATGAGAAACAAGGTTGTATCAAGGTCGATCAAACATGTTCTAGTGCAAAGCAGGAGCAGGCAAATAGCATAAAAATTGTCTAAATGATGCTAGCAATCTGCTGCCATATTTAAATTCAAATGTCAGTGGCCTTTGGGGTGTATTACACTGAGACAACCAATGGCATTCCTTATTTTTTTTTTGGCTTGACACTGTAACCTAATATTTATGCAAGGTTAAGTCATTATCCAACTATAAAACTATATACTATAGCATATAAAATATTATTTATTTATATATATATATATATATATATATATATATATATATATATATATATATATAATATATATATATATATATATATATATATATATATATATATATATATATATATATATAAATAATAATATTAAAATGGATTTAAACAGAAAACAATGTGTGTTTAATTCTCAGTCTTGGAAACATGGCATGTATCAAAACCCGTTCTTAAAAGAACTAAATTATTTTGATGCTTGTAGAATATAAACTTTCTTAAAACACCACAGTTGATACCAATTGAACACTTATGGAACCCAGCCCTAGCTATGGCACAGCCCTGGTGGCGCTCCACAGCTGTCTGTCTGCTGCCGGTGCATTTGGCCTTGCATTCACCTCTACTGGTTGGTCCTTGTTTGAATTTCCCCAGTTAATGTGAAACTGTACTCAAAGGTTAATTGCATACAGAATGCCATTGACCCGGCGTCCTGCTCCTAATGGCATTAGCATGTGAATAAGTGAGGTGCTCTTGAGGATGTGAATACTGATTTTAGCATTTATTGTTTATTCATTACAAATTATTTATGTATGTTTGTATTGTAGCTAGTGAGAATATTAACAGATAAAACAGGCATGCATTCCCTTGTTCTGCAATATGAGTATGTTGTATTTGAATAGGTCAGGGATATTGTGACCTCATGCAAAATACATGTTTTTTTATGATTTTGAACACATTTGTGTGTATAGCTTACATTAGAGGTCTTATTAAATATATCATATATTTGGTGATACTGATTCAACACTAAAAAAAAAAACCCTTTCCATCACGCACTTAATGTATTTTTTATATGATTATGTTCTGCATTGTATTTAATTTTACCTTGAAAACCTTTCGGGCCATGCATTTATATTTGAGGTTATCATATTAGTAGGGTCGGGTATACTAGGATGAGTTACACAGTTGTAAGGGTTAAGGTAATAATAATAATAATGGCTTACACTTGTAATGCGCTTTACAAGCTTGTCAAAGCCTCTCAAAGCGCTACACTATAGTCATTATTCATTCATTTCCACACTTGGTGATGGTAAGCTACTATTGTAGCCACAGCTGCCCTGGGGCAGACTGACGGAAGCGAGGCTGCCAATCTGCGTCATCGGCCCCTCCGACCACCACCTATCATTCCAGCACACACCACTTGTGGGTGAAGTGTCTTGCCTAAGGACACAACGACAGAACATGGTCCGAGCAGGACTCGATCCTCCGACCTTCGGGTTGGGGGACCAACACTCTAACCACTGAGCCACTGTCGTATGTAGTTTATACTGAGGTATAGTAAAATAATGCATTACCACTTTTTGCCATGGTTTAGCAAATAAAAAAACTTCATAGCCAAAGTGTCATAAAGTTTTTGCTATTTTCTGAAAATTGAAAATCTCTTGGCATTTTAATTTGGAAAACGTCACACACTAGATTGCCACCACTGATGTGTTTGCTGTGAAAATAGCTAGTGGCTGGCTTTGTTCCACCAAGTGAGCATACACTGTTTTTAATTGGCACATTTCAACTTGGCATCTACTTAGCACCACATTTCTGCACAATTATGATGTTCTTTTTGTAACTTCATCTAATAGTGCTTCCAGTGTGCCGAGATGGACAAAATGGTCTAAGATTTGTCAGTTTGAGGCATCCTGAAGTTAATCACTAATGGTAGAAGATGTCATGAAGTGAAAGAGTTCTGTTAAATGGGCTGATTTTGGGGAAAATCCATTGTCTCAGTAATTATCTATAAAACTTCTCAGGAGATGGTCCATAAATGTAGGCACTCAAATTAAGTGCTCAGCCTCGGCCGCTGCTTTGACAGTTTTCAATTAGTGCACATGCAAGTTTTGGCTCTATTTACTTCATTTTCTGGCTTCAGTTAAAGGACAGCTGCTTCTGCTTCAGCACTGATTCCTGTTTACTTTTTAAATATATTTTAACCAAATTGTTTCATACACACAATATATATAAAAAACAATTATATCAGAATTGTTGTTCCAGCAATCTTCAGGTAAAGCTTTTTTTGTCTTGTCTTGATGCTCATAAAAGGTCTCCCAGAAAAGCAGTTTAATAAGCAGTAATACATGTTTCACCAAAATGTTCCAAAACTCCAGCATATGCAGTGAAGTTTCTGCAGTTCATACAGAGTCATAAAACAACTGGATCTTGACAATGTGGAAATTGACTTTCTTTAAAATGGTTATTGCCAACCCTTGACACAATGTCATTCCACCTGCAGCACTGGTCCTGTCTGCTCCTCTCTCCTCTTTTCTCTAGACCTGTCCCTGACCTCAGTAATGCCCCTTTCACTACTGTCCTGTAGGGTCCTGTGCGGTTGCCGTGGTGACAGCAGGCTGCCACCAGACAGCTTTACACAGAGTTAAGAGTCAGTGATGTCTGACCCGTGTGAACCGTGCACATCGCCTCTCCATTTATAGAGTGGGAGCAGGCAGAGGGCTGTCAGAGAGAGGCCAGGGTTTTTCATGTCCCTGTATGTGTCTGCAGACCTGCCGCACCGCTCAACATCCTGTCACTTCTGCCTCTGTAGCATCCTCACTGTACCACACATGAGGGCCCTACATAGAATCTTTTATATAAAGCAGACCTTGGATTCTGTGGTCCTCTTCAGACCAAGTACCTTTACATGTCTGCATCTTTCCTTGTTAAACTCATGTATATATATTTCCCACGTTGTGGGTCAATGTTGGGAACTATTTGGCAGATTTGTATATTTTTCTAATTATGAGTTGTATTAATTTCATCCAAAATGCAGAGCCAACTTAGGCACAAGGCAGGGACTTTTCTGACAGTTTAAACATTGATTTAAGAAAATAAGAAAGGAGGTGTTGTTATTTATTTGTATTTGTCAAATCATAACTTTTGTGTAATTTATAAAAGGTTTTGTCACTTGTTTACATTATGGTTGCTAGTTAACAGTTTTGGAATTACCTCTTCATATGTCATATCACTGTTTATGTCCAACCAGGAAGTAAAATTATAAACTTCACCAACCAAACTAGAAAAGACTACAGGTAAAATTCTAAACAAAATCTTAAGTATGATGATGTTTTAGTGAAATGAGTAGTCTAACCTGTCACATACACAACAATAATATCAAAGCTACCATGTAATTACTGTATGCTTTATCTTCATGGAGATGAAATGAAATGTTCCACAATATGGCATTAAACTTTTCTATTTCTGGGAAGACAAACAGGGGACGGAACTAGGCCAAGTTTCAGGTAAAGTCTTTGAAGAGGCAGCTCTGCACACAGTAATAATATGCATTTCTCAAGGTATTTTTGAGTAATGAAAACACTTAATTGCATAAATATGTTATTATGGAATATAGTTTTTTTTTTTTGTCTTCCTTTTTACACCAGATGCCCATCCTTTTGTGCTACTGTTTTCCTTTGACACCAGATGATGTATCCTCCATTATAGCCTGTATTTCTACATGGTCTTGTATTGCTCCTGACCGTCTTGTATGATTATGAACATCCCTGTTCTGTGTGTAATCCTGCTCGAGAGGCCCTCCCTTGTGAGGCTGCTGCACCTTCTCCTGCTCTACATTAGACTCACAAATGGAGCAGCGTCTCTCAGAAGGCCTTGTGTGGGAGGAACCAGAGAATATGAAGGAAACGGCACAATCAAGTGTCCTCTCTGCTCTGCAGTACGCTCTGCCTGCACTGTGTTTGTAGACACAAGACATACTGTACCAGACTGTGGAGCCACCGCTCTTCTG
Source organism: Periophthalmus magnuspinnatus (assembly GCF_009829125.3). Lineage (NCBI taxonomy): Eukaryota > Metazoa > Chordata > Actinopteri > Gobiiformes > Gobiidae > Periophthalmus > Periophthalmus magnuspinnatus. The sequence goes on from NC_047132.1 coordinate 20,730,349, forward strand.
AGACCTACAGGGTTGTATTAAGCTTTATACAACAACACATATTGAACAGAGCTACTTTTTCCTCTTCTACAAGGCAAAGCAATAAAACCACTGACTGGGATTTGGTGTTCCACTTAATGTCTTCTTTATTAACTCAGTGTGTGAAATATATAGCAGAAAGTTAACTTGTTGTCCTTAAAGATGCACTTGACTCAGGAGAACTGTCAAATAACAACATGAATATTTATGTAGGTATGTGTTTTACAAAGATTTAAATTGGTTGATTGGCTGGGTCTGAGAATAGGCTCTGTGCACAGCAGCACACCACACTGGGGAGCTCACTGTGTCTCAAAGCTAATGCTAACTTATTCAAACTGAAAACATAAAACAAACAACCTATTAAAATTTCAAGTCAAAACTAGTAGATTGTTTTGTATGTAGATTACTTCAGTTTGTAGCGTTATTATATTTATTATGTCTCCAAATTAGCATTAGCATTAGCATTAGTATTGAGACTCAGAAGTGTTCTGCAATGATGATTTCACCTAATTTGAGTCTTTAGCATGTTGTCAGTGACATCCACCCGCAATTCTCTGCCACTTCCTGAAGTATTTATTATACCAATTCAATTGGAAGTAGTGACATTAACAGTGAGTTGTGCACAGAGCCAATTGTGGATTTTGCAATCTCCTTTTGTAGAGTCTTGCTGTCTTCTTAGTAAAATATTGCCTTTCTCTGGCATTTTTATGCAAGCCATACAGTCTAGTGAAAAGTCTATCTCTTGGTGTTTTCCAGAGTATGCAGAGAGCATTGGCGATGGAAAGACTGAGGAGTTCAAAGAAGCTGAGCGGAAGAGGATCATGGACCTCCTGGACTCTTTCTAATATTATTTTTAGTACTTTTTTACCGGCACCATGCAGCAACTTTTGAATTTGGACAGTAGCTCTTTCATGTTTTGTCTGGAATGCTTTTCCTTGACAGACATTCCTCTAGACCACATGCTCGTTAATGGACTAGCATGCCGGAATTGTTCAATTAGTTTTATTATTTTTTTGTTTATTATATCTGTCTTTTTTTGTACAACTCGTTAAAAAAAAAAACCCTCACAAATAAATACAAAACGGCAGCACATTTACAGCAGCACATTTACAGACATGGCAAAATAATGTTGCTTTTCTGTTGGGAATAAAAATAAATTATGATTATGAATCATGTTCAATTAATTAATACATAGACTTTAGATGCAAAAGGGCATTTATCTTCATTTTATGAGAATCACAATGAATAATTGTACCCTGAGTGCTAAAAGTTGCTGAAACGTTATCAAAGCTTAATAGAAGTACATATAGTTCATTAACTCCATAAAGTACTTTGTTTAACAACCCATTAAAAAGTGTTTTGGTGAGCTAGTTTTATTAAGAAAAAGTCTTTGAAGAGCAAATATCATCTCTTTATATTATTATATAAAACACTGGACAATAAACCCTTGTTAGATAAAATAAAAATGTCCAACCCCAGTTAAAAACTCTTACACCGGGACACAGAACAAGTTGTATGCAATTAAAAGTTAGACGGCACAGACATTTACCACATTACGAGACAGTCCAAGTGTTTTCTACTTTCTATATGATAAGTAACCTTTGAACTTTCAAAAGTACAGGCAACGATAATAATTTTTATGATTAATAACTTTCAAGTTATTCTTTCAACATCCAAAAAAGCCTTCCTGCACAAACTAATCCTTCCACCTTGAATCCGTCAAAAGCTATTATCTTTGCAGTCTACTAAGAATCTCATTATCTGCTGTTAAAGCCAGTGTTAATGGCCGTAGATTGAACAGAGCCACATTGTTGTCTTGACCTGAGATAACTCATTAGCTTCTGCTGCAGTTTGGAGAATAGAGTCTGGATACATTCTAAGGCGCTGATGCTTGTAAATGTGTGCTGTCAAATTCGAAAATATAACAAAATGCTAAGCGACTGTGCCGGTAGATTTGCTTTCGTAATCTCCAACATATTGTGTAAACATCGTTGCCCTCTCTTCACCTGTTTGTTTTGAATTTGCGTGTAAGATATTTTCCAATAAAAACATTTGCTAATAAAGTCGTGCGCTCGTGTTGGGCGTGTTTGATTAATGCCGCGGTTTATGGGGATTGCCTGGGCTTGTTGGTAAGCACTGGTGCATATGAGTGTCATTACCAGTGGATTCTCTTGGTTACTGTTGCACAGATGGAGACTTGTTGATGATTGGAGTGAACCTGCTCACGGCTGGAGCCACACACACAGTATAAACCCACTGCTGCTGGCTCTGTGCTGAGGCTCGCACTGTGGAGGAGGGATACACAAACAAGTCTGCACTGTAATAATATGGCAGTCTGGCACCTCTATATAAAGGAACTATTTTGGACAAAAACACAGGGGTATGTGCTGTATCAAGATGTTTAAAGGGCCCATATTATGCAGTTTTCTGATCTATTTTAGAATGTTTCCTCATCAAAAACATACCTGGAGTTGTGTTTTGTTTCATTTGCACATAGTAAAAGACAAATATAAAATCTGTCTACTGGACAAAACGTTGTAGGAGTGGACGTTTCACTGCTCATCCAAGCTGCTTCTTCAGTTCTAGTCAAACAATAGGAATAGCCAGAATGTTAAAGGGTGTGAAAGCACCCAGAGGCTTGAATGACTATGCCAAATATGACTCGCGCACAGTGCTTACTTAGTGTAACTCAATAGACCTGGCTTACAAACAAATGGTAAACAATAGGTGTTTACAGAGATAAGGCAGTGTCCACCAGTATCTGACCAGAACTGAAGAAGCAGCTTCACTCCTAGAACTTTTTGTCCAGTTGACAGATTTTATTTTTATTTTTTTTACTATGGATCATACATGGATGACTGAGGGATTACATAGACTTCATTTATACATATGTAACACAGAAATTCCGCATGTTTAGGCTGATTTCTTTTCAAACTGAAAACAATCCACCTTGTGATGTCATGTGGTAATACAAGAAGTGTTCCACTGTATTTTTAAACTCCATACACCTTCACTAAAATAATTTAGATCATTTCAGCCCTGGAATTGCAAATCTCTACTCAACTAAAGGTAAAAGGTAGCGCTAAACTTGAAAACTACCACTAGATACAAAGTGGAACAGAGCATTTAGAGCTTCGGAGAAGTAAACAGCCCAAGAATGCAGGATTACTCAAACATGTGAATGAAAAGAAACACAACTCCGGGTATGTTTTTGAGGAGGTAGCAAAATTCTGGCATGGCTAAAAGCTCACAAGAGTTAAGTTTGTTTAATATAGGACCTTCAAAATGTATTGTGTAAAAATATAGTCTTACATGTAAAATACTGTTAAAAGATGTACTGATAACCTGTTTGCCTAGGAAATGGGTAGAGTGGGTCAAATGCAGAGGACAAATTTCCTTATGGTGACAATAAAGTGGACCTTAACCTTAATAAAATTACAACATAAAAGTCTTACAGCAACAGCATTATCGCCATGTAACATCTATGCACTACAAAAACAACATTTGAACAAGAATAATTTGTATAACTATGTATTGCTTTAGTTTTTCCATTAGTTTATTCCTGGCTCACCCTTCACTACTTGGTGTTTGGTTTATTTTCTGATCAATTGGAGTCAGTTATAAGCTACACATTCACATGCTATATGACTCATCCACTGCAGAGTTACTTGTGTTGATGTAACATGACATGATGTAATGAGTAATGGTTTAAAATATGTCAAATTTGCATAAATCTGAATTTACTGTATCCTGGATTTGGTAGCAGTTTCAAACCAGAACACTGATAATATAGAAATGGGTAGAATAACCACAATTCACCAACTTGATTATAGCATTGCTGTGTCTAACTGAAACCCCTCAACATTGTACATTAAAGCATATCTAGTTTGCAAAATTGACTTTTTAGAACTTTTAACCAAGCTATAGTTGTTTCCCCTCACCATTTTCTCATCTGAAATTGTATTTAGAGTGATTCATGCATGTTTGAGCAATCTTTAACTGCTTAGTTTCAAGACGCCATGTTGCCGATCAACTCCTGTTTTCACCACCACTTTGTTCTCCTCCTTGATGTGATTATATTCACAGTAGCATCAGCTCCCACTGGGCACCGCCGTTTTTTAATGTAAAAATCAGTGGACTCTGTGCTGTGCGTTTCTTTTATGAAGTCATTTTAGATGAATATAGCTATTTAAAATGTCCAAATTATAACATAATTATCCAGGGGTGTCATAGACTATAACTATACAGCAGACTCAAGCACAATGTGTCTTCTTTAATATAATTACTCTTGTACAACTAATTCACACTATAAATGTTAATGCAACCTCAAAGTCCTCTGCACTATCAATCCCTTTTTTCACATTTCCCTCAGCATCCCCTGCACCTCTGAATCTCATCTCTGTAATATTAATATGCCTTAAGTAGCGTGCTGTATTCTTGAGCATGATCTTAGCAGGAGCCCACAGAGAAGTGCACCGACAGCTGTCACATCTGCCTGCTCCCCTCCTAACTGCAGCATCACTTAGTAACAAGATGGGCAGAACGGTGGGGCGCTCTGCATATTGTATTGGCACACAAGCTCGGCCCTGTGCATCTCTTATCAGTGATTATGACTGCCGCGTGTTAACAACTCCTACAGCAATTTCACAGACCAGGGGAGGCCCAATAATTGTATTTTCCGAGTGGCTGGGTGCAAACAGTGAGCTCTGCTGTGATGTAGGCGTATCTCTTTTTGTTGGGACAGAGGAGAGGGTTTACTGACACTGAGAACACAGGGAGTGGAAGGCTGAAGATGTTATTGCAGGGTTAGAGCTCGAGGGCAGAAACGTCATAACTATGGCCATCAGACTTCAAATCAGAAAAAAGTAGTACCTCTCATTGTCATTAAAGTGCATTTAAGTCTTTTTTTTCATAATTATTATCTGGTTTGGTGGCATAGTATCTGAAGTAAATATTCATCAGTCAAGTGGCAATTTGTGAAGAAAAGTAGAAAACAAAAAAATACAGGATGCAGGAGTGAGTTACAAAACGGGATACCTCATAAACTCTATCCAAAATGCAAATACAATTTTTCTGACAGTTTAAAAATTGCCATTTATGTTTATTTTGCAAATCATAACTATTGTGTATTTTTATAGTTTTGGCCCCTGTTAACATTATGGTGGCTCTATTACCAAATCTTATATCTTTACCAAAATAACAAACTTAGGAAAGACTATAGGCAAAATTGTACACAAAATTGTGATGCTAACAATGTTTGATTGAAATGTGTAGTCTATTGCTCATTCATCCTTAATCATTCATTAATGGACACGTGTTTTGAGTTATTTTAGGAATGCCATTCAACTCTGACAAATGGAAATGCTGAACTGTAAGCTGCTATTGTTTATCATCATCCCATTAGCTTCACAAACCCAAATGAGCCAAAATTGATTACAGAATTTGAGGATTTTACAATGGAGGAAGAAAGCATTTCACTGGGCTGAAAAAGATTGTTAAAATAGCCAACTCATTCAATACAGATCATTACGGCTGATTCATTGCATACTGGTTGTTTCTAATTCAACTGTTTCTAACCACACAGATGTTTGCTGTAGACATATATGATATAGTAAAACGCTTGGAACAAATTCAACCCAAAGCACACAACAAAAACATAAGGCCATCCAAGTGCAAACTAGTAAAGCTTATATGGAAAAATAGCTATAGAAAGGGAACGGTACAGTGGCCTCAAGCAGCAGATAAACTTCAGCAACAGGTGTTATCTCTGGGTATTGTGATGGGCCACTCTCACTGCTTGTAAAATCTATCAAATATAAGAATTATGAGACTGATACGATTTCAATGTCTGACTGTTTGCTGTTGTCTCGGCTATAAGTTTTTATTTTTCATCATAAAAATGGAGCAGCTGTGTGCTTTTCACAGTAACCAGAGCTTGTCCCTGTCCATGGTGCTGAAATGTAAACGGCACTGCGTCATCACGGAGTCAGCACCACGGACAGCGCCTGAAACCACGCGGCTATTTCTGCAAAGTGTTGACTATACAAGCAAACTAGCTTTTACTTAAAAAAAAAAAAAAAAAAAACACTGTTTGCGAAATTCTAAAAGGACTAAAGTGTAGGTTTTTGTTTTTAGCAAATAATTTACAATGTTTTGGAAATATGAACAAGAACACGTTTTCATTATGCAGTATTGAATTGTTTCCATAAACATACAATGCAAATCATACAGATGCAGAATTACATAGTCTAAGTGAATAATACAAAAGTTAATTTGCTTTAGTGATTTTTTTTTTTTTATCCTCCTTATTTGCCTGATGTTATCGATACAAAAAAATCATACAGACCCAGAATTACATAGGCTAGAGAATAATAATAATTAAAAAAAGTTAATTTAGTTTTTATTATTATTATTATTATTTTAATTTTTTCCTCCTTATATTTGCCTGATGTTATCGATACAAAATTTAAAAAAAAAATGTCTTCCCGTCATTAACATTCCCCACTGCACGCCTCACAACTCCTCGTGTGGGAGGGGTGTCCTTCCGCCGTATGTAGAGCCGTGGTTCGGAAGCAGCGGCGTTAGTGTGAGTCAGTGCGCTGCTGCTGCTCAACACCGAGGCTGCGGACACTTTGGCGTCTCTGCGCAGGTCACCAACTCCTTTACAACAAGTCTTCTGGATCTACAACTGCGACGAGAACACCCGAAACCCTCCCGAACCCTCCCGCGGACGTGCCCTCCACCTGATGTGAAAGAGCAAAAGAGCGGGAAAGCGGCGCAGATCAAACCGAAGCGAAATGGGAGCGTTCCGCGTGCTGCTGGGGAGTTTACATTACATGGGACTGTGCGTGCAACTTAGTGTGTGCACGAGGCAAGCTGGACACGGCGAGATCGAGAACCACATCTCCGGGAACGGTGAGTGACCGAGCTCCTTTACTTCGCCAGGTTTGGTCCCAATAAAGCGCGCTGAATACTGTGGAAGATGGCATCTCTCCCCCGCATGGGTGCTTTGAACAAAGAGCGGGGGCTCTCGGGCAGGTGCCACTGGGCTTACGTTTGTGTCCGTGGTTCTGTCTTTTCGTCACAGAGCAGTTTAAGTGTGCCCTGAATTGATCACCTGCGCCTTCAGTCCGCGCACGTTCGTCTCTCTTGCACCACAAGCACATTTGCGGTTTGTCGGGCTATAAAGATTGTGTCTTGAGTGGGTGTGTTGGCGAGGGTTCGTGATTAAGGTGTCCTTTTACCACCTTCAGGTGAAGAAGTACCACTATGAGTTATGTAAATCAATACATCATTTGTAATGATACGATTGTGTCCTGCGGGCCGAACATAATCATCGTTTCAGTGTGATCTGGTGTTAGGAGACCTTTAGGACACTGCTACAGTTGATTATCACCATCTCTAAAGCATCACCATCTTTACCTTAGGAGGATAACAACATGTTTTATTCATTACTTTTTATGCAATCATCAACATGGACTGGGCTACGGTTCCAATAAAAATCAATGCATATGGTATTATGCTTGAACTATGCATTTATGGAAGCAACATGGTCTGGTCTGTAATCTTATTGCTCAAATACATATATCACAGAAAATAAATATAATTTATTGTTTCAAACAACTAGACCAAGACAAGAAAAAATGCGTTGGCAACGGGACTTCAACTTGTTAAGTGGGGTTGTCGAATTGTTCTTTAAGTGCAAACCATTGTGTATCATGTATGCCTCTCAGTCCAGTACGATTTAAATGACCAAAAGCTTGCGCTTTGTTACGTCACCTCAGCTCCTCACAGCTGTCACTGAGGCTCTGTGTTCTCCTTGAGGCTGTGGCCTGGTCCCACAATGTGTCCACAGGTGTGGCATCGCCATGGCAGCTCTACTATGTCAGTACCAGTATGGCCGCACCAGTATGTCAGTACCAGTATGTCAGTACCAGTATGGCTGCACCAGTATGGCAGTACCAGTATGTCAGTACCAGTATGGCTGCACCAGTATGGCAGTACCAGTATGGTAGCTGGACTGGTGTTTGGGCTGTGGAAGAAGCAGTTGAATTATTACTCAGAGAGTTTCAATACCCTCAAACACCCATTTAAGACATTAGACTTAGCTTAGTTTAGAGAGTTAAATCAAATAGCTTTGCTTCTTCAACACTTATCTAACCTTTCAGCTGTTGCGGTGAAGACACAGAAACATTGACAAGAGTCATTTTTACATATATTACATATAAACCAATACCAAATGCATAATGATCTTTCTCACTATCTGATTTATACCATGCAGTATAACAAATGAATTATACAATATTAATAAGACATTTCAGGTAGAACAATGACCATGACAATATACAGTTACAATAAACTTCTGTATTGCTAAACAACACTACACACATTATCTATTTATTACAAGTACCAGAAGAGTCTGCAATGTGGAACATGGGTATGTCAGTATAAGTTTAACTCTATTTCATCAAATACGCTAATATATCTCCACATGCACTTTTTGTGTGTTAATACACAGCCTTTTTGCATATGTCTATAATCTCACAAATTGACCAAAACCAGGGAGTACAACTAAAGCACAGGGGAGGAAATTTGTAAGCTGTACCCAAATAAATGAAAATATATTCTATTGTGACTTCTATCCAAGCAAATTATTACACTATGGTAATCTGAGGAAATTTTTTCAAACAGGATCTTGACCAAACTCACCATCTGGCTTAACTAATCAAAATGAGTTTGAATTCCCTCCAGACACTTACCCATACCAAAGAATGAGCACATGGCACAAGCTAATGACTGGCACTGAGAGACTAGTCAGACACAAATAGAGGGTAATGTAGGGCTGGGCGATATGAAAAAAGGTATTGTATTTCTTGCTCATTTTGGTTGGTCAATTTAAATAATAATAATTCATGAACAGACTTTTTTTTTTAAGAACTTCACCATAAATAACAAACAAATGCTTCCTACTGCACTGCCATTTAACACTGAACAAAACTTGGAAAAATGCTTAACTACATTAATTAGTAAATGAGAGATTAATAACAATTTAATTAATAATAAAACAGTTTATTGAGGATTCAAGCTTTGTGACTACTTAATCAATACCCTAATCCTAACTTTCTTAACCTCACCCCCTCAATAAAGTGCTTATAAAGCTTAAATGGTCCAAAGTTATTCTTCACTCAAATCATATATTCCGAGCATCCAAATTATTCACCTCGATGAGTTTAAACACTTTTCACAATGCTGTGACGGTAAAGCTAACAACTAGCCTGCTAACCATACACTGTATATCTGGACATAGCTAACACACTAGCTGCCACTCTCCAGATAAGAAGTGATCACTGGCTTTCGGCTCCATCGACTCTGGCTCCAATTGACTTTACATTGAAAAACTGTCACCCCTCTCTATAACTACTACAGTAAGCCTTGTCATTTTGGTTTTAAAAGGTGATGATCGAAGTATTTTTATTTCACTGTTTTCAAGATATGAACATTAATAACAAACAAATCAGGCACCTTGTTTTCCGAGGTCGCTCCCACTAGTGTTAGCAACAAGTTTGATTGACAGCCCACTCTCTGCTAAAACAGCTGTGCGCACGGGAAGGGGCCTGTGACAGCCTTGCTCCGGACTGGCTTTTTGGTTGCTATGATACTACTATACTATGATACTTGGAATTGCAAATATGGAACTTGGCTCCAAATTTGCCCCTATAACTGCTCGCCTCCATGAGCTTCATTTGACTGAAGCTGAACGCTGTGGGAGACGTCACACTCCCTTTGCTCACGTCTTTATACAGTCTATATTGCTAACACACCCTTCTTGATTATCGGGCAATAAAACTATTTCTAATTAGATGCAGACAGTACACACAGGACTTATTTTGACTTTAAGAGAAATACAATATATCTGTACTGAGTCAAAAAAAATTTTGCTCAAATACATGGTAAAAATTGGGCACAGGACCTTTACGGTGTGGATATTAAAAAGTGGTACCCAAAAATCAAATGTGTTCCTCTTAAGTTCTAACTCAGTCCCAAAAAATAACTCTGAGAGCTTTTTACAATATAGTAGTTCCCACAATAAATGTCACTTGTTCAGAGAAGTTTTCAGTCACGTTTAAAGCCAGGGCTAATTCCAGTGTGTACACCTTTATGTGATTGCAGCCTCAGAATGTGTTTGTGTGAGTCCTGCCTCAACAGCATTGTGGGATATGAATGGAAATGAGAGTGCACTGACTCCTGTTGTTTTGTCCCGAGGGTAAAGCCATGTGTAGATGCTTAAAGTCACTGGAGCTGCTTAATTGATATGTTCGTCTCTGGTCAGGCAAAAAACTGTGAAAAGTCATGAATATTACTATAAAGTTTTGGTCACAGTGGAAGTGGAGTGGGTATGCAAAAAGTATGGTCAAAGTTTAAACCATAGACTGTGTATATAAATGGATATAGCTAACCTGCTAGCTGCCACGTTCCAAATAGGAAGTGAACATAGGTATACTTCTGGCTCCATTGACTCTGGCTCCAATTCACTTTATATTGAAAAATTGTTGTGCTTCTCTCCGTAACTGCTTCTGTCAGGGTTGACATTTTAAAATATCCATATTAACCCGCTCTACATGATCCTGGTATTTTTATTTTGGCATTTTGTTCGTAAATCAAGATATGAACATTAATAATAGACAAATCAGGCATCTTCTGTCCCTGAATCCTCCACATACATAACTCTGTTCCAAATTGGCCCCTATAACTGCTAGCCTCAATGAGCTTCACTTGTTGGAAGCCGAATGCTATGGGTGACCTCACACTCCCTTAGTCCACTTCTTTATACAGTCTATGGTTTAAACAAATTTTGTTTTAAATTGGGTGCGCAGTATGGAAAGAGAAAGGTCACATTTTTTTGGAGCCTGATCATGTCTTCTCCTTCTGAAAGTTCACACTTCACTGTGATCGGTCAAATCTTGCTGTCACACAGATCATGACAGAGGCTGACTAAAAGAATAAGTAGGAAAAGTCTTTGTTTGAGCGGTACATTAAATAGAAAAAATAGTGAATCTTGATATGACCAAAATAGCAGATGTTCACAGGGATGAGATCACAGTTACATTTTTATCACCATATCGTCCAGCCCTATAGTTAAAAAAAAAATCAAAAAATCACACATCTATATTGTATCATCTGGTACTAAGTTCTAGATAGTATTTATGATTTAGACTGATACTACAAAAACTGTTGCTATAAATGCTAATACTGGTTTCAATATAAATACATTTGTTTTAGCACTTTCACAGGTTAAATCTGACATGTACCTTGGACATTACTATCTGTATATAATTTTCCCTATTCATGCATCATTACAGAAAATTGGTCTGTAATAGGTTAGGAAAAGTAAGCCATGTGAACGTACTTTTCCCAAACCTCTGTGATATTGGTTCATAGTGGCGCTGTAAGAATTCCCAGGGGTCATCATTTCTCCTTAGTCTTCTGTGTTGGCCCTGCACCAGCTGGAGCAGAGCAGAGCCAGGAGCTATGTGCGTGTGTGTGGGAATGGGGAAGACTATTCTCTGTTACAACAATGTTCTGTTCCACATTTGCACGTATAAGCGCCCTTTCGCTCATTGATACTTTTCAATTAACTTCTCATTAGAGCTTGCTTATCCAGCGAGCCAATTGTTCCAGCCAATCAATCGCCTTAATTAATCAGGGAAGGCTAAATGAGCCGTTGGGCCTATACAGTACAGCAAGGCCTTTTTCTGTTGGGGTATATTTTTTTCAGTGCATATGATTGGAGGAGTAGCTAGCATTTCCGAGGCATTTATGAATGCGTGTGATCTTTAACTGACTACATTCCCATTGTGAAGAAAAACAGAACTAGTTCATTTAAACAGTTTCCAGTGGTCTAAACTTCCTCACTTACCTTGCATTCTGAGCATCCAAATTAGTAAGTAGCTTACAAACTAACAACAACTAGCATGCTGACGTGCATTTCTTGATTATAAATAAAATTAATTATTATAATTATATATAAAGAGCTTGCAGCGGACATATTTTGACCTCACCAGTATGCATGGAATGATATTGAAATTTGGTGTCATGATTATCATGGCCAAAATAATTCCGATTAAACAATTATATCACATAATTATTAAAGTTGCTGACAGTATTAAAATGTTATGTGCAGGAATAAATATAATTTTAATATTATGAATAGGTTGCATGTTTAAACAGCTGTTATAGTATTGTACATTGTTATAAGTGAAAACAATCATCTAGAAGAGATCATCAGGGATAAGTAGCTTTTTTCTGCACATTCTGGTGATATAATGGTGATTATCTTTTTTATGTTTTTATCACAATAAACAGTATTATTGTTCATTTTCCCATCCCTACTCATGAGCTGCATATACAATAAAGTATGTCTGTGCTCCTCCTTCCCCCAGAATTTGGGAAAAATTGGATACAGGACCTTTAATGTTAAATAAATGTAACTATGAATAACTAATTTTCTATGTCCACCAATAGAATATATATATATATTATGTGGCAATAAGTTAAAAGAAGATGATATTTAAAATGTTACTGCCTCAATTGATTCTCCACATTATAATATGTCTTCGAAAGCCAACCTAGTGCAAAACCACTAAAATAAGAGGATTAAATATCACAGAGTAACTATAAAAGCCTCTACTGTAGCTGACTGCATTTATGGCCTCACACAATCTTTTCTTTTGTGTAGTATTTCTTCTTCCAGCTCTTCTCAGTTGCAGATATTGTGTGGTGAAGCTTTGCCTGGACTCACTTATGTACCTTTACCAGACTGTGACCCCTATCGCCTTCTGAGCCAGCCTCATCGGACTCCCATTATCCCAGATTGGATTTGAACCATTCATCCAATTCCACAGGTGAAACCCTTACTATTCATTGTCCACACAAAAGCATTGCGGCAGGGTTTAAAAGGCTGAGGGATGGCTGCTCGGGGGACTGGAGCTCTGATTGTGTATTCAGTCTGCGCCGATACAATCACCACCCGGCCTCTTTATGGTTTGTTTTCTTGGCCGTTTCTATTGGGACATAGTGCTGGTGTCAGACTCTCAATCTAACACCATTATTGCAATTATTAGCATAAAAAGACGCATTGTACTTGACCAGAATCACTTGCTGGTATACAATGAAACGTCAAGATGTACTAAAGATATAAAACATTGTCATTTGTTGGACCAAAGTCTAATTTACAATCACAGTGTACCTTGCTTTCACTACTTCTGTGTCTGGCTTGATGTAGGTGAATTTAAAGTGACAATTGTGCTTATTTGAAACATTAAAGGCCCTGTACTCAGTTTGAAATTAGTTTTGCCTCAACCCCACATAAAGTAAAAACAGCTGCTAAGGTCAAAATTAATGAGTCTAATTATAATCCGTTTTTGTCGCAAATTTGGAAGTTGTTGTGCGCTGCTAGCAGGGTAGTCATTCTGATAAAGACTTGAGATGTTAGTGAGGAATGACTCATGAGTTTGTACTGCTGCTGCTACCAGTTTAAAATTTTAAATTGATCTTTTTTTGATAAATTGAAATGCGCAGACTGAATGTTGTTGTCCTCCTGTGATTGGAAGTGCTTTCATTTCCACTTTATAATAACTGCACCTTAATACGCCCTTACAAAGCATCAAGACTTAGAGGGGGTATTGCATTACTATGGAGTATTCATTGATAACACATAGATCACCATTCTACCTTATTATTTTGAAATGATATATGAACACAATAAGTTTATTTTTTATTTTTTAACGCTCCCCCCTAGGCCCTGTTCCCTTTGCTCCCTATGTTAAGTCACTCCCCCTTCAGAGCGCTATCACAACACACAATCAGCGTGCATCCCACTAATGAAATTACAGAACATTGCATGAGGTTTGTGAGGCTGTTGTGTACAGTTTTTTGTCCTGCTTTTGTATATTTGTGGAAAATTGTCATCTGGGAGTGTGGATGATGAAGGTTTGTAGGCTGAGCATTGCACAGAATTTTACAGATAATGGCAAGGAGGGTTCGAATAGGGCCCGGAAGAGATTGCTAAAATACTCAAACATGCATAGATGACATCTAAAACCTCTTCGGGCATGTTTTTGATGAGGTAGAAAGATATTGGATTAGTAATTACTTCATTCTTTATTAAAGCTGTAAATAGTGTAGTTACTATAAAGCATTGCCACATTTCCATATTATCCAGCTTTAGATTTGAACCATGACTCTCCCACAACATTCAAGGTCCTGGAAGTACCATATTATGAGCACACCGAAGCACCCAGGCCCTGACAACACTTTATTGTTGAACTATTAAAAACTTAATAGGGTTCCATACAGTCTCCCTGGCAGGCTTTCAGGAGCAGCTTGAGGAGTTTACGGCAATCTGACTGTATGTCCTTGTACTTCATCCCCTCCTCCTCCTCTTCCTCACAGCTCAGCCTCTTCTGACGCTGTGGGGTTCCATCTATCATGACAGCAGCGCGCCACACTGTAAAACCAAATTTAGCTGTGGTCTCGTGGGAAAAAGTCTTGCTCTGATTGTTCAAAGTGTGTTGTCATCCTAAAAAGCAAACATGGGCACACAGACAGGTCCTTTAAATAGAATATTCTTTTTTATTATAATTATGTAAGACTTGAGTGTGTGCGATATCTGAAGTGTTTTTAAGATGTGTTTAAGAAGAAGAAGAATTTCACAAATAATTAACTGAAGTACCTTTGTGGAGAACATTTATGTTTACCTATTATTTACAAGGACCCATTTCTGCCAGAATATTAGCTCCAATCAAATAACATTATTACATTTTTTACCCTTTGATTACATTTTAATATTAATTTTTAAAGCTACCTTCCAAAGGTTTGTTTGACTTTTTTTTACCAGTAGATGGCAGATGTGAAACCTGTTTCCCCCTCCCCTCACCTGGCCTTTGTTCAGCCTCACCTGTGTTCTCTGGTCTTCTGTCAAGACAAACCTGGCACACTATCAGACAGCAATGACATAGATAACATCTAGTGGTGATAGAATACAACAGGGGGTGAGATGGCCAATCTACGGTAATTACAGATGGTAGCTTTAAGTGAATGGAGTAAGTTTTTTTCAAGTTAATTTTTTATTTTTTATTGACTTTTTGGTATGGGGTTCGCCACCTGCTTGTCTTCATGAGGATGCTAGTGCTTTGCTTGGAAAGTTCCACACTCTGGCATTAAACAAATCTACAAATCTTTCCCAATGAAGACAAGTAGGTAATTCCACTAGGCCACTTTACAGGTCAGGTCTCTGAAGAGGTGAGCAAGTTTTTTTTTTTTTTTTTTTAGCAATAAAACATGTAATGGAATAAATGCCAGATAGATATGTTTAATGCCATATTGTGGAATATTACAAGAAAGCAATAAGATCTCCATAGACAGAACAGGTTGCGGACTCCTCACTGGAAAAGCTATATAGTGTCATTTGTGCGCCCCATCCACTTATAACATTCAACACACATTTACTTTAGCCCATATGAAATATAATATGATTCTATTCACTTTTGACTTCTGTCCTCTTCTCAATTGAATCCTCTGAAGAAGGCGTAAAATAGACTCACCCCAGTGTCAGGCGTTGTGGACATGCGCATGGAGAAGCTGACAGTTTTAGAGCTTGTTTTTACTGGGCTTCAGGTACAGCCCATGTATTTAGGTCCTGACCTTATATATACTGCACAGTGAGACAAGTGCTGGGGGGCAGTCTGGCACCAGCCTCTCACCGCTGACAAATGATTACTGTAGCTCTCCCTCGGCACACTCACCCTGCCTGGTTATCTCAGAAACATCGATATATTCCATGTCTGCTAGCTTTGTTTGCAAGTGCTTCACAAGCCCGGTGTAAGCAATAAAATAGAGTTAGGAGATGTTGATTTATGGCTGTCACGTATGGAGGGGATTGAAGGGTGGAGTGAAAAAAACTTGAGTCTTGCAAATGGTATAGGATTTTGTGACAACACCAAAGTTTGAAATTTAATGTTTCAGTAAATGAATCTATTGTATTTTGCATACTTTCTATTTGAAACAGGTTGGATAGGTTGATTTATGGGTTTCCTAGCAAAGAAGCAAAGAAGTTGGTTTCTTACTGTGTCATCTATGTCCAAAAGATGAGACATGGAATAAGTAATTAATGGATGAGCCCTCCCACACCAACAAAACAAAAAAAAACACAGCAGCACGGCATATAGTGAATTGTTTGTCATTGCCTTAAAGTATAAACAACTGCTGTAGGAGGACTAGAAATCGACCAATATGTGTTTTTTCATGGCCAATGCTGAGAAACAAAAGAGAATATAACAACTGAGCAACCGATGGCCAGTAAACTCTGCAGATATTTTTGGGCCGATATAATATAGGGCTGATTTTGATTATTTTTACTACAAACAGACCCACGGAGAGCAGTGTATCACATTTAGCGCAGTTGTCTCTTTGTGTTAAAGTGTAAAAATAAAGCTTTGTAGGTATGTTCTAGGCAGCAAATCGACCAAAACAAAATATCGATCTGTGTTGGAGATTTAAGGCAGCCAGCCAATACACTAAAATGTCAAATATTGGCCCGATATATCGCCAACTGGTATATCAGTCTATCTCTAATGAAGACAGTATGGGTTTTAGTAACATGAGTGAGGCATTAGACGGAGTAAAAGTGAAGCATGATATGAAGCTATGACCAAAGTAGCATATTGTCAGGGGTCACCGTATTGCCCGTCTCAAATAAAGTCCAAATTGCTCAGTCAGAAGGGATAGGCTAAGTTCTATACTAACCATTATGTAATTTATGGCTTCAATTAGTTGGTATCTTTCTCAGTCTGTTTTAAGAAATCCTGCACTTCTCATTAATGCTCTCATCAGAATAATTAGCCTCCCACCCTCCAGATGTTGCTGCTATCTGTAAAGCAAAGCTGATAGCCTGGGTAAACCTAAGAGATTCTGGCAGCTCTTCAGCAGCTCCACTCCTCTCCTGACAATGCGAATTCATCCCATTAGCATCCTCCATCTTCCTCTTCTCTCTGTCTGCCACCTCTAACTATTGTGAGTAATAAAGTCTGAATGCTAGGCTACCCGCGTCACCCGCCTCCACTGGAAACGCACGGTGCAGAACTCGGCACAAACAAGCTTGGGGGTCAGTCCACAGTCAAGGACTCCCTCTCTGTCTCTGCCCATAAGTGCCTTCTGCCGCACGTTTTGGCAAAGCGCGTCCTTTCTCCCAGTGTGTGTGAGTATTCATCACATTGTGGGGACAAAAATTTGTATACACTCATATCATGGAGACCTGCTCACCTTATAGGGGATAAAAATCTGGTCCCCATGACGTAAATCCTTTATTATTTGATCAACAACACGGTAGAGCTGCTCAATTATGGCAAATTACTTACTTATTACTTCTATACTGTCACAACCTGAAGTGAAAGTATAGTTCTAATATAATTCTTTGCTAATGCTTTCTGACATTATTATTTTCACAGCTCTACAGAGTAGACTGCAAAGTGACTTTGCTCCAGGTTTTTGTAAGAGTGCACACATTCCAAACAGAAATGTATTAATTATGTTATTGATGACAACATTTCTGTAATTCAAAAGAGCAATAATTGAAATTACAATTATAAAGTTGACTGATTGCTTAGCCCCACAATGTGGTTTAAAGTGCATACAGATAAAATAGGTTAAGGTTAGTGTTGTAGAATAAATCGTAGTAGCCCAAGAATTGAAGAGATAGAGGCATGACGCTGGAGTTCTAACTCAAGTTTATTTATTGCCAGTACAGGACTCAGCACCCGGAGAAATGAACCCAGAGACATTGTGATAGTGTTCAGTCTAGTCTAGTGCAGTCCAGTCTGGCTATGCTTCAGTTGTAGGGAGTATTATACCTTTGGTGACATAGACCAAAACAAGAAATTAGCTGTCAGTGAGTGCCCTCAGTAGGTACGGCAGAGCAGTGCAATTTCTCTTATGGATTTAGACTAAGGTTAGTGACTATGGTTAAGGTTAGGATCAGTCGCCAGGAAATGAATGTAAATCAATTTAATGTCCCCAAGAAGCATGGAAGCCCAATATGTGTAAAAGTTTGTGGATGGACTTTTTGAAGGGGAATGATTGCAGACAGCTTTGAGGCTCATGATCCAAAGACTGACTTGCTCTGGGGTTCTTCACAACATAACTGAAACTCACCACCAGAACTGTGTGAAGCAGTGTGTGTACGTATGCGTGTGCGTGCGTGTGTGAGGAATGATAAAGGCCGCTTTGAGACGGATGATCCAAACCTGCTCACTATTTTCTCTCCTGAAAGTGCTCTTGAATCCTCTTCTTCTTTAATATATTCCTCCAGTGACTTTAAAGTGATTCTGGCTTCAGCACACCTCTCATCCACACACTGCAATATGTAATAAATATATGTCTAAAATGTGGCATTTTATTACCACTCTAAAGGATTTCGTTAGAACACTGCTTGACCTTTTGTCTGACAATGTTTTTTTGTTTGCAACACAGGTGAGGATAAAGAATCAGAAAGATGACTGGTAGTAGAAATAATACAAGCAGAAAGTGTGGGGATTACTACTACTGCTAGTGCAGTCACGATACTAAAATTTCAACACTAAGGAATAGATGATACCTATTCCAATACCACAATGATAATAAAAAAAACACTCTTTATTTAGAATATAGTTTTCAACATTAAATATTTCTAATAATTTCTAATATTTCAACATTAAATATTTTCAACATTTCTTTTATATTACCATGTGGTGTTGTATCTGTGTAATCCCTCCACGTAGATTCCACAGTGGTCTATGGGTGTATACTAGTCTATGTGATGTTATACTACTCAAATCAGTGTCTAGTTTTAGTGTTGATTAGTGTTTGATTTTTGATACTTTTGAGAACCCTAATTAACAACTATTACTACTTCTACTCCTACTACTACTACTTCTACTCCTAGTACTACTACTCTGATCAATGATAGATTTGGAAAGAGGCACAATTAAACCTGAAACTTACATCATTTATTTTGTTTTTCATATTTGTCAAGGGAGGCAAATATTTAGGGTACTGTTCCGACCTAAGAAAATGAGATTATATATTTATCACCTATTAACATTGTTCCTTTTGGATGTTAAAGCCAGTCTGAAAATAAAGACCATGTGTGTGCTGGTGTGTTCCCAAAAATGGCTTGTCTAAATAATTCCCTTTATGACATTCAGCTTAACCACGCTGGTGAAGAAGCGCTTGGCTGCGAAGACTTGTTTGAATGAGTGTTGCTTATCTTCCATTAGACACATTACTGCCAACGTTTCCATCAAAGAGCAATCACATAGACTGGCTTGGGTTTGGAGACTCTCCGGGCCTCTGGTGGGGAGGCACTTGGCAGGACTCATGGTTGGCAGACACACTGAGAGTGCAGCGCGAGACGAGACGAGGAGTGGGCTGAAGAAAACTCAGGCAGAGGATAAAGGCTGTAGGATCAATCATTCACTGTGGAAAAGATCCTCCTCTGCACAGGAACTGACTGTACTAGACTCAAGTAGAACGTCCCCAATGGAATCTCCACAATGGATTTTACACTATATAGTAGTTATACTGTTTTTGAGGATATCATTTCTGTACTCCTTACTTAGTCCAGTTGACAGTTGACCTCTGTTTTATCCATAGACTGTATAAAGAAGCGGACTAATGGAGTGTGACCTCACCCACCAGTCAAATGAAGCTCATCGAGACTAGCAGTTATAGGGCGAACTTGGATAGCATAGCAGAAGGACAAATCATTGTAGGAGTGAATGAAAATGTTTCGCTGCTCATCTTCAGTTCTGGTCAGATTGCTGGTGGACACTGCCTTTTATCTGAAGGGAGGGGCTAACTACACTGAAACTCTAAACCGCTATTGTTTCAGCCTTAACGACCCTATTCAACCTGTAATTGTTCTCTATTGTTCTCTTTGTTCTTGTTTTTTTTTTGGGTCTGAGGATGGAGTTGTAGATCAGTTAGTTTCAGTGTAGTTATCCTCGTCCTCCAGATAGATATAAGGCAGTGTGCGCCAACAATCTGACCAGAACTGAAGAAGCGACTTGGATGAGCAGGGAAAGTCTTCACTCCTACAACGATTTGTCCAGTTGACAGATTTAAATTTCATCTTTTGCTATGGATCAGACCTGGACGACTGAGGGATTACACAGACACGAGTATCATAGCAAGAAAAGAGCTAATCTGGAGGCCGTTGAAGGTAACGCCCCTTCCTGACACACCGCTGGTTTATCACTGAGCAGGCTCTTAGCAATGCCGTCAATCAAACCTGTTACTAACTCACGCTAGTGGGAGAGACTTCAGGGAAACAGTGCCCATGATTCGTGTGTTATTAATGTTCATATCTTTATTTACAGACAGAATAGAGAAATAAAAAATACCAGGATCATGTAGAGTGGGTTAGTATGACCATTTTAAGACTAAAAGAAGAGAGTGAGTCGATGAAGCCAGAAGTATGCCCATGTCATTTCTATTCTATTGGAACGTGGCGGCTAGCAGGTTAGCTCTGTCCATTTACATATACAGACTATGATTTTACCCCATCTTTGTCTATCTCTTTGCTTGGCCTATATTTCAAAAATAGTTTAACCATGTTATTATGTTGTTTCATCATCAAAAACATACCTGGACTTATGTTTTTCTTCATTGCCATGTTTTCCTTCTGTTTTAACATGTTACTAACAGTTTCTTATTTACCCTAATATAGAGTGAGAATGAAATAATATACTATACGTGTGTGAGAGTGCAACAATTTTATACCACATATATGGAGAGTAATTGAATGAATAGTACAGTGTAAAGTGACTAAAAGAGCTATCCAAGATTCATCTCCATTTAAAGGGTTATTCATGTTTGGAGAGCCATGATCAGATTTCTACATTCATCTCGATGTTGCGCTGCTCTCAGCCTCCATTGTGGTCTGCTCGCAGATTTCCTGGATCCTTTCTTTACCTTTTTTCCTGTCACAAGTTCCTTGAGTCATATCTTTCTTTACTTCAGAGCACATGCCCCATTAAAGCCAGTTATATATATGAAATTGTTAGGGTGACTATTAAAACCCTGGCTACTGTGTGTTTGGATTCTGCTAAAAGGACTTGAGATCGATGATATGTTTTTTTAAATGACTGATACAGAAAGTTTAGGATCTGTAGAAATGGATGGCTGATGAGGTCTGCTGATTTTGGGCTGATATGTAGGGATGATTTTGATTACTTTGTTTTAGTACAAAACTGGAAATTACTACAACAGTTTTTTTACTACAAACTGGACAAGAGAGCAGTAGTTAAATTTTATGCAGTTTTGTTCGAACAAAGCTTTATGCATCTTCTTTAGACAGCTGGTTGGCCCAAACAAGCTGGAGATTTAAGGCTGATTGCCAATATAAAAAGTGCAAATATCTGTACAGCATCAGTCACACTGTCATGATACTAAAATTTCAAACTGAGGAATTCACTCAGTAGTCACTTCCGATTACGATACTTCAATGAAGATAAAAAAAATGACTTTTTTGTAATAAAATGTAATTTTCATATCCAAAATAGTAGTACCGGTACTTTCTTTATCTTTCTTTTATGTGTTCTGATAAAACTCAAAATCTTACTAAAACTGTTCAGGAAAGCAAAAAAATTGATGTGTGGTGATGTGATTTTTTTGCAGGATCAATACTTGCCCAAATGAGAATCTAGTTTCAGTCTTATTTGTACTATCAATTAGTATCTGATTTTCTATACTGTTGACAACCCTGCAACCAATACATCTGCCTATCTGATTCTTTTTGCATTATGACATATTTCCATTGGATTTTTCTAGTTTATTTACACAGTGCTGGCTATTGTAGGAATTGTTTTAGAGTTTCAAGGCCTTTGCACTTAGCTTTATGGTTATGCAAATAATGTGCACATATCCTTGACCTGCAGAGCCACAGCATCAACCATGTGTCTCTCTGGCTGTGAATGAAAGGCAGAATTCACTGGGGAAAAATGGCACAGTTTTGAAAATGATAATAAATGACTGTGTTTTTGATTCAACAGCTGTTGTGCAGTAAATTTAATGACTCATACATTTTGATGAATGCATGAGATGTCGCTGAATTCATTTGAAGTATTACTCAGTTATCAGCCTTGGATTCTTAGTTGTTTGGATAAAAATGTACGATCAAGACACCAGCCTGTGTCTTGATGGAGAAATGTAATAATAGGATAGGATATCAGGGTTCTACTTGTTGCCATAGTAGCATGGGTTGTCACTGTTGTCTAACCTACAGCAAGACAGCCTTGAATTGGATTTCTAGACCTTACATAACCTAAAACATAATCTTCTTACCTGACCAGCCAAAAACAACACTCTCTGACAAAGCTTTACAAAGACGAGTGGATTGGGACCTACATCCTGTCTCCCTGATATCAGATAGGTGTGACTGATAGGCGGATTAACCAATCAGTGAAACACACAGACAAACTATTATTTATGTCAGGCAAGAGAAGTTATATATCTTGTTCTGAATGTTACCAGAATTTTACGAGATCTTTTTACAAGTCGTCTGCATTCGAGATCTTGTCTTCTGCATTTGAGAAACACGTGCTACATATTAGCAGTTATGGTTGGACCATCCTGAGTTTTGACAGTGGTTTGTCTGATTTCAAACCCTTCTGGAGTTGAACAGAATGTAGAAGGGACTAGCATTGAAGAATGGGTCAAAAAGAACATATTCCCCTTTGTCTTTTTCCCAACACTTCTTTAGAAAGCTATACGCAGATCTTTGGCAACTAACACTGACTATACCTTGCAAACTAACTAAAAGTGTCTTACATAGAAGCAAGCAGTCTGTGCCCTTCCCCAGTTGCTCTGACTCACAATGTTATTCCAGTGACATCTTGTGTGTACTTAATTTACAATCACTTGCTCTGCTCATGTTCTTGCAATGTTCTGTTTCATCACCATAGCAACGGGTTTGTGGCAGCTCATATAAGGCAGTGTTCTATATGCACAGTATGTTACCATGCTTTGAAATGGGTCCTTTGTGTATTCCACTGCCGCGTCCTGTGACTCGGTGCATGCGGTGGGCGCACACTTTGAAGATGTCTTTAATGGCTTTTGCAAGTAAAACGTGACTGTAGCTGGAAGCAAACATTTATATTTTGATGAATTTTTGAAGCTGCGTTTCAAGGATCGCATGGTAAGCTTGAATTATTTATACTACTGCCATGGAAATCTAGTGTGTGGTAGCAGGGAGTCAGTCACACTGGAATATTTAAAATTCAGGTGGTGATAAATTTTCTCTGCAGTTCTGTAAATAATTCAAGAGTCGAATGGTTGTTTTTCTACATTTTCCCTCACTTTACTTTCAGTTTATAGTCTGAGAGAGTTTTATCCTGGAGGTAGCAAATTTTGATCATATCTAATACTCGGCCATGGTCCACATTTTGGCCAAAAACACAAACATCCTTCAAAGCATGGACTTTTTCAATCCTATGATGTATCTGTTTTTATTAGTGTGCAGTACTCTGTGATGGCTGTTTAGGTTTTCCTGGTGTACGTTATGGATCAGTGTGCTGCTGCTGATCATTTTAACAATTTTAAATGTTGTGGTAGCCTTGAAATTATAAATATTATTTTGTTCTTATTTAGGTACAAATATGTGCCTAGGAAAAGTAGATTAGAAATGGTAAGAAATGCTTCAGTGGTAAGAAGTGATGATGACATGTATGGTAACTATTATGTTTCAGACTTGGGACTTTTTTTTTTCTTTTTTTTTTTACCTGTAATCATATTATGAATAATCTATACATGTTTTAAGATTTTTTAATACAGTGTATTTACCATTCATCTCTGCTAACTCTATGATAATCACTGTCATAAGTGGGAATTGGGCATCTCTGCTTAGACAGCTACATTAAAGAACAATGCTTTATTTGTAGTGTTCTTTAAACATTATTTTGAGTATCTTAGCGTTGGCATTTTATGATTTAAAATATAAAATAATAATTAAAAAATAGACATAATTTTACAGCTTCATTACTCACCATTCTCTGATATGGTACAGGGCACCATCTACTGTCCAGATACGTTAATGTAAGCACACAGTTGTAATGAAAACAAAATACTTAGAGCCAGCCTGACGGTGATTTATGAACTTAAAAACCGTTAGTCTCTACCTGTGACATCACAATCTGGGGAAATTTCAAACAAGTGTTTTTTTACCGCTCAAAGGCAAAGGACTTTTTTACAGAGGATTTCTGACACCAGTGTGAATGACACAAAATACTACTCTAGGTATGTTTTGTATGTTTTGGATGACGGAACAATATTCTAACATGGTTAAAAGCTCAAAAAGCCAATTTTGCATAATATGTGTCCTTTAAAAGAAGGGTAAATCCAAACATCTGTTTAAATGAAGGAATAACCTCAATCTTTGTGTTTTAGGCTTGTAGCCCTCCAGCATCTTGGACCAAAGCACAAAAAAGCCATTTTCGTTCTCCTCCCTCCTGAGACACACATGAACTGTTGTGCCTCTGGCCGTCTGCAGACAGGGCTCTCCATTACAGCACTGCCCAGGCCTAATTACAGCTCCGCGGAGGGCCTTTTCACTGCACACTGGGCACGCTGTATTTTCTGCCTCCAACTATCCACATCCCTCTTCTGTGGCTCAACAATTACCTAAACCTGAGCCAAATTAACTTCTATGGCTGTCCGTGAGCACCGCTACGGTAATGCACGTCCTCTGTCAGACACACTTTGCTTGAATCCAATCACACTTTTCTCCCGTTTGCCAGTGATCTGTGCGCTCTGTCTAGCATGTCCGGCTAATAGGCTGGTGGTCGTGTCTGAGGCTGATGCTATTTACAAAGCCCTGCTCAGTTGGACAGCCAGATACCTGTGGGCTCTATAGACTGGAGCATTCAAATGCACGGGGGGAGCTTGGATGGCATACACATAAACGGAATGTTGTCAGCATGCTGGTGTAAGCTGTCTGGGCCTAATGACAGTGGTGTCCAGCAGACAATCTCTGTTTGTTGTATCCAGATGCATGCTGGTTTAGTCAGTATCATTTTTATGAAAAAATGCTTTCGTGTTAGTCTCGTTTAAGTGCCTTCGTATGCACCAATTTGCTACAGTAGTGTCTTTGTAAAAAAGCTGCAATCAGCAAGTTACGAGGTAATTAATAAAATGAGGCTTATCTTTTAGAGATGTTGTTGGCTACTTGGTTTTTGGGGTCTTAAAATTGTGAAAAACAGAACTGGTTTGAACTGGTTGTAGTGGTCCAGTAAATCATATTCCCCACTTTCCTAACGCATTCCTAGCAGCCTCATTATTCACCACAATGAGTTTAAGGTTATAGATTTGTCATTACGGTAATGCCAACAACTAGCATGCTAACAGTGCGCTTCCGTGTTTGTGGAGGAGGAAACACTCTAGATGCAGACAGCCCACAGGCCCTAATTTATCACATCTAAACAATTAAAATTGTAAAAAAAAAAAAAAAAAATGTACAGGTTCCTTAAATAAAAAAAATTAAAAAAAGATTTTGTAATAATGAAGTAACAAAGTGGCAGCACATTTAACTACAATAGTCGATACTGATGATAATCTCCTGCCCTTAACATGCTTAGATATGTTGGAAATTGTTAAAAAATCTTAGGACTACGGGTTTGTTTGTGCCAATCCCAAGCCTATGATGAGGGAAAACTAGCTATAATGTCCCATCTTATGTCAGAACTAGTTAATTGGCATAGATTTCACTGCTCATAAAATTTGCCATGCTAATGCCTAAGCACCTGACTAATTCCACTGTAGGGACACTATGGCAAATGAGACACTAAACTGGCAGCAGTTGATGTACTTGCAAAAGTTCATAAAGTCTCTTATTGGATTTACAATGGCTTGTACAATTACCTCGCAAACACAGCAATATGTTTGGCAATTAGCAGCAAGTGATTTGCCCACTTTTTCACCTGGATTCTCCCTCTGAGCGAACATTATGTCTGCTCTTATCGGCTTCATATAAATGTGTGGGGCTGTGTGCAGCCTCGGAGGAAGCCCACAGGTACTGTTCATTAAAAAGTACTAATCCCGATTAGACTTTGTCAAGAAGAACTTCGCAGAACTTGGTGTTCCATAATTGCACAATCAAACTGCTCCATAATTGGTTGAACTCTATCATTTTAGTTTTATAGTTTCATAATATCTAGTTGACTCTGTTTGAACAATTTGTACAAATGTGTTGATTGTGTAATGTAAAAATCCACAGCAGCAGAGGCAACAATGACCGCATGAACATTCACACATTTATCAATCTATGGGGAAAGGAAATTATTCAGTTTATGTTTGTTTTATCTGAATAATATACCCCACATAGCATGGGTATTTCCCTTTGGTGCAGTAAGAACAGACAGTTTGGCCATGGCTCAATATTGAAGCAGCCATCAGCATGTTGCACTATCAGAGATGCGCTGGTATACGGCTACTGGGGGGATTCTGCAAGCATGAAACTACACAGCCTCTGCTCAGCTCCAGACGAGGGATTAAAGAGCAGAACACAGTGCCTCTGGACTCAATGCATGCTTGGCCAATGAAATATGCTGCTTCCTGATGTCTGCTTTGGCTTTTTTGTTGCACAGATTTACTGGAGTGACCATGTATCCCAGGAGAGGTGAGAGATATATTGAAAAATTGAATTGCCATTCTTGTTTTGGAGGAATGCAAAATTAGAATATTAACTATATTGTCCATTATTTAAGCTGTTAAAAATAAGAGCAAAAAGAGACAGTTACATCTAGTGCAGTGTATCTCAAACTGTGGTATGCTCCTTGTGGTGGTATGCAAGATCCACTAATATTTGTTCCACTTGTTGGATCTTTGGGTAAGTTGGTTATAGGTGCTGTAGCAATGAAGTAGTCCACATTTACACCTAATTTAGCAACAGTTTAGTCCTGTAATAGTCCTCTTTTTTAACAGGTATACATCTGGTGGTACTTGGAAAGCTCAATGATTTCTTTGGTGGCACTTGGTGTGAAAAGTTTGAGAGTTACTCATTTAGACTAATCTTGGTAAAGGGTTTTAAGTTATATTTGTCTCCTGTTGAGGGCAATTCTATGGTCCATTCATGTTTTGTGTGAGCCTTGAACCTTAATCCAGATATTTACAGGCACACTTCACCACACACCTGATGCTTTGTTCAAATGTTGTCTGTTGTTATTGGGATAATCCCCAAAAAATCCAAGAAATCATCAATCTTGCCCAACTGTACCTTTGAGATTTTGGCTCATGTGTTTATTTTTACATTTGGCTGGTAAGTTACACTTCTTGACAAGTCATAGTTACAATGACGGCACATATACAAAATAAAATTGTGAGGCCAATACAGTGAATTAAACTGCACAACTTTTTATTGTAGATGTCAAAATATCACCTTGTTTATGCGGACCCAATCTTGTGTCTTGTCTCGTCATGTGGGAATTGTGTGTCATCCCACTTCTATACGGCTGACACTGGAGAGGACAAAAATATTTCTTGTAGTTGACAGCTGTGTTATTGGTTATACCACAAATAGTCTTTGTTGTTAGGGGTGAGTAGAAAGTGTACATTTGCTGTGCCAAATAACAATTTTAGATAGACATTTAAAGTATTACACTTCTATAGGGTATTACTTGCTAACACATAACATATTTAGATCACCGTATCACTTTTTTATGTTTAAATGTTTAAGAAGTTTCAGTTTTCCCCTCCCTTTGCTCTCTGTGCTAAGTCACTCCCCCCTTCAGAGTGCTATCACAACACAATCCGCTTATATTTTGCTAATGAATGTATTTCACATCGCATCAGGTTTGTGAAGTTGTAGTGTATTGTTTTAGATTACACTTTTAGGCCTGTACTGCTAACCTGTTAACTTCCAGGAGAGAGCTCAAAATTACACATTTTTGAAGAGGGAACAGTGGTACAATATGGTGCAAAGCTCCAAAAAATTATTTTTGCATAATAGTCCCTTTAAGTAAACCTTCATGGCTTACCCAGTGTCTTTGATATGGGCAACAAAATAATGTAACACATCCTTATAAACAACACTGACAGAGGGTTTCATTAAGGTTTAGAGCTCATATTGTCACCCTATAGAAACAGGGGATAAAACTTCTATTATATGTCAAAGTGAAGAGGTTTAAATGAGGCCAGTCCCAACTGTTGGATCAGTGTCAGACAGGACGGTGACTCAGACCAGTTGGAGTGAACCCCCTGAGCTTTCATTTTTTACATAACCTGGTGCGTCAGAATATTACGTTTATATGTTTACAGTATACCAGGGGAGAGTTTCTTAATATCTATCTTAAAGGAAATATTTTGCTCACTATAGAGTATCTTTTGAATTTGTATCAGCTAGTGTAAAGTTTTTGTTTCAAGATGCTTTGATTTGCCTGGATGTATAGCTACAAGAGATGGCAAGTGGCTATATTTAGTTTGCAATAATGGGCAATACTGTCACACAGAAAAAAGGTATAGGAGTATATAAGTTTATACCACTCCTCTTCAGAACAAAAATATCTGGCACGAATTCAATGCCAAAGAAATGTATAACAGAACTTGAAAAATTATAATAATGGGTTTTCTGTTGCAACTCAATATATTGCAAATTAAAAACAATATCTTTTGCTTCTTTTTTTTTTTTTTCATTCAGCAAACTTTTCACATTATGTTCACTTTCACATTGGTTTATAATAATTGTCTGAAATGTCTGAGTGATAAAAGTTGAGGGTACAAGCAAAGGTAAATGATAGCAGAATGTCAGCTCCTCACTTTTACTACTACTTTTGCACTATAGGCAATTGTGTAGGTGCTGTGTAATTTAAAGCACTCAAGTCTCTAAAACGACCAAAATCACCACAGAGGGCTTAAGTTTTGTTAATTATTCAACCATTTATGCTTTGTTGTGCCTGAAATGGAAATAACCAGTATAGTATACTGATGCTGATACTTGGGTTGAAAACAAATTATCTATCTATAAGTTAACTATAGGTTGCCTATATGCATTGAGAAGAGCTAAAATCAGAATGGGGAGTTAGCATTCGCCTCAAAACATTTGGGCTGTAGGGTTGTAGGCCTTTAGTTGAAAATCAGTCGATGGTGTCTTAAATTTGTGTTTGTTGACTATTTATTTTATTTAGATCTGAAGAATTTATATAGGATTGAAAAGGGAAGGTACTTTGTGTGAGACAGTTGAATGAGTACACTGACAGGAAAGTTTTCAAGTACTTTTCTGTATAAATAGTACATAAATTCTGTTAAATAATGCTTGAACTCATAAACTTGTAGTCTTTTGTGTGCTGTATGGATCTGCTACATGGTCAGGTCATATAGTTAAGAAAACTTTTGGCATACCCCCTTTTAGTTAACAAATTGGGTCAACGATTTCTTTAGTCGACTGCAGCCCTACTGTTTTGGCGACTGACAACTACTCGACAAACAAACCGGATGGAATGTTTTATCCGCACCAGGCTAAACACGTCACAGCTTTTGTTTAGGAAGGAACCTGTTATTTCACTTGTACATCATTTGTTAACTAATTTTAAACCTTAAACATTTCCCAACTACAATAAATTAAGGTGTTACTGGGATGTTATTCTAATCTCACATTTTCACCATATCTGTCGGTTTTGCTCACTGCAAAGTTCATTTCTCAGCAAGGGTCCTAATTTAACACCAATTTTACATAGCTGTTTTTCAAATATAACTTAAACACCCTCACATCTCCATTCTTATTCATTCCTTTACCCTTTCCCAATCTCTCTTTATCTACACTATCACCTCTATAGTTAGCAGATGTCATTCTCTGTCCCATCTTGAGCCTCCCTAAGCTCTGGCGTGTCCTTGTCCTCCCGAGCCCTACGATATGTCACCCTCATTAGCTCCACCAAATTGTAGTTCCACAAAGACAAACACAGCCGTCGCTCGCAAATGAAACGTGCACGAATGGAGCTTAGCGACGCCAGGGCTGCTTCAAATAGATTACAAGTGCGTAGCCGTATTCCCAGTGTCACCCCTGATTAGCAGCTAGCGCCACAACACTACCCGCTTCTGTTTTTAGAGAGAGTAACGCGTGTGACAGCTCATCGTCTCTGTGGAGGTTTGATGTCTTCTGTCTGAATTAGATCTGACACTTTGTGGGCCTTGTTATTTCTGTTTTAATCTACAGTGTCAAAAGTTGTAATTTCTTTATTGTTTTTGCCACTTTTCTTTCTTCTTGTATCACCTATTGCCTCTGTTGTGCGTTGCTATGCATGTTGAAGAGAGAACGGTGACAGGAGAAGTGTGGGTTGGAACTTTTTTTCTATATATATATATGGAGTGATGACCAAAATTTGAATCATCTTTTGCTCTAGATCCACATTTTATTCAAGTTATTATTGTGTGTAAAATAGTTGGTGTAGAAGTTAAAGGACACATTTGATCATGGAGAGTTAATACATTCAACAACGAGGCCCTATTAAATTGCACTGCGTAACTTTTCTGTTAAAGGGCCCACCACCTGCTTGTCATAATGGAGAGGTTTATGCCCAGAATGTTCAACAGTATGACATTAAACTTAAATGTCTCCATAGAAACAAGTTGCAGGTCATATCTATAGAGGGACTACTCAACTCAAAGCAACAAATCATGTTTTGTCAATTTATTTTTTAACAATCAAATCGCATGTAAGGAAATACATTGTAATACATATTGGTACATTCCTGGCAAGTGGTTGACCCCCACCAGAAAAGTTACACAGTTCACATTTAATACATAAAAAAACAAGTAGGCTGACATTTTCTGAAATGCTAAGTAGTTGTTTTTTTCATTGTTTCATGAGTTGCTCTCATTTTGCTGCAAATGCATCTGTGATATATACAGCTTTTTTGAAAAGGTTACATAGATAAATAAATGAGAATTAGTTACAGGAGGGCAGAGAACGTAGGCCTGTTACTTCCCCTTGAGCTTGTTTTACCTTCATAAAGAAAAGAATTGCACCAAATAACAATTCCATTGATGTGATTTCTACATTATAACATAACAGGGTCCCTTAGTATTTCATTGTCATATTGCTTATTGTGTGGACATGGTTCTTCTTCTTGTGTTGTTTTATGGAGGTTGGCAAGCAACTGAAGGTACATTGTTGCCACATGCAGACAAGGTTAAGAGTTTAGAGTTTCATTATAAATTCACTTTGTCTTTTGTCTTGGTGTGGATGTAATAAATGAGACCATAGCAGAGCACTAACAAGCCCCCACTGCTCCGGACACGCTCGCACAGGACTGTTTAGTTCAGTGAAAAACACATTTCCTCTCAGTTCAGTCACACTTCTCAACAGCACTTTCATCTGTCTGCCTCCAGTGCAACACATACCTTTTTGTGTGTTTTGGTTTGTTCTGCTAGCCTAAAGCCATACTCCTTTACCTTCAAATACATAGCTATGAAATTCTGCAAATGAACTTACCCAGAGGGTTTTGGAAGGTGTTCTAGTTGAGTAAAAATAAATAAATACATTCAAATTGACAGCACATTTGTGCATGCACCATTAAAACTGCATCATGGTATTTCAAAGATACCAGTGAAATTTGAGCTAACTTCTCTTTAGAGGGTAAGTTATTATAGTACTGATTGTCTGATTCAGTCAGGTATTAATTAATGATCTTGAGATATAACAGTCTTTTGCTTTTAACCAAGTTATAAATTTGTTTCCTCATCTAAAACAGTCTCTACCCTACTAGAGCTTAAAATGTCTTCTTACTGTTGACATGTGTAAGTAGGTAGGTATTAAAGCTGGGAGTCCAAGTGCTCCTCCATGTTTTTAAAGTCAATAAACCTTCACCCGACTCCATTTGACTATCTAATCAGAGCTGAATTTGCCTGAATTACACAGCTATTTTAGCCTATTGTTCACTCCCCAGGGCATCAGATGTGATCATCGGAAAATATGAGAGGGATCTAGTTGCTGCAGACCTCCACCCAGAGGACCCTACCCTCATGTGACTGTCCTCCATCCACAGGTCCCTAATAGTAAACTAACCATGGCCATGCCAAAGGACCACTAAAGTGTGGGATTTCCTGGCTGCCTTTTTTTCATCGTTATGTTATCACCATTACAGATAGTGCCTAATCTTAACCAGACACAGGCGATAAAGTACAGGAAAAAACTACTTCTAAATAAGTATATGCTATGCACTATTGTACATGTTGACAGTTTGTAACAGCATGCTCTAAACAATAACTTTTTTGAAATGGGTTTTATCATCTTTAATAACCTTTAAGGGAATGACTGAAAGTGCAATTATATTGTTTTTACAGAGTACTGTAATGTAGAATAGTGAGGGGCATGTCAGTAGAAGTGCATTACAATTGCTATGTAAGCAATGTTGCATGTTGTAAGTAAGCACTATTGTTCCAGGCTGAACATGTCCATAGTAGACTACAGTACCACTGAGGACACTGAATAAGCCATTCATCTTTGATTTTTGAGCAAAATAGCCCAGATATCAAACATTGCAGATCCCTGGCTTAGATTAAGTTTAATGTATATTTGTATAACCTCTCTAACTTTCATCCACATCACTGTCATTGTGATTCTGCATTCTTACACAAGTCTTCTACTCAGACCCTCACACTGGAGGCTTGTTGCCTTTTTGTGGCTCTAATTTGTTTCTTTTTAAATGTCATTTCTGTGCGCGGTGGCATTTCCTGTTTACGCTGGCGCCGTGTGGACATGCAGAGAAGGGAGGTGGCATTTAGCAAGGCGCTGCATAATGAGGTCACTCCATATTGCACTTTCAAGACTAAATTAGCTCCATTTAGATGCTGGTAATGAGTGGAGCCAAGGCACTCCTCACAATGTGGCTTCATTAGCGCTGACAGCTTTCAAAATATAGACCACTAATGAAAATAGCAAAGCAAAGAAAAATAAGTTTGGTATTGTATGTCAAAATGTGTGACATGACTAAATCTATGTGTTAGTGCATTTGTTTAAGTGGAGATAAGTGTGTTGGAGGGTTTTATCTCCGCGTTGACAACCTGGCGCAGTTGTCTATGTAGCTCCACCGCACAACCAACTGTATTTGTTTACATTCATTTTCTACAGGGACGTAATGAGCAGGAAGGGATAAAGGGATTTGAGTGAACCAACAGGAGGGATTTACACAAAAGACAAGCAAATGTTGACAAAACTGGCAACTTTTCTGGTCTCAGCGTTTGATTGACTGCTTATTTTTGTGGTTGTGCTGCTTAAATTTGGAATTTGTTTTCTAATATTTAAAGTAGTTTCTTAGAGCAGCATGCGTTACTTTGTCAATGGAGAATGATATGATTTACAAAATGAAGTTCAACAATTCAAAACGTACATGTTTTAAACCGGTCATAAAATAAACAAACTTAAACACAACTCAAAATAATATAAATATTCTGATTGCAACTCATTTTAACTACTGGATAATAGTTTATAACAGATAGAGCAAGGCAATATTCATTCCAATAGTTGCTAATCTGTGGATAGTTCTTTAAAATGTCTTCAATAAACAGGCTAATACTTTGAACCACACAAAATTTTAGGACATATTGATTTTTTAAACTACAAAATGTTTGGCTTTATACTGTTGTACAAAGCTTGTGGCTTCTTGTAGGACTCATAAATTTAATCTGTCTTTATATTGTTTCCCAGTATTTTTTCTGCATAAATAATTATTTTACACGAACCCGTGTGCTGTGTCTTATGGGTGCAGTTTGGGTCTTATACAATGAGATACGTAATACTTTTAAGAGCTTTTGCCACACACCCTTTCGGTTGACTAATCGAACAGCAGGACATGTTTTTGGTCACCCAAGAATTTCTTTAGTCAACTACAGACCTAGTCCTTGGTAAACTTTACAAACATGTTCTGAAATGCATGGGATTCTTGTGTTAGTCTACTTCATAATTCTGCCTTCTTTCAAATGTTAATGTTCATAATCATCAGGAAATCATAAATCACAAATCCAGTCAAAATTTCAGTGGTTCTCAGTCTAATCTCAATCATTTTCCCCCCGAATCATGCAGCCCTAGCTCTTCGTCTAGAATAGTTACAACTCTCTTTACAATTTTATGTTACACCACCAGCAGCACAATAAGCTAACGTCAACCATTCCCATTCTCCCATTAAAAACACATGTCCGCTCCTATAGTGAAGGTTGTTCCTACTCCTTTGTCTCTCTCTTTGCTTACATGTGTTCCGTGATGATCTGAGCAGCGGCCTGTCCCGTAATCTCCCCCATTTCTCACTGTCATCCCGGAGAGGAGATCCACTGGGGGCTTCCTGCTATAACAGTACACCCTCTCATTCCATATCACACGTGTACGTCTTTGGGAAGAGCCGCGTATCCTTGTGCCCACTTTATGTACTAGCGCACCACGGCTGCATCGTTTATCTGCGCTGTCAGCTCACCCCACGAGAAGCTCTCACCTGTAGGGGGGGGGGTGGTTGTGGGGGCAAAGAAGGGGGGAGGTAGTAACAAAAATAACAGCGGTTGTGGTGTTAGACTAAAAGGCACAGTTCTTGCCGGTGGTGAGTCTGTAACAGAAAAGCCATGTAGATATTTTTATAGTAGTGTCCATAGTATACTGTTCAACACCGGGGGTTAACAAATATTATATGGTAGATGCTAATTGAGTCACCCTGTAATTGCTAGTGTAAGTTGGCTGCCGGTTGAATGTGTTTTTTCAATTTGCCAGACTGGAAGTTTCCTCATGGGCTACCATTATCCTTTTGGTTGTATGATGGGCTGCAGACAGCAAATAGGTTATAAAGGCTATGCCGTTTTCAAGACAGTAAGTAAAAGAGAGTATTGTTGTCATGTAGAACACAGAATCAACCTACATTAGGAATTATTTTAGTGACGCAACTTTATTCTAGTCTGTTTGTAGCAGTCAAAAGCAAAAGTGGGTGGTGGAATAAGGTGGATAGATTCAGGATTATTTTTACCATTGCTTAAACTAAAGTCTTAGCTAAAATCAATCTGGTATATGGCATGAAAAGTTATCAGTTGACACATTTATTTTGCCATAAAAATAATATAATAACACTATATTGTGCATCCACAATACTAATGTATAGATTTTGAATATTTCTGAAAAGCATCCTGTTCAGTTCAGTTGTTGTAATTGTTCAATGTGGTGATATTGTAGTTATGGGTCCATACAAAACAACCCTGAAAATAATTTAACCCTTAACATGTGTGTGAGTAAAATTTGTTTTGCCGCAGTACAGATATATTATATAAGAAGCTCTTGAGGTCAAAATAAGTCAATTGTGTGTTGTCTGCATCTAATTCTAAAACATTTTAATGTCTGATAATCAAGAAGTGTGCATTGCATGCTACTTGTTGTTAGCTTTACTAAAAATCTCCGAACTGGTCTCTGAGAGTTGTGCGTGAGTTGTGTATAGACTCATCGCAGTGAATAATTTGAACCTCTGCAAACCATTATAATACTACAATCTACAGTAAAAATCAGGTATTGCACCTTAGCTGACCATTCTTTACAATGCGATTCCTCAGAACTTTATATCAAATAAAATTCAAATATGCCACTTAATTATACTTCTATAGATTTCAATAAATTTTACAGTCTTGCATTATTCCTCTTCTTCCCATTCTGTTTTGAGTGACAGGACCCGGGATACGCCCCCCCTTTAGTCAAGTGTGGAGCATGTGTGGACGTTATCACTGAGAGCTGCAGAGGATCCTCGGGTGCATTAGAGAGGGGAGAGATTAGATTCTGAGGCCTGATATTTCCTGTCTGCTCCTCTCCCCTGGCTCCAGAGAATAGAACGGTGGAAGAAGAGAGATGCTCCCTGCTGTGAATTCTGAACACAGCATCCCTTTATCCTGACTCCCTCACATGCTCTGCGCAAAACAGGAAAGCTGCAACAAAAAGGTGCTTCTAATAATATACCCTGGCCTATATGTTCTTTAGCATTCAATTCTTTAGGAAAAATAGAGCCTGAGTAAGTAAAAAAATAATTCCAGGTAGTTTATAAAGTAGGAATTATTATATTATATATCTTAGCAGTGTGATAGAGGAGTGAATTTGAGTGGGGATATGGCAATATATACATTTTTGTATTAGCTTGCCATGATTAAAATTTTCATCACAACTCTTTTTTTTATTGAGTAATTAAGGCTATCTGCTTCTGAGAGTTCCCACCTCGCTGTAATTGGTTAAACTTACCTGTCACTCAATCAGAACAAGACAAAGGCTCACCAATAGAAGATGTACACAACTTATAACGCCAAAACCTAATTTTTATATCATTTGAATGAGAAAACATCCTCAAAATGTTGCATATAACAGGAAGCTAAAACCCATAAATATAATGAACCAATGCCTTATATATAGTCATTTCATTAGTCTTGGACACATCTTGCTGCACTTCGTGGTTTGAATTCTGCTCTTGTGTCTTTACTTCGTGTAGCTGTGTCGATTGGACCCAGTATAGATTCACCCTGGAGATGGCGGTATTGAGCGATGCGTCTCTCTTCTTCTCGTTCATCGACACGGTTGTTTGGGTTTAATTGTGCTGTAGAGGAAGAGGGATGGATCCATTGGAAGAGCCTGCAGAAACATTATAGACTAGAAACATGATTGTGTGGATCATGGTGCAGTCACATACAGCCCTAATTAGTATGCACATACATTTGAGTGTTGCGTGTTCGCAGCAGAAAATCACAGTCACTGTCAGTTTGCCATATAGTGGCTTTCAAGTTCCTTTGTGGCAATTCTCAAGAGCTTAATTAAGAATTGCTGTAAAAAAAATGTTGTTATAGATGTTGTAGCCTGTTTTTCTTATTATTTTGTATTGAAATTACTTGTAACTATACAAGCTATAATGATAATTATTATTATAATTACTATTAGGCCCAAGCGCCCAGGGTGACCAAGGGCCTATTGTGATTGTTCAGCAGTACAAAGCACTGCCGTATTGCGTGTGCTTGCCCATCGCCAAATATAGAGCCACTCATGGCATTCAGTAGTGCCCGTGCCGCAAAAGTGGCATAATTGTAATTGTTCACCCCAAAAACATGGTGCGTACTTGACATGCACAATGTCAAGTACGCACACAAGAACAAACATGAAGCGCTCACCCCTTACCAAATACTCATGACACTCAATAGTGACACTCATCCAATAGTAACCAAGTAATTGTAATTGTTAACCCCAGTAAACTCCGAACGTAGGGTGAACAAAGAGGTGAACAAAGAGGTCAATGACAAGTGCAACGTGTTTCCTTTCCTTTGACTTGTTACTAAACCTGGTCTTCTCTCCATGGACATAGATGAGCTTTATGATATAGGGTATAATATATAAATAATATAAATATAAGTTGCGTATACATTTGATGATATCATAATTTCAGATCGAGGGCGAGGCCTACATAACTCTATGGGGTATTCTTTTATTGTATGATCCACAGAGGAAAGTCTACATATTCTTACCTGTCCTCTAGAAAGTTGTCCTGTCCCGTGAATGCAAGCTCTAACATCTCCATGGGAAACAGAATCAGAAATCAGATGAGTTACATCCAGCATCTTTATTGAAGCACTGAACTTTCTTGTAAATTCATGGTGTTATGTTGTATTTCCTCTTGCCATACTGCCATATTCCTTTGGCCTATTTGTTGTTCCACAGACTAGCACAATTAACCTGCATGTTGGACATCATTCCCTGTACCACTGGATCAATAATACTAAATGAGTGTAATTTCATCAGTCCAGGCTATTTCCTTTCACCTCATTTCCAAATACAGCTTCTGTCTTTCACACAACGGCCTCCCCTGAAGCCAGTCCAGAGCCAGAGCCAGTGCCAGAGCAGGTGTGAGTCACTGAGCCACCTGCCGTACATGAAATACTGGACCAAACTTCATCATCTGACTCAGACCTCACAAAGTCTGCAGGGCTAGGTTCCATTATTACCGTATGTAGCAGAGCCTATAATGTCATATATACTGTTTTCATGGACTTGGAAAAGGTGTTGAAGAGTGATAACACATCCTGTAAAATGATATACAGTTACCCTTGGAAGTCAGCGGGGATATAATTAAATGGCAATGGAAATGTAATGTATGTTGCATAGTCTGTGACCCTAATTACACAGTAATTAAACACCTCGTTGGGGAATACCATTGATAAAACATAATGCTAAAAGCTAGAGTTAATATGAATGGCATAAGTGTGTTCATTGTCCCATAACATGATTTATTATTTAACCATATACCATTGGAAAAAATATGGATCCAAATAGATCCAGATCAACTGAATAACATTTTAGGATTAAAATATTAACATATTTTTTGTTGGATTCAGATATGACAGCACAGATTATGAAAAAGCATTTAAACTTGAATAATGGTATTTTTGTATGTTTTTTTTTTTTACTAGTTTCTGTATGATGAAAAAAATGAAATTGCAAAGTTTCTGATAAGCATACAATTACATTTGTAATTCAAGCGGTAGAAACCTTTTGAGTGCACATTTTAAACACGTCCACGAGCATTCACATTTGACTAGACTTGTCACAATACATTTTGAAGCATGATGTATTGTTACATGGTGTGCTGCTGTAAATTATATGGGAACTACTTTATTCCAGTAAACCAGTTTAAATAGCAAGTATCATTAAAAGACATGAGCTGCAACAAATGACATTTAAACTGCTAAACTAATACCTGAATCCCATGCATTTCTGAACATGTTTGTAAAGGTATAAAGTACATAGTTAGCAGGTTTTTATACATAATAAGATAAGATATTCAGTTGTTTGCAGAAGAATTTGTCACTGAAATGAGTCTTTGTCATTTGCTAACCATGAATATTCAAACTGTAATTTTCAAGTCAAACACACGTAAATCTGCAGCCCTATAAATTACATCGTCCATCAATAGAAAATAAACATACCTTGGTCAGTGAATCTCTGTAACTTGTTAAAACCTGTTGTCTTTGTTCACCTCACACTTTTCCGTCACACTCACTATTGCACTCAGCGGTGTAATGTGTTTAGTATGCTTTCCGCCACACCGCAGTATTTCTCCTTAAACCCACACTGTCCTCAGGTCTCCACACAGCGGCACACACATTGAGGTGCGTAATGATTTTTACAAGGCTCGCTGCCGATGCCCTGTGGGATGCGTGTGGCTGGAGCAGGCAGGGGCTGAACTAACTAGCCATAAAACTCTGATAGATGGAAGGAAGGCTGGACCGCAGAGTGGAAATGCCAGTGCTGTACCTCCCTGTTTATGCCGCCTGGTTAAAACACACCCGTCTCTAATTACAGGTATTTATCAAAAGTGTTTTACTTATTTATAACGATGGCAGCTTCTGGGATCATAGTGACCTGGATTTCTTCCAGGTCCTAATTTATTTTATAGTGTGTTCATGTTAATATAGGACAAGGACAAACTTTGGACAATGGGAAATTAACATGCACATTGACCTCTATATCTTACATAAAAAAAACATAAAATTAGATTTTGCCAGAACCTAGATTAGATTTTGCCATAATTTCTTTGTTTTAGGGTTGTCAAAAGATCAAAACACAGATACTAACTCATACTGAAACTAGTATCGAATGTCATTTGACCAAGTATCGATAGTAAAAAAGTGACATTCACCACTGGCCACTATGGCACCCACCTGGACGACTGAGGGATTACACAGATATAAGACAACATGGTAGACTAAATGAAAGGACCATGATTTAATGTTGAAAATTACATTCTCTTGTCTAAATAAGTTTGTTACAATCATCATAGTATCAGAATCGGTATTGAGTCTATTCCTCAGTATCAAAATCGAGTTTGAAATTTTAATATCGACACTAGTATATTTAGTATCTTTGTACTGACTTTAATAGGTAACTAAAGCCAACTGCTACATCTGAAAGTTCATACAGTGATAAAATCCACCTCTCACTCGAAGGTGGATCAAACAGAGTAGTAGTAGTAGTAGTAGTAGTAGTAGTAGTAGTAGTAGTAGTAGTAGTAGTAGTAGTAGTAGTAGTAGTAGTAGTAGTAGTAGTAGTAGTATAGGTCTTCCCTCTGCTCTTTCTGGAGCTCCTCAGGGGTTCCTCCAGGGCCCACCTTGAGGAGTATTTCTGATTCCCGTTGGACTCCTGGAGGACTCCTGTTGTAAAATCCTAAAACAGATCATTTGGAGCGAAAAAATCTCAAATTCTAATCTTGACAACAAAGAGATAGATGAGAAGAAGATGTAGAGGTAATATAGGCCTAAATATGAATAAAAAAAAGGATACATCTAAATTTTCTACTAAACTCTTGATCGTACCACAGGACTGCGCTCTCACAGTCTGTTGTTTGGTCTGCTGAGGGAAGTTGTGAAAAAGCACGCCAGGCTTATGAATAGGCAATACACTTGGCAATCTCCAGCAGTGCCCCTCAACTCAGAATTCATTAGAACATCTTCAAAACAGTGTTCCGGAGAGACAAAACAGCGTGCTGGGTAGTGCTTGGGTAGGCTTAGCTCAGTCTTAAGTCGTCATGTGTAACTGATGGCAGCTGTTTACCATGCAGGCTCATTACCGGAGTGTTAGGCTTGTCATGAGGCACACTCGTTAGATGCTAATTATTTCTGCAGAGCTGCCTGACAAGGGTGGAGGATACAGCCATTTATAGAAAAGTAGTCATATCAAGTAGTAATATTTAGAAAATGCCGGTGTGGGTGTGGGGTTAGTTTACTATGTTTTTATTAGTTTTTGTTAGAAAGGTTTGATTGACAGTAGCTTTTTTATATTACAAAACTGCATACTTCATAATTTATTTCTGGTTAACATAATATTGGTCCCAGAAACTAAGCAGGTTTGACCAGGTTTGTACTTTGATGGGAGACCAGGTGCCACAGCGGGACATAAGTGGCTCTAGTTCAAATTGTCATTGTGTACTTGGGCAAGACACTTCACCCATTCACACTTCCCTAGTATGAATGGGTTGTGTCAGTCTACCCCAGGGCAGCTGTGGAAACAACAGTAGTTTACCACCAGTGACTATGGAATGAATAAACTGAAGCAGTATTTAAGACTGATACATAGTTATAATTATTTGGTATGCAAACGTGGGGTGGTATACACTAAGATTTTTTTTAACTGTTATACTTTTAATTATAGCTAGGTTCTATTAAATAAACTATCTATTTCATTCTAAATCCAAAGAGCTACCATGCACAATTCAATTCATTCAGACTGTTAAACTTTATTTCTGTAGCCGTAGGCAGCACGGTCAAAAATGTCACTTTCCTTTGCTTGGCCCTCACCTTTGGCCACTGCTGTTGTCATCAAGTAACTGTGCCAAAGAAATAACTACTAGATTAGGCAAGTTTATTGCCAAAGAGCAGTCTGTCCCTCTGCCTCTGTGTGTGGTGCCCCCGCTCTCCCTCCCTCTCTCTGATCCAGCCACAGTTCCTCACCTTCTTTCCATTCTTTTCTCTTCCCATTCTTTTCTCTCTTGTGCTTCTTATCATAAGTTACGGAAAGTAAATGACTATTTTCTCACTATTTATGAGTGAAACTTAAGACAATTTAGAGCCCAGACATCACACGTGTTTTGGCTGATAGCTGTAGCGTGCCCGTGCATCTGTTTCTGCCGATAGAGGTAACACACGCATGCTTTTAGGCTTAATATATTTTACAAACTCATTCCAAATTTTAAATGGGTATTTCTCTGGAATTACTGGTCTGAAATTAAAACTGTAGTGATCCTGACGGAAGAAATGGGGCAAAAAAATCATGGTTCTTTTTTTCCTGTATCGCTCAGCCTTACTTGTCAGTTTTTGTCACAAGTTGAAATAATTACATGAATTTGGTTTTATTTTACATATTGTTGTGAATCATGATGAATCGACTTGTAAGTCCTGCACCGTGGATCGAACTGAATATTGAAATTTCTGAATCTTTACACTCTTAATTATGATTATGCTATAGCCTACAGAATGTACTACGGTACTTTACTCCCTGTTACTGTTAGTATCCCATATGTTCCAGTACAATTAACATGCAATTCGAGCTGTGTGCTGGTGAAATGACAGCCAATAATTGGATAAGTGACAGAGAAAAACCTCCGGGTACAATTGTAGAAAAACACATTGTTCAAATATCCAACAACAACACTGAGCCTGTTGTAAATAATTTAAGCGGATTGTAAATCGAGGCGCCCCCCCCCCCCCCCCCCTTCTCCCGACTTAAAGGTGGTCCAGTGGAGTGGCCCCTCGGTGCTGGTGTGAGTGGGTTTGATATTCAGAGCACAGAGGACAGAAATAGCTCCTGGATTTCTTATTGTTCCAGAGCAGCAGTAGCAGTAGCAGCTCAGAGGCAGACAGCTGACGGCCTCCGCGGGTGAAATAAGCCCCGGGAGTGTCAAAAGAGCTTCACGTGGAGCCTCACGCAATTCCCCTGCTGACAAAGACATCTGCCTGTAAACGGCACCAGCCACAGCTTTGAATGGAGAAACAATAAAGAGATAATTACATAGATGACCTTTGTTACCTGCTGAATTTAGATTGTGTGTCATTGTCATTGATGTGGTCATATAAAATTGATTAGAGAACTGAGATAGCAGTTAGCAGGATACAATACATGCACAATAGGCGATCTCCTCCAGCTAAGCATTGATGTACTAGTCAAATGCTGAGGATAAACTTCCCTATAGTGTACAGTGTTTCCACGATACAAAAATTTCAAACTCCATTTCGATACTAAGGAGTAGCCATTATCAATACTTTAAATTAATAACAGTCTTTCTTTAGACAATAGAATGTGATTTTCAACATTAAGTCATATTTTTTATATTACCTTGTGATTTTATATTTGTGTAGTCCCTCAGTCATCCAGGTAGGTTCCATAGTGGTCCATGGGCATATACTAGTCTATGTGGTCTTTTTCTGATACAGCTCAAGATCACTGCAAAGCTATTTAGAAAAGGTTAATTTATGTCCTCTGAATCAGATTTTATTAGTATTGATATCTGCTCAAATGAGTGTCTAGTTTTGATATGAGTTTGGTATTGATTAGTATCTGATTTTTGATACTTTTGACAACTCTACTGTAGTGCACCTTAAACCTAGCCTTAACCTAGTGTGAATGTAAATGCATTTTTATTTATAGGTTGGCAATTGACAAAACAAATATGGTGTAGTTAGTCCTGTCTACTATAATACTTTGAACCAGTTTTCTAGACAGTGATAGAACCAGGCTGAGGAGGCTGTTGTTTGTACTGCTGCGAAGAAGATGATTGCTATGGAGCTGATGCAACCGAATGACGCTACTTTCCTCACCTTGTTTTACCTGTTATTTTCTCCTTAGAATGACTCCGTGTTCATGAGGCCACCACTGTGTTGTGAAAGCTCAGTCGTGGCAGTGTCGTCCTTGGTGCTCTGAATGAACCCTCTGGCGCAGGAAGCCATGTTTTCCTTTTAACCTCTCTCATTTGATTAAGAGGCAAAACAGAGCCGGACCTGCGCTATGGGGGGGCTTCTGGGATGTGGGCCAGAGCAGGGAACATGGGTCCAGAGAAGGAGGCTAAGGTCCACACACATACGCAGTCAGGGAGATACAGCGGAATATAAAATAAGAGGAGCATGAACTGTTCACTTGTCCTTGTGTAGAGCAGCCACTGGAGGATTCACTGGGCCAGCTATTGTCCATGAGGATTTTATAAATAAGTTGTTTTTATGTGCATGCCAAGATACAATAGCTCTGATATAATGTATGAGAATAATATTGATGATCGAGGGTGAACAAGGATTAAGTAAAGCATATTAATGGGAACACGTAGGATTACCGGATATCATGGAGTGCAAGGGCAAATTGCCAATCAAGGTTGTATTCAAATAGAAATAGGCAAATAGTTATCTC
The DNA here is from genome assembly GCF_009829125.3 of Periophthalmus magnuspinnatus. NCBI lineage: Eukaryota > Metazoa > Chordata > Actinopteri > Gobiiformes > Gobiidae > Periophthalmus > Periophthalmus magnuspinnatus. The sequence continues at coordinate 20,774,324 of NC_047132.1, forward strand.
AGGCCATACAAATGTTATAGCAGTTTGCAGAAATTTGCATAAGTAATGTTTTGTTGCTTCACATCGTTCTTGGCTTAGTCACTAACCCTGGTCTTCAAGAATAACCTGTGTGAAGTGGTTATATGAAAGAGGGGAGGAGGGGTTGAATAGTGCCTGAGAAATGTAAGCCTGTCATGATAACAAATTTGAAGTGCGATATATTACTGAAGTCAATATAGACGATAAATGATAATATTGACACCAAACCATAAAACAGATTTTTTCACAAATAATATGCTAAATGTACAAATGTTAAATATTGTTGAGCTGTATAAATGAATAGCAGAATGCAACACTTAAGTATTTTTTTTGTCTAATTTTAGTCTTTTAATCTTTTCTGTGTGAACTCCACACACCCGACTGGGCGACAGGTGCGTAGGAGGTGAAGCACTAGTCTAAAAATTAAAGAAAAACTCCCGCACACTGTCTCACTCTTAATGCAATTTTTATTCCAAACAACGTTTCGGTCGCTCTGACCTTCTTCAGGTATGAGGACAGCCCCTTCCGCTCCCCTTATATAAATCAAGGGACCGCCCCCTATAGTTTAATCAACCAATGGTCGTAAGACACATGTATTCACAATCAGAACCCAAAAAACACCCGCAAGATTGTGCATAATTTCCTTTACAAACATTTTTTGTGAATTAAAATACATGGATAATAACCAGAAAAATATAATGATTATTACCAATCAGAAAAAATTGCAGATATATACTATATACTTTGGATTTTCGTAAAAAACAGCATAATTGACAAAAATGACATAACTGACCCCTCCAAAAGGTTCCATTACATCTCCCTCATAACTCAGAGAGAGGGCAAAAAACAGTTCTACATATCCACATCACAACATTACATTAAACAACAGTTCATCATTTAAGCCCTTAGGACTAAGAGTTTGTAAAGTAAAAATCCAATAGGCTTCGCGTCTCTTTAACGCGCGGTCGTGGTCTCCACCCCTCCGTGGAGCAGGCACCTGTTCAATCCCGCAGAAGCGAAGAGAAGACACATCATGTTTTAACAGGTTAAAATAGACAGCTACAGGAGAGTCCGCATCTTGGCGTCTTATCGCGCTTTTGTGTTCACTGATGCGGGTTTAATTTTTAGACTAGTCTTTTAATCTTATCATCTCGCAAAAAATAACCAAAAATGTCCTACTACTGCAAAGAAAAAGTACCCTTGATAAATATTGGCCCCCAAAAATATTGTTCTATCATATATTGAAAAATAAGCTGATATAGTAATTAATGTGACAGGCCTAGTGACATATAAGACTACTTCAGGCATGTTTTTGATGAGGGAACAATGTTATAACATGGTAGAAAGCTCCAAAAAGTTGATTTTGCATAATACCCCCCCTTTAAATACAGTTGCATCTCTCATTAAACCAAGAGTACACAAGACTGTTTGTGAAGGAAATCAACATCCATTTTTCTGCAAAATTGTTCATTATAACATAACACTCCAGATGGTGTCTGTGTAATCCCAGAGTTGTCCAGGTATGATCCATAGCAAAAGAAAAATTGGAAAATTTGGAAAATTTTTCTTTTGCTACACTCCAGATGGTCTGTTTTACACAGAATCATAATCTGTCTTTATATCAAATCTGCTGACTACTCTGTCACTGTCTTTTTCACTGCTGGTCAAAAAATTGGATGACAGAAACCTGTTTGGTATTTTTTTGCAATTAGCTTCCAAACAGAGATTGTCACATGATATCAGATTATAATTGTACAAGAAAACTACAAAGAGAATAATCTAACGCTCCAAATTCACTCCACTTGGGAATCATTTTGTAATGGCGACACATATACCATTTGTCCCTCGACTAATTAAAAGCAACAGCATTCTCCCAACCCTGCACTTTTTCGCACTCAGAGCAGACACACACGCACGCACATACATTACACTCATTAGCATTATAATAGCTTAGCGAGCACCAGCGCGCCACAAGTCGTCACTCCACTGTTATGAAGCCATTTGAAGAGCCAAGAAAACCTCTGTAGACTATTCATGGGTTTCAAAATGATGAAAAAATAGGACCATTACTATAGTGATTAAATATCATATCTTTTGAATGAAAAAATCCTCTAAATAGTTTTCAGATAAAATATGATGATGTCATATTCTCAAATGCGAGGGCAGTGACTGGACCCAAGATCTCTTTTACAACAGAAATACACTTTTTACCAATAAATCTTTTTTTGCTGCCCCCCAACTGTATCAAATAGAAATGCTAAAACAAATACAAAGACCTTTTTTTATAACAATGACCACAGCATTATCATCAGCAATACATTTTAATAATAAATGTTCACTATATAGAAGCCTTCAGTCACCTTGTTCAACCATTATTTGGCTAAAAATATGTTTTGAAAATCCAAATTTACAATAGAAATAATCGCTTGAATCATCGACTAATCCTAAAAAGAATCGCGGAATAGTTGATTACTTAAATAATCGTCCATTGCAGTCCTAGGCATCTGAAAACCCAGTAAGAGCCCAATGTTTCAGTTACCATCTCACGCACACCACCGAACTACATTGACATTCAAGGCCTGTCTTTGGTGAGTTCTTCAGCGCTGATGGATTCGGACCCATAGCAGAAAAGGCGCACAGAGGCCCGCGGTCGGCTGATTCCTCGTGGAGAATTGGGGCTGGCGGTGTGGAAGGGAAGGCGAGCAGAATGTGGAGTGAGCCTGGGTTGATAGCAGCCCGCGGGCACCAGCAGAGCACAGCAGAGCAGAGGCAGAGGCATGACGCACGCTGGTTTCCTTGTTAGGAGCTGTGAAATAACTCTGAGCGCAGGCAGGAGGCTTTGTGGTGCCGAGTTAGAGGAGTGAAAAGTTGAATGCGCGGCTCAGGGGGAAAAAAAAAGTTTGTAGAGGATTCGGGTATTATGCAGAACCGCGGGGACTTGTTGAAGTGTGTTGGAATTTTTTACCAATTGTGAAGGAGCAGCGATTGGTGGTTGTAGCTATAGGGCATACGGCTTACAATTTCATTTCACAATATAAAAAGAAAAATATGCAATGCAATATTGATATAAGAGACAATATACCTAAAATATTACTTCCCTCCACTCCTTCCATCTTTTTCATAATTAGAGTTCTCAGCCTCTGCAGAGCCTCCACAGTCAGCTTGGCTTTAGCGGTAGCAATTAGCCATGATCTGTCTGCCTCCCATCACAACTGAGAAGAAAATCACAATATAACCAGCAATATAATATGGCCCAGCCTTAGTTTGTAGCCTCATATAGGACGAGGTATGGTAGGAAAACTTATTTTAGCTATTATATATTTGGCTGTTTGCAGTAGAGTTGTCAAAAGTATGAAAAATCAGATACTAATTGATACTAAAGCTAGTATTGAATCTAGATACTCATTTAAGCAGGTAAAGATACTAAAAAGTCACATTCACAGGACAGAATTAAACCTTTCCTGAATAGCTGTTGAATGATCTTGAGCTGTATCAGAACATGTATAAAATTTTAGTATCATGACGACACTATTTTACAGCCTCTTTTTCATCACGTTGGACCTCGGTTCACCTGTTTTGGGGTTATTTTCAAAGCATCCCCTACTGACTGATTTATGGGTGGCAAGGTCTAGCACAGATTGGCTCCAGGAATGTTTTTGCAAAGGAGGAGCTGAGAAACGATTGGACAAGATAGAGAATGCACACTTGGGGAAAACAAAACATCAAAAAACAAATGAAACTGTAAATTATTATTTTTCATCAAACGCTAAATTGCTAACTGTGATAAACGGATGTATTTTCAGAGATGGCATGATAAATGTTGAGCCAACATGTTTGCAATAAGGCTTATCTATTGTAGTGTTGTCACGATACAAAACTTTCCAACGTGATTCCGATACTAAGGGATAGACTCTTTATTCAGTGACTAGAATTAAATCATACTACTATCTTTTACATTCCCATGCAGCGTTATATCTATGTAATCCCTCAGTTGTCCAGGTAGGTTCCATAGTGGTCCATTGGAGAATACTAGTCTATGTGGTCTTGTACTTTTCTGATACAGCTCAAGATCATTCAAAAGCTACTCAGGAAAGGTTGATTTCTGTCCTGCGAATGTGTGGAAACCTGCTCAAATGAGTATCTGGTTTTGATACAGTTTTAATATGGATTAGTGAGTGATTTTTGATATTTTTGACATCTATTGTATCCCGTCCTTTTTTTTTTCTGCATAACCTCAAAGACTTAGTTCAAGCAGGCTCGCCACCATTCCTCTCCAAACTGTATGTATTTATTGCCAACTTAGTCACTTTTCCCACACAACTTAAGGCATTTTCCCATTAGTTTTTAACCTAACATGAACCATGCCTTTGTTTCTGTTGCAGACTAGTGCCTTGAGGCAGACACTTCTGATATAGCATTAATAAATAACAATGGTCTGACAGTTCACTTAACAACTAGCGCTGTCATAAAAACGCTGGTATTGTGTATCCTCTCCCAAAGAAACTGTAAGCTTTAAAAAATGTGTTCATAAAAGTGAACTATTATTCCTCTGCTGTACTTTTTTGTCCTTATCCACAGTTACATTGTAAAGTGTGGGTATGCTAGGTTTAATGGTGCCAAAAAGCAAAATGGAAGTTCACAATAACCTCTAGGTTCTCTCTGTTGTAATTTTGTTGCACTGTTGTAGATTATAACGTAACCGATTTGAGTTTGAAAATGCTCCTGTAACATTTATTCAATAATAATGTGAATATTGATCAGAGCTGTTGCTGGATCTTCTTCCGCAGAGCATTGATTTGTGCGTTTATTCTTACAACCGTTTCCTCCCAGACATTCAAATAAACACCAAGGTTTATCATTGTGACACACCGCCAATATACAGCGCTCCAAACGGGATCTTTTATTGTCATTTACAACATAACTATTAGTATTTAGATGGCTGGAAATGGCTGAAAACATTTTTATTTTTACATCACTTCAGGCTTAATGTTGCAATGAAGGAAAGATACCAGCACCGGAGTAAAAAAGTTACGATTAGATTTGCGATTTATGAGTGTGCATTGTAAACAACTTCAGGGGCATTAACATTTGAGTGAAGACTGAGATATGAACTCATAACCTAATACAAGAATCTCATGCATTTGAAAATATGTTTGTAGAGGTTTAAACTACAAAAATATATTTTGTTCTCTGCAGAACACATTGTAATTGCAGTCTTTCTGATTAGATAATGGCTCCAGCTCAAATTGCGATTTAGAATTTTTTTGATAATAATAAAATGGACCCTTCTTCATGTTTGGTGATCTGACAACGAGCCAACATGTCAACACTGCATACAGAACCTTTTACCTGAAAATATTGAATGAGTGTGAGTGTCCAACAAGGTTCATGTCTTCCATTAATTTATTTTAATGAGCAAAACTGTCACGTATGAAGTCTGTGTAATCCCTCTGCTGTCCAGGTATGATCCATAGTAAAAGACAAATTTATATCTGTCAACTGGACAAAATGTTGTAGGAGTGAAGATGTTTCATTGCTCATACAAGCCACTTCTTTGGTTCTGGTCAGATCTCTGGTGGACACTGAAGTAACACAATAGCTGTGTTAGTTTCAGTGTAGCTAGCTCCTCCCTTCAGATAGATAAAAGGTAGTGTCTACCAAATATTTACATATTATCATTATTAAGTATTTTGTGTTATATCTAACACCGTAGTTTCAACAGTTACAGCCATCCACTGTGAATATCCTTCTTTCTCATATGCATTAGCCACATTCACCCTAAGAACCTAAGTACACATTTTTACTTATCTTAGAAGCGTCTTGCCAAAACATCTTTAGATCACAGGAAATCCAACATGATAGTAAATGCACTCTAAATAGCCAGAGACAGAGATGGTTGTGTTGAAGTGATGCGGCCAGGCTCAGAGCTCTCCGTTTATCTCTGTGATAATGAGAATGCTTTAGGCTCAGCTCTCTCCTCTGTACACTGTTATTACTGCACAGACACTGACAGCAAGGCAGAAGCAGACTGGGGAAGTCTTCTGCAAACAATCTTTGTGTTATTACAATTATACAAGATATTTTTGTGAGAGTTCATTCTGGGCCTCACCAACAGCATACTCCCACCAGCATACAGAATGTGTAGTAGAATTACAAAGTGTGAATGGTGGTCTGGTCTGTCACTGTACACATGTTTCAGCTTTACTTACTTTGCTCTCCAGTTTTATTTTCTTAATTGGCATACGCATATGATTTTAGCAGCATTGCATAGCCATTTTTGCACAAAAGAAAAAAAACCAAAACTGCTCACTACAGTGATGTACAGATATCCATAAAGATGGCCGACAGCATGTGGCACTTAACCTCACCTACCATTGGGCTCCACAATTTTCCAACCCTGAAGTCAGCTGACCTGGTTCTTTTAAGTCATTTTAGATGAATATTGCGATTTAAAATCTCCAAAATATAACATAATGATCCAGTGATGGCTCTTTTGATGACTGCATCTGACTCTCAGATAAATCTTAGCTGACATTTGTTAACACAATAAGTAATGAATAAATTATATATAAATACAGAAGTAATCAAATCAAGTAATTCTCAAAAATAAACAATACTACGGTAAGAAAACCATTTGGCTCCATCTTTATGCACTGCCTCAACTAACATGTTCTCAGCTGTTTTCCCTCATGCGCGCTCTTAAAGTGACAGTAACATATTTACGTAAAACTTCAATTATGACAATCCTAAGATATTTTCCAAAATCAACATTAATGCAATAAAACAAGTGTAGCTTATACATATAAATCAAATATTAACATAAAACATCATTTATTAACATTAACATATTAACACTGAATTTGCATGCATTACCAAACAAACCAAATCTTGGCTCCCACAGATCTTCTTAAAAAAAATATTAACAATACATTCAGAGACTTCTTATACTCTAAAATTGTTGGTCTTGTTTAAAAATTCACACATTTAGTTGTATTCAGAGTAAAAAATATTGTATGGCTCTCACAGAAATACATTTTAAAATATGTGACTTTTTTTGGCTCTCGGCTAAAAAGGTTCCCGACCCCTGTCATAGATAATAACTATATCACAGACACAAGCACAATATGTCTTCATGTTATCCCAAAATCCCTTTTTTGTTCCTTTTGGCTTGACAAACTAACTACAGAATGCAATGTAATAAATTCAACAGCTGATCATATTTTTGGTTTCCACTAACTGAGAATTGTTCAAAATGTGACAGATACAGGGACATATGTACAGCTCGTTAGTTATCTGTGTGATGTATTGTGTTGGTATTTCCCATTTTCTTCAGGCCATTATTTGCAGAGTCCAGAGATCTACCCGGATACTTCTTTGTGCTTCTGAAGTGGAACAAGACGGATTATGATTGTCCAAGCCTTATCTCTGACACAGCAGTTTTATATTTCCAACCCGGTTCTTCTGAATATTATCTGTACGTGTGAGGGAGCGGGCTGTGGACATTGTTAACTTCTCTCCCAGTGTTAAATCGATATCACCGCGTTTCAGGTTTCGCAAATGAAAAATACAAGCAGATGTGATCAATGGACAAGAGTGATGTGTGACTGCAGGTAAAGCCTGGTAGAATGTGTAACTGTAGAACATTCATAACAAATAACATGCGCCCAGAGGTAACACCAGGTCAGCTAGAAGAATTAAGGACTAAGACTAGTGAGACTATAAATAGCACCATACAGTCGCTATAGATGCAACAACTACATGCAATTTTCTGCTTTTCTCAGATTTTGCTTATCTTTATTTCATATACATAAATATACAAACAAAACAAATAAGTACATAAGTCAATTAAAAAAATTAAAAACAGGTCTGACTATAAATGCTTGTCACCAGATTATTAAATTGCATGTCCTTGAAATGTATTCCATTTTTGGGAAGCAAAATAGCCAAAAGCTTTTTCCCCCCCATTTCAGTTCTGGTGAAGCCAGTTTTTATACTTTTACAATCATCTGTATTGAAAGTTCCTGTATCAATGTTCAACAAGTGAGATATTCAGGCAGTCTATCAAGTAGTCCGTTATAAATATATTTTATATTCAGTTTTATTCTCTCCTAACAGATAGCGATGGCCAACCTACTTTTTCATAGAGTGCAGTGATGGGCACAATATATGACCATTTCAAATAATAATAGCGGCTGCAATCATTCAGATAATATAAAGCCTTATGCAACAAACAAAATATCCTATCTTTTTTATAAAGAAAATATGACCTGTTGTTTAGACCTCTGCTAACATGTTCTGAAATGCATGAAATGTTTATCAGTCTTCTGTCAAATGAGACTGAAGTTGTTTACAATGTGCACTCTGAACTGAAATCCTCCATTTTAGACAAATCACAAACTGAATCACTATAACAATACTAAAAATTGCAATTGCAATTACATATGCTGTGTTCCAAATCGGAAGTGCTCATGGGCGCGCTTCCGGCTCCATCAATTCTGGCTCCGATTCACTTTACATTGAAAATTGTCACCCCCTCAGTAGGCTTAAAATGTTGGTCTTAAAATGTTTGTATTAATCTGCTCTACATGATCCTGGTATTTTTATTTTGCTTTTATGTCAGGCGAGAAGGGGTGTTACCTTCAACAACCAGTCACACCAGATTGGCCCTATGGCTGCTACTTGAAGGCGGTTTTCCAAATAAGGAGCCGAGTCGGTTTTCCAAATAAGGAACTCCAAATTCACCCATATAACTGCTAGCCCCAATGACCTTCACTGGACTAGAGTCAAACACTATGGGAGACGTCACACTCACTTAGTCCATTTCTTTATACAGTCTGTGTCTTGCAGTAGATTTGGCATTTACAAATGTTATTTACAACAAAAAGGTAGACCGTGCAACTACTTTTGTGTTGGCTTATTTCTGTTATTCCGTCAGATATTACTTTCAGAGCTGTGGTTGATGTGGTGTTTATGTGAATCAGGTGCGTGGCTTTTCATATGTTACTGTAGATTTCCCATGAGACGAAAACAATCATGTCAGGAGTTCACCCCTTATAGTGAACTCCTGTGTGGAAAATGTAATATTTGACCATCACAGTATTACAGTATAATTTCGTCTTGATGATGAACCCCTTTCCAGCCCAGCCTCATATTCTCTGCAATAACACCTGCTCCAAAGTGGGTCGGTGTACTTATGTCTGGGGACGCAGCTGTTTTATATCATTGTTTATCTCAAGTATTACTAGGACACTTTTATGAATGGAAGATTGGGTGAAGTAATAAGGAAAATGCTGAATTCAATAAGTCTAGGGATATTTAAATGTGTTGAATTGTCATATACACAAATGACCCTTCTCCGGTAGCATGCCGATAGTAACGTAAATCAACAGGTCTATTAGGACAATGATTTCTGTGCTAGGATTTGACAAAAGAAGTAAATACAGTAACACCTCTACTATTTTGTGTTGAAATTTGCATTCTATTGTATTAAAAAGAAGAGTATCTTACTATCATTGTTGAATTTAAAGTAGTATCAAGTATCAAATCTTCACCTTATTGTGTGCAAGTTTGAAATTTTAGTAACATGACCACACTAGCTCTGGCTTTGGGCTCTGTTTCAAAGGAGGTGAATTGCATTGCGGGCTCATAATGGAACCTCTGACCCCCCTTAACCAAAGCAGCCAGCACCAGAGCACCCTGTCAAAGTTTATCACTGTCAACAACTGTCAGCTGTAAAACGCACCAGCAAATGATTTATGAGTGTACAACCACATTTCTGACACTTCCTTCACATCTGCAATTCTCCTTTAAATGCTTTCAATACAAACTGTGAATGGCTGTCTTCGGTGCTCTATCTAATCTAATTCAGTGTCATTTTATTCCTTGTATTTCAATGGTTGATACAGTGGTTTGGGTAATGGTCCATGTAGATTTATTTTTTATTAAAATAGAAAAAAGGCAAATATGATGCTAATGGATCTGGAGTTAGTAAACAGCATAAACTATTCATGCATATCTTGGGTCATAAATTAAGCAGACTGCGATATATTTTTCATGAATAAATTTGCAATTTTTCACCAAAAACTCTGCATAAACAAGACATATGTGGTCAAAATAGAAAACAGTAACTTCCTCAATAATGAAAATTAATATCTCACATTATTCATTCTTGGCTTGTAAAATAAAGTACAATATTTCAGTGATAAAAGTGTATTACTTGAGTATATTGCTGGATTTCAGGTTAGATCACTACTGATAAAGAAACTGGATTTCTGTGCTGGGTCATACTGCTTACAACAGAAGCATAGGCAGACTGGACTGGACTAGACTGGACAATCTATCTACAACAATAACAGCATTCTATAGGCCAATATTATTGAATACATATGGGGGTAGATAAATGGATATCGTTACCTGCAGTGATGAAGTGTGTGTTGTGTGTTGCAGCCATGTTCACAGAGGTGCCTCATGACATGACAGCTCAGCGTGGGCAGGACGTGGAGATGGCATGCTCCTTCAGGGGTGCGGGCATGCCCTCCTACTCTCTGGAAATCCAGTGGTGGTACATCCGCAACCACATGGACTGGACCGATCAGCAGCCCTGGACTACCAACGAGGTCTGACTCAATTTCTGTAGTAAATAGCACTGAAAGGTAGAAGGCTATCGTAAATGTCTCTGCCAAGTCTTTCTTTTTTTTTTTTTTTTATATTTTGTTCTACATTTATCTATTCTTTTGTTATCAACAGTAGAACAAGAGTAGTTTTCACCAAAGCAGCCATTTTGGCACAAAAGGCTGAGAGTACGTTTATGAAACATTATGAAAATATCAGTTTTTTAGTTATTTTGCTTGTGGCTCTGCTGTACAAGGCAACATGTGCAACAGTATGGCCCCTATCATATGATATTAATCAGTCCTTATGATGGAAATTTCTGGTTTTATTTGCAGACAAAGAAACATTTAAGACAGATATTGTATACTACCTTTAAAATTTTACTTTAAACCTTAAACTAACTGGATTAGTTTGAGGACTGTGAAATGAACATGATAGTAATGATTTACATTGTAAAATGTATTTCTGTATTTCTAGGTGTCCCCAGATGAGGAGATGCCAAAAGATGCTACAAAGATAAGTGTGAGTACATGATTCCTAATCCCTTACGTTTGTGTAGAAAAACACATGCTAAATCCCTGTTGTCCACTGTGTATTGTGTATTATTTAGCATATATAGAACATTGTTTACTGTATAGTGTGCCTCTCATGATGTCGTTTGTGTCAGCTATTGGACAGTAAAAGTCAGATTTGGCACTCTCAGCCCTGTAAACATGTGTAGGTGGCTAAGCGTCCTCCAGAGATCAAAGCATCTGCTCAGTCTCTCCCACGCCTCTCCATCTTTATTAAACATGAACGCAAGGTCAGCACAACTTCTACACCAGACCTGCAATACGGCCATTTTAATCAGAAAAAGTAGGAGGATGCACAGGAGAAAAAGTTATTAGCGGAAATTGATGTAAAAGTTTCAATAGTAGTTTGTTGTTCTGTTTAGAAATACTTAAGTTGTGTATTTGATATGTAAAATGGCACAATATTTCAATTTTTATTTGACTGCACGTTTAAAATGTGGTACTTTTCACATTGGTGGCATTTTGTTACCTGTGAACTGCAATATTTATTTAAAACAATTTAATAATAGAAACTGTTCAACTCTGCAGAACTACAAGGCCCCGCTTCTTCATATAGGCATTTAACTGTAGCAAGCAGCAGATTCTCATTAACAAGTTATTTTTTTATTTTTGAAAAGTGGCTATGTGACATTTTAGACATATTTACATGAAGTCTTACGTTATTTAAATAATTGCAACTAAGTGCAGAACAGTCGGTGGGGATAAAGCATAGGTGTACTCAAGTCTCAAAAGCAGGAAAATTCAAGATTACTCAAACATGCATGAATCAATCAAAATACAACTTTGATTACGTTAATAATGAGGGAACACTATGTTTGATTTTGCACATTATGCCACCTTTAAAGTGGGACTAAACAACTTAACTCCACCACATTTCTGAGCTGGTAAACTGGGGAACTAAAGAGGAGAGTAAGGGAGAAGGAGGGACAGGGTCTAGAGGTAGAAGGAACAGTGTGATTGGTCAAACACTTTACACTTTAAACTCTTCCCCTGCAGCCAGGTGTTTGTAATCATAAACAGTTTGCTGTAATCAGGACAGTACAGTGTGATGTCACATACTACTTTAGGTCAGTTTTAGTTTGCACTGAAATTGACAAAACATGACTAACAGACCATGGTATTAATACACTATATACACAGTTGATTTAGTGTTTAATCAAACTTAAATGAATAAGTACAGGGGGAAAAAAAGCCTTTTTACTTGTGAAGAATGTAGGCCCACCTATTATAGTCCCTCTTCTGAAAGTAAACCTAGAAATAACTCATTTTACTTCAGTCAGACACGATTGGCAACAGTCAGGAGTGGAGTTGTAATTACTCTAATAAGAAGGCCTTAAGAACACCCACCCACCTGTTCGATTTTGGCAATGGATTTGTGTGAGGACTCTTTATGTTGGAGGTAGGAGCCTGCTGTGCTTTCAGAAGCACTGTAGAGACTGATGAGAGAGTGGATGTGATAAGATGTGACGCTGCAGATATAAATACTGATTCATTTATCACCGCCTCTGCCTCCTCACTGAGACGATCCCAGATGTCAGCTCGCACTAACAAAACACAGCTCCTAAAGGATTTTATTTTACAAAGATGAGCAGTGAATATTCTGTTTACCTAAGTTATCTATAAGTATTGGTCTACACAGTTTTCCTATTATTAATGCGCTATGGTCTTTCCATCTAAATAAGTACATTGTGTGTGTTTAATACATCTAGCCTCAAGTGTGAAAAATTGTACATCTTGCATCCTGGTTCTAAGAAACACCAGCAAAAAAGCCAGAGATGATTAGATTTTTATGACTATAGTATGACATATAGTTTAGTAGTCACGAAATATCTCCAAAAAGTTGTCCAGAAATTTCAAACAGGCATTTTGAACCTCAGCTGGCTCCCCTTAAGTGCTCAAGGTTTATCTCTCTGAGCCATCTTTAACAAAATACTCTGCTTTAGGTCTCCAGTTGGTTATATTTTTAGGATGAAGGAAGGATTCATATCCTAGCGCATGTTTTGTGGCACTCTTGTATTTTATGAAATAAGTGTATAAAGGTGCACTATGTAACCTTTCTGGGTGGAGATGCTATTGCCTAGAGATACTCCACTGTATCACATTAAAATTATCTGCATTGAAACAAGCAGGTGAATCAAGTTACAGGTCAGATGTAAAAAGTCAAATGTTCAGCAGTTAACACACCTGTAATTAAAGCTGTCATCTGAAGTTAGATTGGCAAAACCTGCCCCTGTTGTATATCACCAATAGATGTTATCTACATTACTGCTGTCTGACTGATAGTGTGCCAGTTTTTTGACAGAAAAAGATCAGAGAGCACAGGTGAGCCTGAACAAATGCCAGGTGAGGGGAGAGAGGAACAGGTTTGACATCTGGCATCTACTTGTAAAAAAATCACATATATTTCCAGGTGGTAGCTTTAAATAGCCTAAATGCATGATAGATGTTTAATACCGTACAACTGTAAAACACTCCAGGCAAACAAAAAAAAAAAATCCCCATAGAGACAAGTAGACGCCCCACCTGAAAAATGACATGTGCACTCTTGACGTGACCAAGATTGCAATGACTTTCAGATTTTATGTCATATCAATTCGTCTTAACCTATGAGCTTTTAGCCTGATCTTCTGTTGGAGTGCCATAAAAAGCATTATATTTAGATACTATTTTCAAACTCCACCCTTAAGGACATATTACTTTATAGTCAACAGGCCACATGATGTTTCTAATTCTGCCTGAGCGAAGAGTAAACACATTACCGTAATTATGACTCCCAGAGGTCTTAGGAGGTGTGCTGGTGTCTGTAGAAAAGGTTAGCGTCCCCTGTTAGCGCTGAGCTGTTAAGAGGCTAATCACCTCCCACTCCTCTGCAGCTTAACCCCAAGAAGCAGAGTGGCACCGTCTCATTTATGGATCAGAAATACAGTATTTATAATCCCCATGGGCTGAGGGAAGGTTCAGATGAGGAGGATTTTTAGGAGGATATGACAAGCAGCACAAAAGTTGAATTCAAATATATTTGTAAGTCCGTTGATGCTCATGTAATAGGTTATAGAATGTTAGTGGTTCAGTGGTTACAGTATTCACCAAAAAAGACTGAGGGTTCAATTCTAGCTCTGACTGATGGTGTCTTTTTGGGCAGGACACTTCACCTCACTAGTCTAATTAAGTGTGAGTGTGAGCTTGGTGGTGAGTGGACATGGTGCAGATTAGATGTAGGCTGTTTTGAAAAATTTGAAAAAATACAGGAATATGTTTCTTTTATTTCCACAATTGAAAACAAAAGATATATCATTATGACGCAAACAGTCAGAAAATCCACCAACTTGTGCACTGTATTGAATGAATTGCCATGCTACAATTACTGATTTCTAGCTCTTCGCTTTTTGTCCAGGTGGTGAAGGTTGTCGGCAGCAACATCTCCCACAAACTGCGCCTGTCCCGGGTCAAGCAGTCTGACGAGGGCACGTACGAATGCCGTGTAATCGACTTCAGTGACGTGGGAGGGGCTCGCCACCACCGCGTACGTGCACACCTGCAGGTTGTCCCGGAAACCGATGTCAACGATAATGCTAACGACGACCATAACGGCAACTTTGAACCGTTGGACGACACCAAGAAAGCCATTGTCGCTACCAGGGGGGCAGAGCATCACGCCAAAGACCACGCTCACCACCAGAATCACAGCAAGAGGCCTAGTAATAACCCCGCCCCTCACCATGGCCACTCACACAAGGCCAAAGAGCTGAAGAGGAGGGACAGTAGCAATGACTGCGCCGATGAGGCTAGCTGTGCTCTGTAGACGGCTGCTTATCCCACCACAGTGATGTATTACACAAGGATTGCATAACATGAAGCGTGTCAAGGCATAAAAAGCTCCTCTTCCCCCCACGCTGTTCCATGTCGAGCGGTGGAGGTGGAAGAAACCAGCTTTTTTTCTGTCCTGTCCAGGTCGCGTGTGCAACTGCCCACTGTCTGTCAGGCCTTGCTTCACTCAAAACAGAAGCTGCGTGTAGATATAGGCAGCTCCACCATTCTCTGGTCCTCGCGCCAACAAAGACTATGATTACCCACAATGCTCTGCCCCGCTCTCATACTTCTCACAGTGTGTAAATGATAACCTGCTCTTACACTCATTCTTCTTTCACTGCCTTACTCTGTCATCGAGCTCACTCTATGTATGACAGGTTTTTGTAACTGCAGGAGCACTTTGCTTTCATTTTGCAGGAGTTGTACTATTATGTGAAATGTTATTGTCCATTTCTAGAATGTGCTTATCTCTAACTATCAACTTGTCATTTTTTTGGCCTTGGTATTACAGTATTTTTTGTCATGAATGTTTTCAAAAGTTCTCAGTTGAAAAATGATCAGATTAATAAAACATGAACTATACAAAGGACTTCTTATTTCATAGTTTAACATTCAAATATATGACTGTAGTGATTCTTTGTTTGTATATTCCATACTTGTTTTTGGCTAACCCTTTATAACATACATTAAAAAGGGAGCCTAACTTTAACCATGACGCAGGATTACTGCTTCAGCTCATGACCTAATATTACAACAGAAATATGACATGGAAGAATTTCTGGAAAAAAACAAAAAAAAAAAAAAACTAACTAAAAAGTAAAGTTTGCCTGAATTAGCTAATTGAAGCTGGATTTCATCAAGGTCTCACCAAAAGCAATTAAAAATCGCCTGAAAGTGTTATCTTTGAATAAAAGTAGCGACAGTGTGAAACAGCTCCCTGCACACATTTGTTTGCTCTCCAGTCATCCCATAGACCTGGTTTAAATTACCGGTAACTATCATCCTCAAAACTAGATTTTTGCAAGTTTATTCACTCACATATTCTTTTCATGTCTGGGAACTAAAGAACTGAACTGAATGAATAGGAGAAACACAGCAATAGTTGTGTGTAGTGTGTGAAGAGCAGTGGTGTGTTCTGTGTTGCATAGACCCAGAGCTCATCCATCACAAAGCCTCAATCCTGTCCACGACAAGCCTCTAAGCCACTCTGTAAATATAACTGTATTATAGCAAATAAAGTCAGTGCATGTTTAGTAATTTTCTTAATAACTTTTTCAGCCAACCATTCAAAAAACAATGTTTATTGAAGAAATCATTTTATCTGTCTCAAGTCAAGTGTTGTAGTACAATACTGCTATTGGGTTTCAGACATGTGCTCACAGTTGCCCTGTGTGTGGTCCTGTTTATATTATGTTTATAATATGTGAGTTATAGAGAATTTCAGTAGCAGTCTCAGCATTCTTGGAAGTGTTGAGTACTTGTTGCATATTTTTGGCAGATTTGTTTGTTTTGCTTTATTTTGTCAACTTGTTTAAGTGGCTAATTTTCACAGTTCTATTTGCATATATGATTATTATTTATTGCAAATGATCGATTCATACCTAATATTTGGTCTTGACTACAACATTTGACTCTCACATACTCTTTTGTGGAGTAGAGGAATTGTATTTCATTGGTCTGCGTTGCTTTACCCTCTCCCAAAGTGCTGTACAGACAGATGAATGACCCTCACAGCTGCTCAATGGGGATTCCCTCTGATGTATCTTAGTACGGACTCAGTGTTACTCCAGTCTACAGTACTGTATATGTGCAGGGCCAAAGCTTCTTAGTGAAGAATACAAGCCTTGTGCTGCCATGAAACTCATCTCAATGCTGATCAGATACTGCTAAAGTCAATGTTGTTTGTGGTGGAGGCAGCACTGGAGAAAGACATGCCTGTTCATATCGCCTCAAATTAACCCGGCCCTCACATATCTCGCTGTGCTGCATTAATATTTCAAGACTAACTATATGCTTCTGTTTCAGCACATTCAAAAGAGGGACTATGGGACTGTTCTATCTTGATTATTAAGACATTTGAGTTGTGTTGTTTTGTAAACAAAAAAAAATGTTAACACGGAAAGAGAAGTGTAAATTTCTTCTAGAATGTTTGGTCTCACACTAAATGTATGCCTTTATCAAATAAAAAGATATTGTATACAAAATGAATATTAAGTGTCCTTACAATCTGTAAAAAAGTTTCCATTGTTAATTTGTCTGGGATCCAGAATACACACTTCTTGCAAAGCTATGAGTCTAGTCACCGGTGAATCTCCTCAGTTTGAAATGGGCGTGATTGACGAGATGAAAAACAGTCCCCTGTGACATTATTGTGGCATCACCATCTAGATTCTAAAAAATATCAACAAATATTTCAACAATATCAACTGGAAGTAGCAGCAACATTGGTGATGGTAATAGTGCCAGAATAGTTACAGAACGTAAAGGTTTGTGTAATTCAATTTGTTTTTCAGTTCCACACTAACAAGGTCTCCACTGAAAACTTTTGTGAAGTTCTCTCCACAGCAATGTGGTGACAATAGGGATAGGCAATTAATAGTTTTTTTTTTTTAGATCAAGATTCAGTCTCTGTCACTAAGCATGTGGTTTGTATTACATGTCACGAGTTAAAAGTCTTATCTTGTTTATGTTCATGAAACCAATGCTGAAAGCCATTTTTATTTTTGTTATTGCAGAGAAATCAAATCTAATCGAAAATCAGGATTGATCTATAGAAGAAAAAAATCATAGCTGATTTTAACATGGTTGTCATGGTTTAATCAATAAACCTTTGGGTTAGAGGGCAAGCTGCTTTATCTTCTGTCACTTTTTCATTTTGAATGTAAACCAACCTTCACTGACGTAGACTTTCTGAGAGATGACAGGGCTAGCCCCCTCACCACCAGGGTTATCTAGGTTCTTGTATGGTTCTTGTGCCACTGTAGCCTCTGCTCTGAGCCTGGGTGTCCATGTCGGCTTGTCTGTATGCATTAAGTACAGCCCATATTAGGCCGCTAGCTGTTTGTAATAGGTGCTGCCAAAGCCCTCCTGTTGTTGCAGATGACTAATGGTGCCATTGTCAGGGCTGGCAGCAGGATAAATAGAAACATGGCGCTATGAGATAAAGAGGCGCTGCACGGTGTGAGCTAGCCTGGTCGCTAACCGCTAACACGTAGCCCACACGCTCACACATTCATTATGGAGCAATGAGGTGGAGGCAGCTGCTCCTATCACAGCCTGATAACACGCACACTTCCTGTTTCCTGCACTTAAAGGGAGGTTAGGCAATTTCTGTCACCAGGGAAAAATCTATTAAAAAGAGAAATTCAGGACATAAAGTGAATGGGCTTAACCAAATATCAGATAGGCTTCTAGAAGCTGGGATATTAAGCATTTATGTTTTGCAAATTTAATATTTTGAAAAGTTTTCGATCTGATCCTCAAGATGGTAAAAATATTCTGTACCATGTGCCTGCTGTGGCAAAAAAGGCACAGTTCTGGTGCCTGGCGTTCAAGTTGAAATTCCAGGTTCCAAGGTGATAACAAAAATATAGAAAACTTAGTAAATGGCTGCACATTTTATCTTAAAAAAACAATAGTAAGTACAATATACTGTGTTTTATGGAATAACAATGAGCAAATTGAGAAGCTGTTACTGATTTTTGATTCCAACAAGATTTCCAGATTTCAGTAGTCCACATCCACCAATTACAGAAGTCTATCCATCTTCATCATGAGCCTGGCATTGCTGTCTGTGAATCAAACTCCTCTCTGAGCAGTATCATTACATTGTCCGTGTACTCATCCCTAGGACGTCCCATGCCAGAGAGGCGCACAGGCCGGAGGTCCGGGTGAGGCGGGGAAAAGTCAGAGGGACAGTGTAGTTCATTAAGGACAAACCAGAATGTGTCCGGATCCACCTGGATTAAATGTCGGAATACACTGTGGAAAGAGAACAGACGGTGAATGATTAAAACAATAATATAGCCTAGTGCAAGAGACTATTTTTTATATTGATGACTTTGGAGACTCAAAAATAATTTAAGTACATCATTATAATGAAAAACAACAAGTCTTTGGCTGGCTTTTCTCTGCTCAGACCAACTCTTGTATTTGATCAGTGAGCATGAGACAGACCTGTGTTCTTAATGAGCCTACAGTCTGAGTCCTGTCTGCTCCAGCCCTCCACTGAAACACTGCAGCGTCTGGGAGGATGGAGATTTTAATTAAACTGATGTTCTACAATAATGACGAGGAGCTGAATAAATAACCAATAAAGGCAGGGTAGTTAAAACACAAGTGTGACGGTTGTGGTAAAAAAATTAACTACAATATTTTTGCAATAATGCCATGGTTTAGAGTGTCAAGGATGGTGTAGAGTACATATTTTATCTCAATTATGTAATGGTTATTTGCTGAATACACATTTAATGCTAGTTCAATAATTCAAGACAGTAGATTATTTTAAAAGGGAATTGGACATTTGTTTGGGTTAATCAATTTGTGTTATATATAGTCTTGCTATCTCTCCTCATATAATGTACGGTATAACGTTCTACAGTCATTCTACAGTCAGTACTTTTAAACAGAATGTTAGAGTAATAGTACCATGTGTCCATCACTGCCAACAGGAAGTGAAGAAGTGAAGACCCTTAGGACTTCTCCCTAGCCCAGTATATACTGAGGCAGGGTCCACCCTAGAGACCTGTCCACCCGTCAACCTCACTGACACCCACATCCTGCTACAGTCTGTGATATCCTGATTTAGTGTGTCATGTGATTGCTCAACTGTCAGAAATGTGATTTGGCTAAACAGGCAAAGTGAAGGACATAGTATAGAATAATGTGTATCTACAACACAGCATATACACCCAGGGTTAGGGTTTGGAGCCAGTCCTGCCTCAGTCCTACCTCAGACAGGCTTCCTGGAGTCTGGCTGGTTGTCTGCAGCTGAGGTACAGCAAACATGCCTCGCACACTTTATCTAGATCCTCTTCACCTAGAAAAGACAAAACAGAATGCTTATTTTATTGGCACATCATACAGTTTGTTTAAATGGATCTAGTTATGGGTAAAATGTCAGTATGCCTGCATTATACTGTAAATTACCATACTATATTCATATATTATTGTGTGTTTACTTATGTTCATTTATCTTCATCTATGTTACCTGACTTGGACCCAGTGAGCAAACTATAGTAGGCATCATTCATAGTATTCATTCATTCATTCATTCACTTTTTTTTAGATTTTCATTTGGCAAATCAGCACTATATTTCAAACCAATTAAGAATAAAATAACTCAACATAATGTCAACTCAAGCAACTCATGAAACTACCCAATAACATTTCCAACAAACCAAAAATAAGCTCTCCCTTGAAATCAAAACTCAAAGCCAGCTTGGTAGCAAAAGGAGGCATTTCAAATCTTAAATTGGAAATAGAGAGCAGTGGAGATGAAAGAGTATGAGAGGAGCAGATGAAAGGGGAAATATAGATCCTGCCTCGACTTTAACTATACTTCCCGTCTTAATGAGCCCAGAAGAGTGCTCTGGAAGCACTCATCCCAGACAGAGTCCATACATGCAGTACATATTTCAGTGATAGTTACTGAAATGTAAAGAAATGGCACCGTATACTGAAATATATAAATAAAAAAAGCAAAAACAAAAAAAAACACTGGAAAGCGCTGAAAAAGTTAAGTTCATTTTTCTCCTGCATCCAAATCTCCTTCTCTTCTCCCACACCTAATTGGTATGAATTGTAGACGCTCACACAGGATTGCTTCGCCTCACTTAAACTGCACTATTTCTGCTTTAGCGACATGACACTGCGGTTGGAGAAGGATGGAAAGAGCACCCCAGAAACATGGCACAATCCTCTCCGTGCGTGAATACCGATTTGGCTCCTTCTTTTACCTTTGGGATGTCCTCAGCAAGCCAATTACCCGGCCTCCAATTCCCCAAAAGAGAACTGCGGCAACACAAACCAACTCAAGCAAATCATTTACCTCCAAATTGGCAATGTTATTTCTTATTCATTTGCAACAAAGTGTTCTGCAGCCTAGCCTTTCTTGAATCTTGATTCCACAAAAGACTAAAGCCCAGAAATTAATGAAAGAAGTTTCTAAATAACCGCATTTTACTTTGAAAAATATATGAAGGGTTTTATTCCACGAGAAACTGGACTGGCTTGTGGGCTGAATTAGCCAATGGACCTATAGCAAAAATTATGCGTTTTTAAAATGAGGCTTGAAAGGTGACCTAGTTTGGTGCTTAGGAGGATGGAATAAAGTCTGCAGGGAATGAGGTGATGGAGAGAGAGATACAGAGATAAAAAGATAGTGAGTGAGTGAGTGAGTGTACAAGTGGTCACTTTAAATTTGATAGCAACACTAACTCCTAACTACAATAACTTCAGAATAAATGTTTACATAATCTGCCCCAATAATATAGTGGACAATCTTAAAAATGTATAGTAATTATGTGAGCTCCAGGTCATTATAACCAACTTGGGTCTAACACACCATTTTAACCATAGAAATGATCTTTAAATAAATAAATAAATAAATAAATAAAACTGTTTGAAGAATGTTTGTAGCATAGACTATTTTTAGTTACTTTTGAGAGGCAGGGCAAAGCACAATGGGACATATTCACAACACAGGAGCTATGGCTGATGAGTCTGTTTGATGAGTCTGTTTCACAATGCATGAGATGTAAAATCAATCTAAAAGATATACTTAGATCAAATGCATGTATTATGGTAGCCTTCACACTGATTTTGTTTGAAATATTGAGTTAATATCAAAGTGAGAAGGAAATGAGGCCTGAATGTGTCATTGGCTCTCTTGTGGGGGGTAGTCTCCTCATAGGGAGAAACCTAATGGGAAAGGTTCATTGAGGAAATGCCATGATCATGATGAGCAACCAGGCAATTTCAAGCCATTTGGTCAAGTGCAATTTACACACAGCACGAGAGTGTAATGGCTTTTTAACAGAACGGTTATGAGAGGGCACAAATGGCTTTTTTTGGTACTAAGGTAATAACAAGTAATAAAAGATACACTGATACCATAGTGAATGCAAATATACTTTGTTATTAAATATCCTTAAATGTAATCTACATGTATGTAGATCTATAAAAATCTAGTGACTAGAAAACAGTGTTCAAGCATATTTTCTACTGTTGCCAAACCTTGTAAGACGTAATGTCTCATACATCGACAGTAATATGGAACATCATAACATTTTTCATTATAACATTCAATAACTGCCTGCTAATTGCATAGTGAAGTTTTCTATTCAAGCTTAAATTATACAAGTCTGCCCTCTTGTGGTAGACAAATGCATTGATGTTTTACTGAAATCAAAAATGTGTCAAACATTTAACAGAAAGTAAAGCCACATTTTACATATACGAGATCCTAATTATTACCATCCATAAAACAAAGTGATGTTTTATCCAGTTCTTTTAGTGTCACTACCTCAGAATCTCTCAGTCTTAAATCAAAAGTCACCAGGGTACTTTTATGACATAAACCTCTAATGCAACCCTGTCCTTTATGCGTGGAAAATAATTAAAAGAATTACTTGAACAATGCAACTCTTTTCGTTTGATGAATAACCTTATAAACACAAAAGATGTGCTGTGAGTCTTACCCAGGTCCAGCCTTTGACACAGAGAGCCCATCCCCTCCAGAACAGCCAGTTGTAGTTTGAAGGCCAGAGTGTGGGAGTAGACCGGTCCAGCTCTGGCACTGACTGGAGCCTGGCGGACCAGAGACGAGCACAGCTTTGGAAGAACTTCTTTGGAGACTCGCCTCCTCAGGAAATCTCCACAGGTCTCCCCTAGAGTACACAGCACCTGGAAGAGACAATACACAACATTTACTACTTTCAAACAATGGAAAAGAATATCCACTATCCTAATAGAAAGTATGTGGTAAGGATTCATTTTAATTTCATTCATTTTCATCCAGCCATTCAATTTCAATAATTTCAGTATTTGTATTGCTGTAATGCTAGGCTTGTTTCATAAAGTACCACATATTGAAGATAACGTTATGCCACTGATAATTTAACCTCAGAGCATTAAAATCTCTGTATAGTTTTTTTTTCCCCCTCAAAAGAACATACCCATATACCCTCAATAATTAATGTTGCACACAAGAAATGGGTCGTACCCTGAAGGCCCTAAGTACAGCTAGTGGGTCGTCCGCAGTCAGTCTTTGAAGCAGAGCAGGCCAACAGCGATGGACCATAGGAAGCAGCTCATTCTCCATTTCGCTCAGAACAGCTATACACAACTCTAACACATCCAGCACCTGAAAACGTAAACAAAAAAACAACGAGATATAAGTGCTAACCTTTTTGTGCAATTTTAGCTCAGGAAAGACTGACTGATAGTAGAGAATATCCATAAACTGTTGTGCAACCAGGAATGAATAGAAATACATTTTACGGTAAACTAAATGTAAGATATTGCACCTTGAGTCGTAATCTGAGGTTTGGGTCAGACATTAGGTGAATGCAGCGCTCCATAACATCTTTAGTAATCTGAAGATGATTAGGAAGTTCTTTTTTCACATCAGGACCTCCAATATCATCAACATCAGGTTCAGAGACAGGTGGGACATCTGAAAACAAAGCATAGACACACAATGATTTATAATAACCACCAACTCTAAGCTTGAAATAAACAACACTTTTAACCTACCATCTACAGTGTCCTCCATGTCATGCTCTATGCCGATGCCCTCTGCCAGCTCTTTCTGTTTTCTGTAATCCAGCAGGAATTGGCCAATGCTGAACTCTTCTTGGTCTGTGGTTCTGTGCTTGGATTTACTCAGTTCTCTGGATGTGCACCGACTGGAGGGAAACCACCTTGCTATGCCAAAAAACAAGTTTAGTAAGTAAAGTAAGTAACAAAATTGGGAACAATTAATAAACACAGTAAGAAGTGCTATACGGTTATTTAAAACAATATTGAAAATGTAAGGAAAGTTTAATGATATTTGATGCATTTGCTCTTCTCATTAGCATGCCCTGAGCGGTCTTACCCAGTGCCTTCATCAGTGCATGTAACACAGAGCAGAACAGAGCAGCTGTGTGGTCATAGCTCAGGTCCAGAGCTGTTAGCACATCCTGCACAATGTCCCCCACCAGGGGCAGCATAGAGCAGTCTGAGTGAGTCAACATCACCGTCAGCACCCGAGGAGCCTGGGCATAATAGCACAGCACTCAGAAAAAAGTCAAGAATAATGAGCAGATAATGAATTACTAAGAAATATATTCTTAATTATATTGTTTTAAGTTTAAAGGCTAAAGTGAATGGTCCTAAAATATAAAAAATAAAACATAACAGTAGGGATTGACCTGTTCAAAGGGATGCTATACAAATCTTATGTAAACAATCGATTTTTTTAGCCATCCTCTTTTTATATCATTTATTCCAACCATTTCAACAATTTATTTAATACAGTATGTGTATGTTATAAAGGTTTACATTTTACAAAAATAAAAATAAAAAAGTGCCAATAAAATAGATATCCCACACGGCAATACCTCATATGTTATAATGTTTAATAATAATGACAATTGGGTGAAGCACAAATCAGAATACACCGATATTGCATGTTGTATCTCGTGTTGTGGTCCTTACCTGTGGGTGCTGACTGAGCCTCTGCAGATTAAGAGAGATGTCATTGAGCAGGTAGTCAGAGTTCTCATTGATCAGCTCTTTTAGTGACGGGTAACCACATGCCTTACATATGCCCCACATACAGTCTAACGCCGTCTGGCTAACCAACAGGTTCTCTTCTCCAGCCTTCTCAAAAACTGGGTATAATGAGGTCATCAACAAGGGACAGAAACCCTGGCCCAGAGCCTGAGCGAAACATGATATGCCCTCAAGCTGGACACACAGCTGCCAGATGTTACTGTTGAGCTGATGGAGGTGTGAGGTGGAGGCTGGTGCACCAAATGGAACCAGATGGAGAGGGTCTGCCGGGGAAGTGGTCTCAGTGTCGGAGATGGAGAGAAGTCTGGACGGACTGAGCAGCTACAGAAGGAAATGTGAAACAAGTTGATTTTTTTGTACAATTATCTTAAATTGTGTAAATAATTGTCAACATCATAAAGCATTAGTAACAGTAGGTCATAAGTGATGCTACCAAGTGTGTTATGAAAGTAAATGTCATAGGAAGCTACATCTTTTCTGAAAGTTGAAAAGTGACAGCATTAACAGAAGAAAATAAACACAATTTGTTGATATTTTGTCTGTAGAGCTTCAAAATATCCAGAGCAAGGTCAGTAAGGCTGTGTATATTCTGCACATTTATGTAGAGCACATATTTTACAGCACAGAAGTTTATCTCCAAGCATCAATGGCCCTGAAGCTGCAGGCCCACAGAGATCCCTTCTCCTCTGGTCTGCTTAATAATTCAGTCCTGACAGCTCACTGCAGGAGCATGGAATCTTACAGCAGCTCTGCTCTTCAAATAGTGCATTTTACACCAGGCTCAGAGCTGGGGAGGAGCTCGCTGCATTTAGAATGAACACTACTTAAAACTTCAGAGTGCCATTCTTTTCAATAGAACAATTACTTCTTACACGTGTACAGCCCCTACCTTACACACAGTTTTATCAAATGTGAATAATATATTTTTAACAATATTCATTCCAATACAAGCTTATAGACAATTATAACATCAAATGGAAAACATATACTTATAGAGAAGATAACTTAACCAAAAACATACAATAAATAGTTAGTGAGTAAAGGGTAAACATGATGCTGAAACTCACCTTTTGGTCTTGTTTGTCTCTATCTGTCTCCTCACTGACTATCATGAGGTGCCAGTTGTTGACACTGATGTATTCTTCTATGATGGACTCCACTGCTGCCCTAAGGTCCTCCTCAGTACAGGGTCCAGCGGACAAACCCTGTCCGCCTGTTGCTACGGCAATACCAGCAGCACCCCTGATAATCTCATTCAGAACCATTGCAGCCTGTTTTCTGTATACAGAAGACTGCCTGTACAGGTCTAGGAAGTGATCAGTCAGAAGGTAGAGGTTGCCATAGTAACCTATAAATTAAATGTTTACAAAAAAGTATACAAATAAATTAACAATTACAATTTATTAAAATGTCACACACCCTTGCAAAGAGCTTATGGAAAAAAAATCCCTATGTTCTTTTTCCAACTACTGCTACTACTTGTACACTGATTGTGAAAATAAGCTATTAGTGCAGTGACTTCTACCTTTCTTACCATTGTTGTAAAATATTAACACTGCTTTTACTGTAACTACTATGTCATAACTACTACTTACTATGTCATAACTACTACTTACTATGCCATAACTACTACCTCCATGTGCACCCCTCTTAAATCTGTATTCTGACGTACTTACCTAATGTGCGGCAGATCTCCATGAGCACAGAGAAGATTCGGTCATCTGTGAAGTACATAAAATGTTTCCTGTGCACATGAGCACTTGAGCCAGACTCAATGTCCGTGTCAGTGTAGCTCTTCTCCTCCACGATCCGAACGTCCATCACATCCAGCTCAAGCACCTGTCAGATCAATCATAAGAGGAATGACTCCAGCTTTACTCATTTTTCTTAAGCCATAAAATCTATAGCACCAGAGCTTTAAAATGATGAGCAGTAGTTTGGAACCAAACAAATGGCCAGTACATGAAGGCACTGCCCAGTTTCACAGATGGGCAGACATGTTTTCATCAGCTAGCCAGAGAACAGCTGTAGTTACTTAGAATGCAACGATACAGTTTTGTTATAATTTGATATTCATGTCAATATTGATATATTTTGTGAAAGCATGGTATGAATAATTTGCTGGATTAGTAATATGTGAATATTGAGTCACTTATTGTATTGTATTGTGAGTGTCGGATATTAAACAATTCAGTTTTATATTAAGTATTCTTAGTAGCTACACGTAAGCCATTATATATATTATTTGTATGCATTACCTAAAATGGCAAAATTCCAATTCTGGAGACAAGTGACAGAATTACTTCCTTCCCTTTTGGACTGCTGCATCCCTCACTCACCCTCAAGCTACCTACTAGGAGACACATCCCAATTTAGCCTAGACCCAACTGAAACTAAACTGCTCCTAGTAGCCCTAACTATAGCCAAGAAAACAATATTTATTGACTGGAAATCAAAAAGCAAAATCAACCTCAACCAATGAAAAAAATCTACTCCTTGAATACAAAAAAATCATTCACA
This sequence comes from Periophthalmus magnuspinnatus, assembly GCF_009829125.3. NCBI lineage: Eukaryota > Metazoa > Chordata > Actinopteri > Gobiiformes > Gobiidae > Periophthalmus > Periophthalmus magnuspinnatus. The sequence continues at coordinate 20,801,635 of NC_047132.1, forward strand.
ATTATTGATACAAAATAATCTATCTAATTATTATTATTACTAAGATTATTATTATGTCTTTTGCTTCCCTTCTCTGTTATATATTTACTTTTTCCTGTGTTTTCTCTGTTAAAAGTGGCTCCTACATTATGATTATTATTATTTATTGTGTATATGTTTATGCCTTAGATAATTTCTTATAATAATTAATTCTTAATAATATATTATGGTATATACTCTCATCATCATTATTAGTATTTCAAGCAGTTTATATCATTATTATCATTATTATTATTATTATTACTACTACTATTAATTTATTTAATTTTTTCCCTCCATTTCTAGTACTTTCCTCTGCCGTCTCCACCTTAACCCCTCCAAAATCATGGAAATATCACACACAGATAAACACACACACCTTGGTGTGCCTTGGTGTGCCTTGGTAGCACTTGTCACTACTGTATATACATGATCACTGTGTTTGTCTTTCATTAAATAAATAAAGAGAAGATTTGGCAGAAGTACACACATGATGTACATGTAACATAATGTATAGAGCTTGGGATTGTGACATCCAAATACACAAAACCAATGGAGAATTTCAGATACTAAATACTAAACTTAGAGTTTATTACCGGTAAATGTTTTCTATCACGATAGAGTGATAAATGTGGCTGGGTTTTTTTACGCTTCTTCCTGAACTCTATAATGCAAACAAATGATATCGTGAGGTCCTCAATGGCTTTTTGTATTGAAGGAGTGTTTCATAATAATTCCCTTGTTAACTATTTAACATTACCTGCATTAATGCCTTTGAGACCCTTTCCAGATGTGCAGCAGAGGCAAGGACAACAGACACTAAAGGGCCCAGCAGTTTGACATATCCCAGAAACACATTGAGGATGAACAGCTTCTTCTGGTCGTCTGAGGTCCTCATGAGACGAGGCAGGGAGGTGCATAAAGAGTGGAGGTTCTCTGACAGGACATCTGTGAATGTCTTAGAGATATTTCTACTGCTGTCATCTCCACAGTTGATCTGCTGGTTCCTCTGGGAGACCTCTCTAAGTGCTATCTCGCATCTAAAGAAACATTGAGATTGTGTTAATAAAAAGAACTTAATAAGGTCTACTTCTCGGCTAGAATGGATTGTATACCAACATAAGATGCAGTGGCTGTAGTGACTCAGCAGGAGGTCCAAAGGAAAACAATAAGCAATATCACATTTTGTATTAAAAGAAAATAAAATGGAAGAAAACCATATGGGAACATAAAAATAGCAAAACTGACATTACAATATTGCTTTGTTATTTTGTATAATCCACAATCTACAATCCAAGCCTACCTGTCTCTTATCCTGGGTTCATCATCATTGATGGCTCCCACAAGTGCATCCAAAAAAGACCCCATACACTCTGCCAGAGACTGTCCACATCTCTGTAACAGAAGGTCTGCCAGCTCCACCAAGGCCAGGCGGACCCTCCAGTGGCGATGGGCTGAAGTGCAGGAGACAATCTTTTTTAGCAGCACACAAAGTCGGGCTGCAGTACTCTTCACCCACTCCTCTGTCCTGAGCACCAGCAGCTGTCCAACACGGCCCAGTTCTGGTGAGGCGGTCTCCACAGGGGCAGAGCACTGCAGCTGGGAGTCTTCCATTACCAGGCAAACTGTACCAGACCATACCTGAGGGGAGGACACAGGGGAAATAGGTCAATTGTTTATACTAATATTAGCTAACCTTGTATGTGCTACTTTTGACAATATGTTAAAAATCAGTCTTTCTTTAGACAATAGAATGTAATTTTCAACATTAAATTGAAGTACTAGTTTATATTCCCATGTGGTCTTATATTTGTGTAATCCCTCAATTGTCCAGGCAGGTTCCATAGTGGTCCATGGGTGTATTCTGCACTATGTCGTTGTATACTTGTTCTGACACTGATCATTCTAAAGCTATTTAGGAAGACTTAATTTCTATCCTGTGAATGTGACTTGTGATCGACTTTTAATACTAATTTTAGTATTGATTGAATATTTGAATTTATGATACTTTTGATAACCCAAGTCACAGATCCAAAAAAGTGTATGTAACCCAATAATGCCCAAACATTTAGGTACAGCATACATTTAGATGAGCAGATCTTATACCCACCTTCAGGGCGCTGACAGTAACTCCATGCCCTTGTCGCATGTCGCCCGTGATGATCCTGGCTACAGCAGTGGAGATCCCAGGTAAAAACGAAGCCATAATTCTTCCAATGGCCCTTTTGTGTGCTGTGCAGTCTATGTGCTCCTGACTACAATCACATTGCTGTATCAAAACCAGCAACAACTTCAAAGCAGCACCCTGAATTTCTCGACTTTTCTCTTTTTCTGCTAAAGCTAAGAGCAATGACACTGCAGCCCCAAGCCCTGGTAACATGACTGGTTCATAGAGTTTGATGACAATATCCCCATAAGCTGCGTGTATCAAGGCATCTAGACATTTGAGAATTGACAATTTTAACTCCTCTGATGCATCTATGGGTTTTCCAGGATCGGTCGGACAGCATAGACATAAACAAAGTTCAGAAAACAGATCATGGAGAGTATTCCAGCTTTGCACACATGTATTTTCCAAAATGTAGCCAATAGCATTAGCAACAGCTTGCACCAAGTTGTCTTTCTTAGGTCCAGGGACTTTAAGCACAAAGCGTAATGGGAAAAGTACATAATCTTGAAGTTGCTGTAAACAAACATCATCAACTTCTTTTAACTGGGCACTCAAAGTCTCCACACTGGACAAGGTAGGCTCTTTGGTAAGTACCACACAGGCAGGACGGAGGTAGGCGAAGGCGATCTTTGGGTCGTTGATTTGGGACATGGCTAGAGGCATTGCTACAGCCAATGGTTATTTCTAGAGACAACAGAGAATAGAAAGTCAGTTGCCAGATTGAAGTACCAGGGTACTTTATTATCAGAAATGGCAAATGGATAATAACAACACCCCATTCACTAGTATCAATCATTTAACTTACTTTTTACAGCTTTATTTTACAAGAGTGGCTCTCTAGGTTATTATTATAATACAGAAGCATGTGAAAGCTCTGATGTAAACACTGCCGAAAACACTTACTTTTTCATGTTTCAAAGTATTCACTGGATCCACAGAGCATGGAGCAGGAGACATGGCAGATAACAACACCGTGGTCATCGGAAACAAAATAATAAAGTCTATAATTCACAAAAATGAAATACTTTACAAAATGTGGCTGGATCTCGTGTAAACGTCTAAACTATACGTCATCATTGTGAGACCGCGGCGCATTAATATGACCAAAGCGTGCAGCAGCAAGTTGGCAAGAAAAAACAACTATATATCCTTATTTTGAGACTATCGCCTAATATATGCCAAATGTTGACCACTCTGACTGGATTGTCCAACAAACTAGCACACTTTCTTCAATATATGATGCATATATCAAATATAATTATTCGATTCTCACCTAAATCATACAGACTTTTCGTTTTTTAAATATATATAATCGTACATGAGGGTACATTCTTATTTTACTCTGAAACTGACTGGCGGCTCAAAGCGGAAACACTTCTAATTTGAAGCCATAGCTAAAGCAACTTGACTTTCACCCGGTCATCTTTTGATTCTTCTGCTCAGTGGATTTTTCAAAAGATTGTTTTATTCAATCACATTCATATCGTGGCTTATTTCTATTACACATAACGAGAAGGTTTAATAAGGTTGTAAAATGCTTTGCTTCATATGTTTTTACAGCCTACATTTTGCACATATGGCTATGAAGTAGCTCGTTTAGCAAGACATATATCTCTCTGTTTTACTGTTTAAGTGATAATCTGCAAACTTTATCTTTAAAAGTTCATTGCCAAAACTTAAAATTGTGCACAGCTAGGCGTTTATAACCCCTATTTTCCTTTTTTCTAGGTGTCCTATGTCTTAACGCCGTGCTCCCCTGTCCTGTCCACCAGCAAAATCCAGTATGGATGAGGAATCCCTGGAGGCTGCTATTGCCACCTACACTGGGCAGCTGCAGCAGGTAGAAGCGGCACTCCAGGCTGGCTTGGACCCCTCGCAGCATCTTGATCTACTCAAACTAAAGGAGGACTTGAGTCAACTCATAGAACTTACAGAATCCAGCCTTGTGTCCGTCAAAAAGAGCAATCTATTGGCCAGTTTAGAGGACACTGATACACCACAGCCAAACTCACAATCTGAGGAGAGCACATCCTTTGATGCTGAGTTTGCTGCATTCTATTCAGAAGTAGGAGAGACTTCAAGTAATAATAATAATGGAGATAATAATGAGGGATATGATGAGGAAGAAGAAGAGGATCTGAGTGGTACAAAAGTAAGAGCTCCATACAGGACGAGCTGGGGCACTCTGGAGTACCACAATGCAATGGTTGTGGGAGCAGAACCGCCTGAGGGAGAGGAGCCCTGTGTCAGAGTATTCTACATTTACCCCACACAGAAATCTATGAAACCCTGCCCATTTTATCTGGAGGATAAGTGCCGATTTCCAGACAATTGCAGGTAAGTCAAGGCATACCAAATGCATTTTTTGCAATTGCAGAAAAGATCCACTAAGTGGCAGTGTTTCTTTTGATGAGGAATTTTCAATATGCAATCTAAAAACAATAAAAGTATTTTTTTTTGTTTTATTTATGACAGGTGAAATATTAAAACATAAAATAGCTATTTATATGCTTTTTTAACCTTGTTTCTTTATGAAAATTGTGTTTATTTATTCAGGTTTTCGCATGGGCATGTCGTGCTGGTGTCAGAGCTCAGGGACTTTGTGGAGAGTAACTTGAGTAAACTGGAAGAAGGCTCATCTTGTTTGGCTCGGCATGAAGATGGCATTTGGTACCCAGCCAAAATCACAGGTACAATGAATTTCTTAGAAGCAAAAGTGTCCCAGTGAATGTCACACTGGACAAATCAATGTTAATGAAGTCATGCAACAGCAGGCCAAAAATAGTTAATTCATGTATTTTGTATAGAATTTAACTTGTGTAACATGGTACTGTACATACATTATATGTAGGCAGTTAGTTGCTTTATCCATCCTTGGCATTTTAGTCAATACAGCATTTATATTTATGAATTCACTGATGTAAGAACCACCAGCACCTTTACATTTCTTGTTTTTATGCTTGTAGATATCGATAATGGTTTCTACACTGTGAAGTTTGACTCTCTACTGCTGAAAGATGCTGTGGTTGAGGCAGATGGTCTTATCCCCCCAATGAGAGAGGATGACCCTGTGACCTCTGAATCTGAGGATGATGATGATGAGGATGATACAGCATATGCAAAAGGTATGCCTCTTTTTGCCTCTTCACTGAATTTTAAACTTCTGTCATGTATACAGAATTTTAATTCATTGTTTTTTCTGGCAGTCCTGGATTCTGCTGCAGACTCAACAGCGTTACTGAGCAGTTCTGAGTTTGCTGGCTGGGAGGCACACACCAAAGGCATCGGCTCCAAACTCATGCTCAAAATGGGATATGAATATGGAAAAGGTTATTTGTTTTTATGAGTTGGTTGAAGGTCTCTGTCCAATTATCCCAAGACCCCAAAATTATTTTTCTCTTGGTATAGATATGTTCAGATATGTCAACTATTTCAAAACCTTATATGTTTGACTCAAGTTTATAAATAAACTGCCAACCCTCAATCACTTGTATATCACGACATATAACACGTAACATCACGTGATAAAGTACTAGGGTGGCATGATTTAAGAAAAAAATCAAATAACGATTTTTGTATCAAAAGTAGGATTCTGTTCAGTGTGCTTAATAATTAGCATTATTATTTATAAGCATTATTATTTGCAAAAAGACTGGAATATGAGTGGCATAATTCCATGCATTTCAGAACATGTTTGTAGAGGTTTAACATGTTAGGATTTTAATAACAGGGTATTTTGTTGTTTACAGTGAGACATTTTAAACTCTAAATAATGGTAGTCTTTGCGATTTTATAGTTAATTTATAGTTATTTCAGCTTAATATTTTATACAGAATCAGTGCAATACTGAGGTATTTTTCCATTCAATTTAATTTTGCACACAGGTTTGGGTAAGACACAAGAAGGCAGAGTGGAACCTGTCATGGCCATGGTCCTGCCCAAAGGCAAGTCTCTGGACATGTGTGTGGAGCTGACGCAGAGACGAAGGCAGAGCAGGGCAGCTAAAGACGGCACGCTGAAGGGAAAGCCCAAGAAACGCAGGAAATCCCGAGTCAACACTGGGGGGCGCCAAACTGTCTTCGACTTCCTCAATCACAAACTGGGAGGGAAGAATGCCCATGCCACTATAGCAGGAGAGGAAAACACACTGAGCGGAGTGGAGGCCTATCGGGGCAACAGCAGCACCAAAAGGAGTCTGAACGTGCGACTGTTCCAGGCCTCAGAGAGAGTGGCTCAGACTGAGAGAGAGATCATGAAGATCAGTGAGACTCTCAGCAGGCAAACAGGAAGGTCAGTATATGCTTTAAAGCCCCATTTGTGTATTTAAAAAAAAATATCTATGGCTTCTACTAGGCCTGTCATGCTTAAGAAAATGCCGCTGACACAATAACCCTAAAGCAGGATTACCCCAAAAAATATTGTAAATGTGCAGTATTGTTGTGAAGAAGAAGATGAATATATAATAAGAGCAACAGCAACAACAACATTTATTATATTATTCCGTTTAGTTTTATTATATTAAACATTATAGGAATATTTTTTAGGCTTATTAAAGTGTTAAATGATTTGGGCACCATTATACGCATGCATGGGTTTTTACTTGGTTTTACTTTACAGAGATGGCTTGGATTAGGTGTGTTGCTGTTTGGCAAAGGTGGGAAGTCAACAGACCGCTAACCCACAAAAGCAGAACTACAGAACTAAATTAGGACTCAACTTAAAACTAGGGCAGCCTTTCTTAATCTGTAAGAACACACAAAACGATCACTAGTCTGTGTAACTCTGCTCATACTGCAGTTTCACAATATAACAGATATATTCTAATAGATCTGTAGAAAGCCTCTTAAATGTAATTAAAAAGAGCACTCAAGATTCAAGTATTAAGGCCCTTCGAATTGGATACCTGCTAAACATAAACAAACATCCAAATCAGTGGGTGAGAGCAGGGTCAGCTAAATTTGAGATTATTTATAATTTACGTTCCTGTAGGAAATGTGCATCGCTGTGTTCCTGCTGCAGCATACAGTGTCTTCTTCACACTGAATAACATTATCACTGCTCACTGGACTGTCACTTTTGCTTTGAGCCCACATGTAGCTCCCATCAACTGATTATTCATTTGAGATTACAAGTGAGAGTGTTCAGTGGGAGTTGTGTGGAAATGTAAATAAAGTGACAATTTTAGAGGCCCACTTGCTTCAGAAAAGCACAGTCTTTCTGTTTGATTCTGACTTGTGAATCCTTTTGTTGTTGTGTTTTCAGGGATGCTTCCAGAGTCAAACAGCTCGAGGAGAAGCTGACAGCAGCCCGCCGAGTCCTGGCCCAGCAAAAGGCCCAGGAGCAGTCCATCCAGAAGGAGCACAAGAAGGCAGATACGCACAAGAAAATGACAGAGTTTTAAGCCACTGTTCTAGGCATTTTAAGACACTGCTCAAACATGAACTGATTAAGAGCACCCTCTGCCAATTATTATCTTTTGTTATGGATTTGACACTGGAGGTCAAAGAGAGCTTGACTCCTGTCTTATATTTTTCAAAGACTCTCCTTCAACTTGTTTTTTTTATGTGTACTATTAACAAAATTATATTGATATGCTTTGTTTCACTTCTAAATATTGGTTAATGAGTACAGCCTTTGTCTTTCTTAGCATTTTTTTTATTATTAAGATTCTTTACTCATCTCACAGTACAGACATTCAGTTGTTAAGGCAGCTTGTAATATGTAAGAAAACAACAGGTACAAGAAAATACAGCATTCAATCACAATCAAGATGGGAATTCAGTAGGATTAATAAGATTAATCGCCACTATCAATTATAGAAGTAATCAACTAATATATATGAAAATGTTTATGACAACCCAGTAATGACATCTATATGAAATCATGCATTTACAGTGTAAATTGTGTGTTTTAGTTGACCTTAATCTATTCCACCCACTTTTGTCTCTAAATGTTCCAAACCATGCTTTCTTTGTGGTGGCACATTTAAATAGACAATTTGGAGAAGTTTTGCCATTAAAATATGATCTAAAGTAGATTGATTTGTGTAAAATATTCTATGTCCATGTGACCAACAAGTCAACAATGACCCAATTCTGTGGAGCGGGGAGCTTTAAAATGTCTTTGTAGCCTGTGTAGAACTTAATTGCTGTCAAGATCGCCATCCCATGCAAAATAATACAACCTGAATGACAATTTTGGTCCCCATGGCAACTTCCAGAATGAGGTGAATATTCCATTGAATACTTAACATGTCCTCCAGCATCATCAGTTTAGCCTCAACTGGGTCAAATTGAGTAAACATTTTCTGACAAAATAACTAACTGATGTTTTTAAAAAAGAGATCAGTCGATTAAAATACTTGTTAGTTGCTGTCCTAGAATACAGATATTTTCAAGGAAGAATTTAAATGTGAATAACCAAACGTGTGGCATTGGCATTATAATAACAGTTAGATTTTTAAATTCTTATTATTGTAGTGCAGCGTTTTATTCAGATTATATCCTTTGAAATCATGAAAACACTCTCCCACTCTCAGTTTGAACCATTTTAAACAAATCTGAGTCTTGGTCGTCTCTCTCTCAGTGATTATTTTGTAGTTAAAATGGCTTCTGTCATTTGAATACATAGTAAAAGAGCCAGTCTTTTGAACAACTCTTTGAAATGAATGAATCCAAAATATTCAGATCCCCCAAAAGAGAACAGGCAGTTGTAATGCACTTGATTCCTTATTACGTCCAACTGAAGAGAGCATAAAGGGTATTGATATCTCTACTTTTGAACATGGATGATGTCCCATTTTAGCCCAAAATCTGATTTTTTTTTTTATTTGTCTTGTCCAGACACATTCGCTCATGTTATCACTGACGCATACTTTATTATACACTATAAGTCTGCATTCATGGGTCTTACTTAGAGCATATCTAAACAAATACTTTTAAGTAAGATGGCACATTTACCCATGCATTGCTTAGATGCTTATTTTTCACAGAGGCCTTTATTTAGAGGCCTATTAAAATCAGAGCTAACTCCAGGACATGTCTAAGCTATTTGAAATAACATCCACATGCAGCTTTTGAAAGATCTTCCCTTTTCTAAAACGTTAATATTGTGTAGCCTTTGTGAATTTGTTATAATGAGGCAGGACATTAGAAAAATGAGGAAGGCATCTCCACAAAGTTTAAGACCTCTTCTGAAAATGATTAGTTGTTGATGCACCCGGGACACACTCATTTTAAATTAAAATAACTTCTGTAAATGAGAGGATTTTTTAAACTCCTCGCACTCTGCACTAATTGGATTCTGACAAAGCTTAATATGACAGGCCTAGCAGTAGTCGGGGATAGAGAGTGGGGAGCAGTGTTAAAAGGGTTCATTGTGTGTGCTCAGAAGCGTCACTGTCCCTGGCTCCTTTTTCTTCTATCCCATTTTTCACCAATTAAAGGTAGGCACTGAGCTAACAGGTCTTCTCTGCCTTTATATTTCAAACAATGGTGGAGCAGGTGAACACTAGCACTAGCAATTTAGGTTCAGTGAAAGCTAGATTTTATAGTTTTTTGTTTGAAGTGTTAGGTAACTTGGCACTGAACAATGAAACTCAACCTAGCTTTCAAGTGAATCATCATGCGAAGAGGAAGTTAGTTACCTGCGGAAAGGGCACTCTATAGAGTTTTTGAAACTTTAAGCATTCAAAGAGTAAAAATAGTGGCGCCCAGATTAGAACCTAGAATACTGAAATTTGCTCTATCAGATGAGCCACAAACCTCTATTATAAAGATTCATTCATAATATAGTAATTTGTGCCTTTACTATGGCCACAAGGATGGTCTGCTTTAGAGTGGTGCCATTATACAACCCCAAAGACGTGATTGTTTTCAACTGAAAGACCATAAGATTAGAAAAGACAGGTTTGTGGCTGTAACCGCAATTTAAGATAAGGTTCAACATTTGTGGGTTATGTGTTTGGATATTTCTTCCAAAAACATTGAACCTCAAATAGCATAGAGCATGTTTAACTTTAAACCATTTTAAACCTCATACTGATATGTGCTGTCCATGTTCAAAGTGTCTTACATGGAACAGTAATTGAAATAAACACGGTTGCTACAGAAGGCGCCAATCATCTCAAGGGCTGTTTTTCTTTGGTGACAATTCAGCGGGGGGTCTATGCCTAACACCAATTAAATCCTGGCTATGCTTTATTAAACATTAGCATTGACAGACATCTTCATACCTGTCATGTTCATACCACCAGCTGTGCAACAAAGCAGCAGTGAATCCCGGCTCAAACCACTTTACTCCAAGTGTATTTCAACGGTGAGATTGTATCCAGGGGCAGCTGTAGAGTCCAAAGTCTCTGGTTGCACACACTGATAATTGAAGGTACCTGTATGACTGGCTGAATTGTTTTTTTTATTGTAAAGCACAATTATGAGGACAAGGCTGGTCCGATGTGGTTATTTGAGCCAATATCTGATATTTGGTAACCAATTTTCACCAATACCGATATTTAGCTTTTGAAATCCATAGCATGCCCCACAAATTTATTAAGTAAAGATCCTAAATATATTTTTCACTTTTCTAAAATAATAACAAAATGTATTTATTTGAAATATAAAATAAGTTGTTACATACAGCCATATTTTTTAGCCTAATTGCACTTCTATTGCTATTTTAACATCATTAGACTCCTCAAAATTACAAACCTGATGCACTGAGGACACTGAGGACACATACAGACAGGGGCGGCAACCAAAATCAAAAAACAAAAATTACAAAATATTAGCTGATTTTTTTGGTGATACGATATCTACTAAAACCTTCAGATATCCGGCGATACTGATATACCATTGCCCATCCCTACATTTACCATTACAGAGAAGAAAACTTTTGCAGCAGCTTTTTTCCGTTTAATTTATTTAACAATTCCAAGGTTACATGTGAGTATGTTGTAGGCTTTTTTGGGGCATTTTGCATTTTGCCTGGAGATGCCTCGTTCTCTTCAGACAGACCTTGTCCTGATCCACTGCGGCTCACTGCTTGTAAGTCTGTGTTTTCTGACCTGAGGAGGAGTGAGACCTTTAGAGAGTTCTGAAGTCCAACACTCGCATCCAATTCTTTTGGAGCAGCACTGAAGGCGGCCACACTAACCTCTGTGCTAAATAATGAATTGATAGCGTAGAGACAGACATGGGCAGGGAACACCTCAGACTTTTTAAACTATCTCTCTCTCAAAGGTTGGAGTCGTGAGAGTAACAATATTGCTGTCTTGGGGTGTATCATATGGGTGACAGATGGACCTTTATAATATGCAGACGAGTGATTTAAATATGCCATTATGGACTCACTCACACACCACATTCATACTAGAAAAGGTGTGTGAAATGTCTTGCCTAAGGACACAGCCGTTTGCATTAGAGTCACTGTTGGACAACTGTGGCATCCGGTGTTCCCAATGGTTTCCCATCCAAGTACTAACCAGGGCCGAGATGAGACAGGATCAGGCATTGTCAAGTTGGTATGGTTCTGTGTATGTTTTTTTGTCTCATTCATGTTTGTTTTTTGTTTTTTTTTCAGTAATCTCTTTTTAGTAATCTGTGCGCCTATCTCTAAGTGAGCAGGAAACCCTTCTTGTTCATATCTCAGACCCTCCTACTTTGCTCTGACTAAACAGAAACAGAATAGAAGCTGTTGTGAAAATAGAGATTTAGTAGTACTGAATAGCGGGTTTGTTTTATTGTACAGAAAAACATCACTTTCACCATGTTTCAGGTCATTCGTGTTAACTGAAAAACACATGTGGTAAGCCTAATGGAAATTTCATGTTTTATCCTTTTGAACCATTAGAATTCCTGACCAAGAGACTCAAGGGACCAAGGGAAATCAATATATCATATAAGCTTTAAAGCAAAACATCAGAAACAGCTTTGTCCCTTGAGAGATTTTGCTAACATGGATAAAGCAGTGACTTGTTTAGCAAATAGCCAATACCTTTTCAGTATAATTGGCGTTTGCACTGATCACTGTTTGGTACATAGTTAGAAAAGTGGTGACCATCAGCAAGACACTTTTTCCTCAGCATCACTCAGGGGAATGGAACGCTGCAAGCCAGGGCTGGAGAGCTATGACTAGATTGAATTCATGGACGTGGCTTGTGTGAAGTCTCCAGGGCTCTTATATGTCCTGCCTGGATAGAGAGACCCCCCCTCTTGTCGTGTCTATAAAGTGGCAGCACTTTTAAATTGCCTGTGACTGGGGGGATCACATTGAGTTTTGCTGAAGGAGGGAAAAATGCACTGGAATTGTTGGTCTAATGGCTTCCCGCGGGGGTTCTGGTCGCTCACACCTTAACCCATTTAGAAGGCTCAGGTATAGAAAATACATTGCCACGGTTACAGAAATAGCTCGCGCATTTTTCATTCATAGTTTGATAAGCAGCGCTCTCGTGTAGAGGCTGTGATGTGACCTATTAGGCTGTTTTGGTGGGTAACAAGTATTTGAGAGGATTATGTGTTTAAGATGTCATGATTGGAGATTCGATTGGAAGACCACCTCAGCAGATGTTCCTCATAGCATAACAAGGTGTGTGGTTTAAGGCCAGTCGTCTACACTGGGTTCTTAGTCTGTGCGAGTAGCTATATGCATGTAAAATGTACAGGCAAACACATAAACCTATATGTTCCTGATTGCTTTTTATAATGTTGACGAATACATGAGGGATAGTACTATAATCCCTCGTTCATTTTATAGTATGTAGTAGTGTGTTGATAAAATCCTGTAGCCAAGGTAATCCTGATCAAGCCTAGCTCAAGATCTAGAGATGGGTCCCCTAGTGCAGCACTGCTCCTGACAGGTTGTCCCAGCAGCATGGAAGGATGGGTCAAATGCACAAAGGACATATTTCCATATGGGACCATATAGCATACCTTCCCTTACCTTATCCAGAGGCATGAAGAGAATGTCAAGATAAGACTATGTGGTGAATTGATAGTTGTGCTGGTTCAGATCTCAATATATTTTTGATTCAATCTGCTCCAAAAAAGCAATTTTCACTGTCGACAGTAGTCATAATCAACAGTAATCGTAACTCTAGTCGCTTTTTCTATTGTTGTGAATGTAATAATGGCAATAATAGCATTTAATATCATGACTATCCACACAGTTTCAAACATTTTCAAACTTTGTCATCTTTAGCTCGAGACATTTCAACTCCAATAAAGAAACCCTAAGCAGCTTTTCAGATCATGCCTTCACAATAGAGAAAGAGTTCTGGATGGGAGGCAAAATGTCCGAGCCTGAGTTGGTTCTGATAAATCTGGCCTTTCCACTGGTCTTCCCTCATAATTCTTGTCTCTAAATTTGGTTGGTTCATTACCCTCACAAAGTATGAAAAGTAAGAAAAAGTGAGTAACCTTCAAAGACAGATGAGGAATTCCAAACCCTGAACTTTTTATGTACAATTTCTTTCACAAAAACTTTGCCCAAAGATTGGTAAACATTTATTTGCCTGCTTATTTTCTTTGGTTTGTCCTTTAGAGGTTGTGAGAGGGGTGAAGCTAATCTGTGATACGCAGCGGACAACAAGGGCAATGTCAATTTATCACGTAGCAGATGTTTACACTATTAAACTTTGTGTAATGATCTCTCTATGAAAACAAAAATCACACTTATTTCACCTGGTCTTATTATGAGGACACTTCTCTACTCAAAATCTGCTTGTGTCCATCTCTCTCAAGTTCCCTACTAGTTTACGACTACTTTGACCTTTCTATCCTAACACATATTTTACACTACACTGCCCAATTAGTTGTAATAAGATGGAGATTGTTTATTTCTACCTTCTGTATTCAATTAAATTTTATTGAGCTGTTTCAAACTTTGGACACTGAACTAGTGGACGATGCCAAAAATGTGAACACTCTCTTGATTCATATACATAAATCACTGTAGAAAGGGTTGTGCCAATTGTACTTTTGAGTGAGTCCCAGACAAGGACACAGGAAGTACTATATATCTCAGGCGCCGGACCAGATTGTTTTGGTGTTGGCGAGCCAAAACAGCAAATGTGTTGTCCTGCCAATGTCAAAAGACAAGAGGAGCATGTAAATTACAATGAGATGGAGTCCAGCTAAAGTACTTTCAGAGTGAAGCAGGCGGTCTTAACTCAAAGGTTTTCATCCCAAACCACTACTACACTGTGAAATGTATGCATCATAAGACACACTATTATGCAGCATTACTTTCATATTTGCATGTAATTTCATTGAATTTTCTGCATCAATTTTGGGAATCCAACAGTTGACCTAAAACCTTTTGGAGTTCTTAGTTTAGTTTATTGGTTTATTTTAAAAGGGACCATGTACAGTGTTTACATCTGCAATCCCCGGGTAGGTTACAAACAATTAAAATACATTTAAGTTTCCACTCTTTTATAATCAAACCATGCATTCTCCCATTCTTTCATTAAAAAATACAGATCAGTGTTGACAAAGCTGATTCTCTAAAATAACTTTTTTTAACATTATAAGATAAGTCCCTCAGGTCAGAGGGAGCTTCAGTCTGTCTGGGAGCTTGTTCCATTCTTTAATGCTCTTGTATGAGAAGGCTGTCTGTGCAAAGGCTGAGCTACATCTGGGGAGTCTGCAGTCATTGTGACTTGTGGATCTGGATGTTCTGGTGGTCTGCTCAGAGCAAAGCTGGACAAATCTCTTTCCCAGCTTTATTTTCTTCTTTTCTTTCTTTCCTTATCTTTATTTATGCAGCAGAACCCAATGAGAGCACTTAGACTCTCTTTTTCAATACAAACAGAAAAACAAACAAAACAAAGAAGTACATAAGTTCATATAAAACATTAAAAACAGGTGCAGGCATGTGTTTAAAAGTTTGGTACTGGATTATTAAATTGCGATTCTGTCAGCAACGTATCCAATTTAGCCTGGAGTTTATTGCATTTTGTGCATTTTGTGCAGTCAAAAGCCTCTTTCCCACCTCAGTTTTGGTGCAGCTAGTCCTCAGCCTTATGCAGTCATGTGATCTCGTATTATATGTTCCAGTATTAATGATTAACAAGAAGGTGAGGTATTCTGGCAGGTTTTGAAGTAGTCCCTTATAGATACATTTCATACAGTGCTGCTCTCTTCTAATAGACAGTGATGGCCCACTTTTCCATAGAGAATACAGTCATGGGCTTCAAATCCATCACCTGTAATAAAACGAAGGGCAGAGTGAAATAGTGGATCCAACGGTTTCAAAGTAGAGGCTGTAGTCTGCATGTACACCTCATCCCCATGATCCAGTATGGAAAGAGAGGTTGCTGGCACTATTTGTTTTCTGCCGTTTATGTGGATACAATATTTGTTTCTGTAATAGAATTATCATTTTGATTTTATACTGGTACTTAATCCTGAGCTATGTTTTTTAAAGGATTTTAAAGGAATTTTTCATCAAGCCAAAAGCCAAGATATTTATAGGTGGTGACTCTTTCAGCCGATGTACCATTTAGTGTATAAAGTTTTGACAATTTAAGATTGATGAGGAAATTTTGGAGTTCATAAAAATTTCCTTGCAGTTTTAAAAGTGCCTGATCAGCAGAGGGATAAAAGGGAGTTCAGAAATGCTTAGACAAAAAAACCTTCAAAGTATGTGTCTAAAACGCAGAGCGAAGAGAAAAGCACCAAACCTTCCTTGTCAAATCTATTCAACAAACCTTCATATATTCTCTAAATCCAATTAGTAACATTTTCACTCCAATCATACATAACGTTACCTTTGTCCACCAACGCTTACCCATCTTCATGCTGCAGTTCCAACTCAGTGGAAGCTCAGATTTAATGAGATTTAAGAGTCTGTAATGCTACACTTCGATGCCCAGCATGGAGACCTCAGTTTTGACCTTGTCTCACAATGATTCTGTTCCCATGGCTCAGCACAAAACTAAACATTGAGCGTTCGACACAAAAAAAGCAGAAAAAGGTGGCAATTAAGCAGAAAATGAAACAAGTAAAAATACCCCCAGTGCAGTATACACATTGATTTCATTAGTGACTTCAAAAAACAAAGGTTGAGGGAATCCTCAGTGGTAATAGTGTTTTTAATGAACACTTTTTTTAGCAGTTTAGCAGCATGAAAATGAGTTGGAAAAAGTTCAGGAAGGTTATAAAAACCTAAATAATCAGGGCTGACATTTATCCATGGTATTACAAGTAATTTGCTCAAACAGCTGTTTTCCTTAAAGTACCAGAACATCTTTTGATCTGAATGTGTGTGAATTGGGCTGGTGGTGATCAAAATTGTTAAACTATTCATAACACCAGAGAACTGATATAAATTAAATAAGCTGCTCCTTGTCAGTAGTTATTTGTAGAAACAATATATAATTTACACTAGAACAAAAGATTGTATGCAGACAAAGTACAAGGATGTATGAGCAGGTACCCAAAAGAAGGAGTGGTGAAATGCCACGCTCGTCCACAGAGTTATTAATTACACAAACTAAATGTCATGTTATGAAATAGAGGGGACGTTGACCTTAACATCTGTTTGTAATTAATTGTCTCTGTAAATACACATGCTAAGTGTACCAATAATGAATTTGTATGGATTTAATAATAAAGAACTAGGCGAATGCAGCTGATGAAATGTCAAAATGTCAATGTCAACAAACCAGGAATCTTCAGGTATGTTTCATTTAATCAGAAAAACCTAAAGATTATAAACATGACAGTTAAAATGGACCTGTTTAACAAACATGGAGAATCTTCAGTGTCACCAAATAATGTACAGGAGTAATTGTAAAAATATTTTTATTGTTCCTGCCGATCAAGAATTACAACACAAACATTATATTTTAATACTCCAACACAATGTTCTATTTACAGCAAAATAAACCAATGACATTTGTCTGAGAAATGAGGCAAGGCAGCTCGCCATTGGGGGATTAAAACTACATTCCATGTTTAACATTTTAGAACAAGTCAAATATCCTGTCATTTTCAAATGTCATCCTTTTTCAAGGTTTCCAGGTTTAGTTTGGGCCACTGTTTGTTTTGATGTCTGCCTGATGCTTGTGGGGGGTTAGGATTAGGGGAGAGTTCCTTTAATGCATTTTTTTGTAAAAAACAAAACAAAAAACAAAAACACAAAATAAGTATCCTTATAAAAACAAAAAATAAGTTTCCTTATATTGTATTAACGTATTGTTCATGTGTGAAATATGCCACACATGATTCACTAATGGGACAAACATAGTAATAAGGTGTGTATGGATAAACCTTGAACATGTTGGGATTAAATATTTGTACTCATTTCAATGGGATATAAAAAGTGCTTTGTGGCATAATTTCTGAATCTGAATCGAGGGCCTTCAACTGTCCACACAAAATCCTGCCTAAACCTGCACAACATTTTTATTTCTCATATAGCTCTATCTTTATTACTATAATTATATATAGTATTTAACTGCTAAAAGCAGATTCATGCAGCATAAGAAAGTATCTAAAAGATAGAGCCTTTAGGAAGGTGCAAATAGAACCCCTTTTAACTTTGTTTGGGTAAAACAGTGAAATCTGTGCTACCTGAATCACGTCACTGTTTACTTGAATGACTGCTGTGATAGTATAGCTGTTGACGTATCCTAATAAATGTCTATTGTTACAAGGATTTGTTGCTGTCAATAAACCTGGGGACACAATTTAACTGCTCCACCAGCGGTACCTAGACCCCTTTTCGCATAAAAGGATTTAAGTGTTAGAAAAAAAATACAAATGTACTTTCAGTGCTGTATTATTTCAATCTTACTCTTTTTTAAAGTCTCTCTAAAGAATAGATAAAGTTTGAGAAAAATGCAGCAAAAATGAAAAAGTTAACTGATTTTCTGTTGGCCAATTGCCCTCATCAAGAATTGTTACATGTCAACAACTGAAAAACAAACTAAATTCTTACAATAAAAATAAAAAGTAAGATCTTTTTACAATATAGGATATGTTGTCCACTGTAAGGCTTCAGATCATTCCAGCGAGCCAGGGGGGCAAGAAGAGGCCCACTGATCCCAGAATACAGACCAGCACAAACATCCAGAGGAAGATCCTGTCGATGACCATGGCCACGTACTTCCAGTCCTCCTTCACCTGTGTGTACACACACACACAAACACACACTTACATGGGTAAGTCATTACTCACACACCCCTTTACCAGCTGTCAACCTTCAGTCATGATTGATTTCTCTCCACTGTCTGATTTTTTCATTAAGAGGCCATCTCCTAAATGTCAGCCAATCGGGACTTTCCGTGCTCATAAAAAATTCAAGGTCAAATTACTATTGTTTTAAAGGGGTCTTTCCAGGCAGCCTAGTGAATGAGATGTGAGGTGTTAGTGACACCATCAGCCATGGCCTGTTTCTTACATCAAGGGATGTATTCTGATCTTGAGGTTTGTTTTAATAATCAACTTGTTTGTTTGTATTTATTTTAATATTCCAATATGTAACTTTTAGCTTAGTTCTAATTTAAATGTATTTCAGCCAGTTTGACAAATGTATTTTTTACTTCCTCTTTGGTTGTTTCCAAGCATCAAAATGCTGTTATGACAGCTTAGCAAGACAAGATACTGATTGGCCCTTTCTGACAACATAAAAAATATACTATGGCAATTTAGCTAATTGCTGTCAAGCAACTAAAATAACAAGGCCAGGGAGCCATCTACCATAGTGCCCAAACCAAAGAACAGTGAAGGACTGTTGACAGGTCAGACAGGTGTAAAGGCTGAACTGTTTACATTGCTGGTAATAAAAAAGTGTCCGATGCTGTGGTTGCTTGCTGAGTTTAAAATGCATATTCAACAACCTGTAGTCATATTTGTTGACATATGTTTAACATTAGAACTATGATAAAATGAACTGGAAATAACATAAGAAAAACTTACAGAAAAGTCTGCATCCTCTGCTCTAAGATGGTCAGCAATGTACTGGACCCCCTCTAAGGCCCGCAGCAAAGCTGGTGATATGGAGGGAACTACCACGTCCTGTTCAGTGCTCACATCTTTAGTGAGCTGAGCTGTAAGCGTCTCTAATAAGTTCTCTTTCAGGGGTGTCTTCACTCTCCTCGCTGCGCCTGGGGTCCCCTCAGTGTGCACACAGCAGTGGTTGAAGCTGCGAGATCTACAAAGATGCTCGTTCTTTGGAGAATACTCCCTTTGATGATCACACATTTGTTCCACACTGTGTGAACGACCATTCATACATGGCTTCTGGGACTCTTCCTTAGACAGACATCGGAGTGGACCTAAGGGTAAGGTCGGAGGCAAAGACAACTGAGAACAAGAGGATGCTGCAGATTTTAATCCACGTAGGTTTTCAGAAAGGACTGAATACTTTCCCGATGGGGAACGGCAGAAAAAATTTGGCTTCAGTGTATGGTCATTTTCATCTGAGTCTTCTTTAGCAGAGAGCGGTGGAGAAGGAGAACTCACATGGATATTTGGACTATCGGTTGGCGTTTTAACTATCGTGGTTTCTAACTGACTTATCTGTTTCAAACCCGTCTCAAGTCCTGCCCAGAAGGTTTGCGAGTTCCCTGTTGTAGACACGGTCGGTGGTTTGTGCATCATCTCTATCAACTTCTTACAGTTATTCTTGGCTGTTCCTGGGGGCCGTTTCATGAAGAGAACCCTCGGCACCAGGTCCAAGAACACCCTCCTTACCCAATGAGGCATTCCATGAGTTTGCGGCGAGCGGTGATGCACGTTTAGCACAAAAACTGTAATGATGATTGACAATGTGACGAAGACCATCGTGAAAAGCAAGTATTCACCGATCAAAGGAATCACTAGCGATGTTGAAGGTATGATTTCCGTAATGAGCAGAAGGAACACAGTTAGCGAGAGGAGAACCGATATGCACAATGTAATCTTTTCTCCACACTGTGACGGCAAATAAAAAACTAAAACGGTCAAACAAGAAATAAGCAGGCAAGGGATGATGAGATTGATAGTGTAGAACAAAGGCAGCCTTCTGATGATGAAGTAGTACGTGATATCGGCGTATATCTCTGTGCAGCACTCGTACTTCTTTGTATTGTACTTTCCCACCGCATTGACTATCACCCACTCGCCTGATTCCCAATAGTCCATTTGGTCCACATTGCTGGCCATGCTGATCAGATCGATTTTGGCACGATCATAAGTCCAGGAGCCAAACTTCATCTTGCAGCTCTGTTGGTCGAAAGGGAAGAATGTGACGTCAATGCTGCAGGAGGACTTGTAAATGGCCGGGGGCATCCACTTGATCTGACCGTCATAGAACAGGTGAGCCTTGGTCAGGTGAGTTACCGCAAAATCACCATCAGCGCTGGAAAATAAAAACGAGAAAACAAAATCAAGATGGTTTTAGAGATAAAGGGGTACTATGTAAGTTTATATGTGGATTGTCTGAAACCTTAGCAAACTCCATGGAGAGAAGCCAATGATTCCATGAATAAAAACACCTGAAAATGACATAAGTACCACTACTTAATTAAGGCAGCTCAGGTAGTGACAGTAAATCAGCTGGTAGAGTGTTTGTCAGTCCGAAGGTTGGCAGTTCGAATCCGGCGGTCAGATTTTCTGCATACACTGGTGTATGAATGGGCATGTGGTTCCTTGATGTAAAGTGCTTTGAGTGCCTTGAAGGTGGAAAAGCGCTATATAAAAATGTGACCTATTGAAAGGTTTAGAGTTGGGGTTAGGGTGAAGGTAAAAATGGTTAAGATGCACTTTATTGTCCTTCTGTAGGGAAATTTATCCTCTGCATTTAACCCATCCCTCAATCCCAATATGGTGGAACATTTTAGATAAAGCAATAGCGTTTTCACGGGACAAACAGGTAGCAGACCTTCAACAAAAAACTTAAATAGTGTACCATTAAGATTGAAGATTTTCATTGTAAGTCTAAAAATAAAGCAAAACTGGAGACAGACAATTAATTACATCCATATGCTGTCTACTGTAGCCTAAGTGGGTGTGTGGAGACAAAGTAAGAAAGTAGAAAACTAGGAGAACAAATATATGTCTACTTCAATGTATGCCAACTGTAAATAAAAAAATTTGAAAAAAATAATAGTGTATAGAGTGTAGAGTGCATACCATATATAACTCTTTGTCAGCTTATTTGCTACAAAAGCATTATAATTAACATCAAGTTAATTAAGGCTGTTGTTCATCAAGGCTGCTCATATGCTCTGACATCTGTACATTCTACGTACCGGTAATAAAGCTAACTATGCATTTTGCTTGTTTACTTATTGTGTCTGTGAGTTGATATCTAGGTTACCCAAGATATACTGCTGCTCAACCAAGGCATGGAGTGATTTGTTAGATGAAAGATAACATGCCCAGATGCCAATAAATGGCCTTAAAGACAGTTTCACTATTGCACATGAGTGAACATTTCTGCTCTACTACTCCACTTGTGCTGACTCCAATAGACATGTTTTAATTGGATATTCTGAACCTAATTATTTTATTTAGCTAAATCAATTGACTTGATTGCTTCCAATATTTTAATTATGTCGCAGTTTCTCCCTGAGGGTAAACAGATGTCTCCAGTATACTTGTGCATTTGTTATTTTCCACAACTGTCAAAAGATCTTTTCAATTTCATTTCTCATTCAAAGTTCAAATGGAAATCTCAACATTGTCAAACCTGATAGATGCAATGCCATTAGCAAGAGCATCCATTACGTATTCAGAGGTCTGTTGTGCTCATAGAAAACTCATATTACATTTTTAGAATGGTACACAAAGTCATCGATGTTGACAGATGTGACAGTTATTTATTCCATGTTTTCTTAAAGATGATTACAATTTTTGAAATAATATCCTATCGGGGGCACACCATCTGACCTCTGACCTTTGCATACATCCACTCTGATTGTATCTACAAATCCATTGTTTAATGTATGGCTCTGCGTAATGCTGGAGGCTTGTTTATAACTATATCCATTAGGCATGACCTCCTTCATATTTATTTCATCTAAATGTTTTTGTGACATTGGCATAGGACAAGACATTAGTTTGTTTTCCCTTTGGTCCATTCATCCATTAGCATTGGGAATCCACTGTCTCTCCTCAACCATTTCTTTGAAAAATATTTTTTAATTCTCATTTTAATTTTCCTTTGCTTATTCAAGAGAAAGGTCAGGAACTAAGGCAGATTAATGGGCCTGATTTTGTGAGTGGGCAAAATTTGTCTTGCCCCAGTACAGATAGTATAAGCAGCTCTTGAGGTCAAAATAATTCAGATGTGGGCTGTCTGCATCTAGTTCAAAATAATTTTATTGTCTGATAATCAGGAAATGCATGTTAGCACACGCACACACACGCATGCGCGCACACACACACACCCCCACCCCTGCACGCATGCACACACACACACTCACACACACGTTTTAAAGACATTAAATTAGTTTAATTGTGATTTTCATTTGACCTCCAAAAATGGTAAATAATTTGTTTTCTGGTTGCACTTGAGTCGATTTCATGGACATTTGCTGGATTTTCACACTGTCTGACAACCATTTACTCGCTTGGAGCCATTTTCAGGATACCTTGAGGGTTCTCCTGGTAGAATTCACAACCTCCTTTAATTAATCCTGGTAGAGTTTTGTAAGGACAAATTAACCAAAATCAGTATCAGTAGCTTTTAAACATTCCCCATCCATTATTTAAAGGACGTGTATGCATCCTGCACTCTGCAGTTTAAAAAGGCACTACAGTCACAATTGAACCTGGGTTGTCAGTGACTTAACCTGCAGATGGAAGACACATTCAAGTTTTTCTCATTGTCTGTATGTGAACATGCAGGCCATGCATTTTAGGCTTAAACAAACTGGATTTCAGCATTGAAACTAGCAACCCAAATGAGAGACTCAGGTGTGGCTCATTCTGCTTTCTGGTTGGATAATTGTCTTGAGAACCAAAACACCAAATTATAACATAAACATAAACTAAAATGTCCAATGTTTTTGTAATTTAAAAAAGTCAGCATTAAAATTGTTATCAATCAGTACTCATATCTGGGGACACAGTTAGGTCATGTTTATGGAATTTGAACTCAACATCTTACATACAAATCCTTTAAGATTTGGAAATGTGTACATTTTACTGCATTTTCATTTGCAAATTTTTATTTGAACATCCAACAAGTTTGAGGTTTAATATGTTTCATTTTAATACCACTTTACAATAATACACCTTTATCAGCCTTAATAAAGCATGAACAGAAACTTAATTCATAACTATTAGTATCACTTGCAGTAAATGGTAGGCCTTACTTGTTATAGAGGACGATGTCGGGCCTCCAGATGATCTCTGAGGGAACACGTATGGAGGTGACATTCTCGTATTCCTCAGGGTTCCACCGGAGCTTGTAGTCGTTCCATTCCTGTACGGTAGCATGGGCCATTAACTTCCCATTAGCACAAAGGCACCGCTAAGTGTTCTCAGTGTAAGACATTGTAAGTACCTGCTTGACCCAGACGTTCGTAGTCATCATCTGGTTCTTCTCGTCCTAATTATCAGAAAGGCAGACAAATGTTGACACCTGGTTATGGGGAGCATGACATTTGTGTATTTCTTGAATGGGGGAGTTATATATATATATATATATATATATATATATATATAGTATACATATGACACCTGTGGATCATTAATTTGGACCTTCAGCTAAACATCTAAACCAACTTAATAAAATAAACAAATCTCATAATTTTTGCATTTGAAAACTGAGGTGCCCAATAAGAGCTGACATTGTAAACATCTTCACAAAAAACAGCCATGCCGCTGTCGGCACCACAGTTGGAGGATGAAAATTACTTCACAACGCCCCCGAATCCTATTCGTATCTCAGATACAGAAAATTAAAATGGAGAATGAAGTAAGTACAGAGCAGTGGCCATATGTCTGCAAAATAGATGATTAAATGTTGGTCAAACATTCAAAAATCTCTCCAAATACAACTTTAGGTGTGTAAATGGTGAGGAAAACAACTATAACATGCATGATTAAAAGCTTTGTAAAGTAGATTTTGCATAATAGGTCTGCTTTAAGCATTTTATAATAGTGTTCCCTCATCGGTGCTCAGAAAATTTTGTTTTTCACCTACCTCCTATTGTACGTAGCTGGGTCATCATTTAATACTAAATATCTGAAAAAGCATAATATCTTCTATGCCTTCTGAAATAAAAAAAAACAGCAGGCAAACCATGACCTCAAAAGGTCATGATTTGCAACAAAACTCTCATCTTGACAGTCTCTTCAGTGTTTTTTATGTAGATTTTAATTTTATTTGGAATTTGGCAACTGCTGAATTCAGAAACCAGAATGGTACCACAGATGCCTCTTCATGTTTTTTGGTTTTTGTTTTTTTTTTTGCATGGGGGAGCAGAGATCCTAACCTGACATGACGCTCCACTCATGCATTCAATATGGGCTACGGTTTTAACTTCTGCTATTTTCTTTTTGGCTTCTATAAGTCTTGTAGCTTCAGACTACAAACTACCACTCTAGACTGTTTGTCTGTCCTGATCTTTGAAACAACCCACTTTTTCAACATTTAGAATTAGAGTAGCCATAATGAATTTACTTACTTTACTTATTTACATTCATAATAAGCAAATAATTGATTAAAAGTTATTCGGGCTTAGTAATTACTTCATTCAAACCCTAACTGCTCACCACTTAATTAAAGGTACAGAATGTAACTTTCTGGATGTGGCACATCACCTGCACGATTCTACAGAAATAGAAGGTTAAAACTATAACCCATGGAGATAATTTTTATGCCATACTGTGGAAGATTAAGTATGAGTCAGGTTTGTGGATATGCACACAGTAAGGACATGTGTTTTCCAATGCAATAAAAACATCCAAAATGCAAAAAACATGCTTTTATTTTAGGTTATTTTTTGATTTAAATGTTACATACTGTGGATTTAAGTTATCTTTATTCCTTCATATGAATTAAGTCTTTCTTCCTGCTTTATTAAGGTTGTTATCATTAAGGGGGATGGAAATGCCATTGCTCTGCCTGTAATTTTTCACAGATTTGCTTGCAACTTATCTTTTATTCAGTTATTCAATTACAGATGTTTTTATTGCTTAAAAATACGTTAGTAAACATTTATTCTTACTGCAAGCTTATGAAGTGGTATAACAGTAAATCCCCACTTTTGCTTTTCACAGACTGAACTCTACGTGACCCTACTCCCAAACCTTCCTTCAGTCTTCCTTCAAAATATCCAACTACTAACTCCGAACCAATAAACAAATAAAACTGCCAAATCAGGGACAAGATTCACAGTAACTTCTTTCCCCCTCTCGATTACCCAACATGCTCTGTGTAAACAGGCCTACACACTGAGTTGGTTGGTCTGATTGTTGCCAGCGGCTTCCTCCAGCTACATCTGAGACAGGCTCTGGAAAAGCAGACTTTCTCAGCTTCTCTGCCTCCTAAAAGAGCCCAGTGCTGTCGCATAATAGCATGCCAGACAGTGGGACAGGAGATGCACTGATGCAGGCTGGGACACAAAGAACCCAACAGCCGCAATACCGCCAAATTTGCATGTTCCAAATAGAGGCTAAAGAAGTTGTTTTTTTCCAATTGAACTGAAATATCATGACATAATTCAAAATGTTAATAAAATTGAATTGAACTGTTGAACTGATAATTAGGACCTGTATTCTGGCGCTGACAGCAGAAAATTAATTTGGGGGAATAATGAGATGTCTCCTATTGTGACTCCAGTTTTAATTTCCGCTGATAAGATGTGTACAGTGGATTGAGATTTATCACTGTGGAGACAATGGGAAGTGGTTATGGTGAGGGGGAAATGGATAAACACGAGACAGGGATTCAAATGGAACCATGTACACCGCATAGATAACAATAATATGTTGCTTAATACAGCAAGGTCGGATTCAGGCTAACCCTCATGGTGTTTGGTATAGACTATAGTCAAATGACTATATACATAAACATTATTGAAGAAAACTAAATAAGTAGAAGTAAAAAATAGCAATAATATATTATACACTGCCTGGCCAAAAAAAAAGTCACAACCTGGATTTAACTAAGTAAATAGATACAAGCCTCCTGCAGTTGGTCAGGTCTAGGTTCAGCAACAGTCTGTGCTCAAAGAATGAGGTCAGCTGGCACCTGAATATACTGAATGACCAGGTTTGTTCTTCCCTGATGGCATGGGTATATTCCAAGATGACAATGCCAGGATTCATCGGGCTCAAATTGTGAAACAGTGGTTCAGGAGCATGAGACATCATTTTCACACATGGACTGGCCACCACCAAAGTCCAGACCTTAACCCCATTGAGAATCTTTGGTATGTGCTGGAGAAGGGTTTACGAAGAGGTCCACTACCATGAACAATGCAAGGTCAAATTAATGCAACACTGGATGGAAATAAATCTTGTGATGTTGCAGAAGCTTATCAAAACAATGCCACAACAATGCATGCCGAAATCAAAGCTAAAGGCAGTCCAATGAAATGTGTGACCTTTTTGTTGGTGGCAACTTTTTTTTTGGCCAGGCAGTGCAATTTGAAAGTGCCTTTTACTTTTGATAATGTTCCTGACTACTACCTACTGCTGCTAGTACTCAGCATAAACTATTTGACGCTCAGTAATTGTCAGTTCATGGAGCTTGGAGTATAAGCAAGAATCCCTGCCTTCATCTCCGCACTCATTACTCCAGCTCCCCCTACAGGGTGCTGCTATAACTAGTATTTCCATATGACTAGTTAGCTTGCTGCTCTGAGAGGTGTACTTACCACGTCAATGAGCTGAGCGATGGACAGGCCAAAGTGCACCAGGACAGTGTCAGTGGTGTTTTGTACAGGTCGAGAGAGCTTGTTGTAGTTTACAAAAAGATCCTGCAGGAGGCGCTCCTCAGCATGGGCACGAGGTACTACCTGGAAACAAACTGGAAAAACACAAATATGAATGTTTCTTTCCTGTTTCCTATATGTCTAAAATGTATATTAGTTGATGATGAGGAGCAGGAGAATTTGTTAGATGCTTGTCATGGTACACTGCAATGGCGTTTCTTCTTAAAGTCGTCCATTTTCTACTTGTAGACCTAGAACAATTTTCTTAATCAGCCAGTCACCTTTTGCTGATGACATTAGTTTAATGTTAGGCCATCATACATGTGTTGTCTCATCACAGGAAGTGCCTGTAACAACATTACCCACAAATCTTTGCAGTGTTGAAAAACATTTGGTGAACAAGCCACTAGATGCTAGTTGTGTGTCAGCTCTGGCCTGAAAGAACAAGACCAGAGAGCACAGGTGAGCTTGAACAAAGGCCAGCAGAGAAGAGGAGGGAATAGGTTTCACATTTTCATCTACAAAAATCCAATAAACTTCCAGATGGTAGCTTTAAATAAAATAGTGGCAAAAAGCTATTTCACATAGAAACATAATTATTTCACTAATTGAATAATACCAAACTGGCTTTTTGTTCATGGGAAAAACTAATAACATCAGCAAAATGTGATTGCTTCAACGATAAAATGTTCAAGGACAAACAATTAGAAAATCCCATCAGCCTGCAGTCAGCATACTCCATTTACGTCAACTGTATGCACTGAATCAGGCCTAAAACTGTCAATCATCAAGACATTCAATAAAAATAAAAGTATATACACATATCTATTCTTATCTGTAGCACAAGGTCAAAACGTTGCGTTAGAAAGCGACAGGCAGTCCATAAAAGGTATTCAATAATAACAACATTTTGGTTTGACTCATCAGTAGTTTATGTAACAGTTATATGCTGTAAAAATGGCTGTGTAGCTTTGAAACAGGACATTAGAGGTGTATGGACTACAAAGACAACCGTGCAGCGGACCTATGGGACACCCACAACAGGATGGATCACTTTTTGCGTGTATTTACTGTTTCATTTTGATCAAACGTTATATGTCTCTGAGCAGTGCAGGCGTAGTGGGGTAGAGCAGAAAATATACAAAAGCTCGACACTGTTATCGGAGGTACAAAAAGATTATTATAACTATTTGCAGTACTGGAGTTCAATAATGCACAGACTGTGCATTTTTGTGGATTTTATTCCCTTTTAAACATGTTTTTGGTCACCTTGGGATAGTAATTTGTGTTTTCTAACTTAAAATAATAGCTGCACTTGGAAAACACACTTTATAAACTACACTCCATTTCACTCCATTGGGGCTCCCTCTGCTGTCAGGGAATGAATAAAAGCAAAGTAAACAGTTTAAGTCCTTATCCTCCAGGTATACTAGGCTAAAAGAGTCATGCACTGGGAGAGTCAAACACAATTTGACCATAGAATAGAAGAAGAGTGTGATGGTGATTTATGGGCTTAAAAGCTGTGTAGGAGAAGTCTAGATTGACGCAACTATACGGGCAAAAACACAACATTTTTTAGTGCTCAGAGATTACTTTGAATTAATGGATTAAGCATGAATAAAGCAAAAATATTGTCTGACTTTTACCATCTCCATACCAATCATGTCAAATTTAAATTCCATAAGCAACTCTTCTGTATGTTTTATGTGGTCCATAAACAACAGATTCCCCAATTTCTTTCTGTAGGTTCTAATAATTTATCCCATAGATAATGCATTAATATTGCATGGTTTTCCCACATCTATACAATATCCATCAGCACGGATTTAGCAGATATAGAGCCATATTGGTACAGCACACCAGTGTAATCTAAAAGAAGGGTGACCTCCATTATACACAGGTGGCGTATGGTTACCGGAGACACTGTCTGAGAGATGAGACAAATGTGAGGGGAAGGGCTATGTGGAGGGGGGGGGGGAATCTGAAACTCTGGACATCCATTTCCTCATTTGTGCTGATGGAGGAATGTGTCCAGATGCCCTACCCAGGTGAGGGCCACATAGGGCTTTTAGAACTACATGTAACCTAATGAGGCTGGGGTAATTAGAGCAAGAGGAGACAACCCAAGGTTCACACATTACAAATGCCCTGCTTCTTTCGGGGATTTTTCAAATTCAATTAAGCGCTTCTCATTGTCCACAGCGCTGCTGTGCAGGAAAACTGTGGCACACACCAATAAATCACCAGCTGTGGTGTATATTACTAATCTTCAGATTTTTATACATGGGGTATATCCACATGTACCCCTACTTATAATGGAGTTCTACATTCTACAAAGCATGTGCGTACTATGCACTGGTGGAAAGAGTATATTAAATTTCCATGTAGAACTACAGCATAACACTTTTTAATTGTACATGAGTTAATGTACTAGTTCATCATGGGTCATGCATGACTTCATCAAGCTAAGTCATGGCTTAAATGCACTCAATTACATTAAGTACAGCTGTGCAAAAGTATACTAAAAAAATACACATGAAAAAGTACCAATAAGTTACATTTTAATGCAATTTTTGTAGCACATTTGATCATTTTTATATACAAAACTTGATTAATTAATCAGTTTTAAGCTTAGTGAAGCTGCTGAAAATGAATGTTATTCTTTTTCAAAGAATATGCTGCTTTAATCCACATATTCTTTGAGCTTCTTTGTTGCAGGGCTGTTATGTGTGTTTATAGTTGTAGAAAGGAACAGAGTAAGCAGTGAGACAAGCGTGGATTGGGATTTGGGAGGATTGGGTTTGTGCTGTACTTGGTAACTCCTGTGATTCTAAATGTAGCCAACATTTCCCCCACAACTCACAATTTCACTTTTCAGTTTATCTTCTCTGGACTGTAGAAGGATTTAAATCTTAAATCACACAAAAATACAATACAACGCATATTTTACAGTCTCAGCACAAGAAAAATATAAAAAAAATTATTATTAGTAGTATTTTAAATATAGGTATATTTATTTGGACACAAATCTCTCTCTTTATTTGAGCTTCAGTCTGCTTGAGGGTACAATCTAATCCTTTGCTGATGCATTAGGAGTAATCAGCGTGCCTTTACCTGACTACAGGCCAATCAAGAGCTAATCAAATGCGTATAACAAGGCCAGTGGACTCCAGCTTTGTGTCACTTTAATTGAGAACACAAGCGCAATTTGCAGCAGCTCAGTACACATCTTTTGTATCTAGTCTACAAAAAGTACTTGAC
The DNA here is from genome assembly GCF_009829125.3 of Periophthalmus magnuspinnatus. Lineage (NCBI taxonomy): Eukaryota > Metazoa > Chordata > Actinopteri > Gobiiformes > Gobiidae > Periophthalmus > Periophthalmus magnuspinnatus. Next base: position 20,831,958 of record NC_047132.1, read on the forward strand.
CTTTCATAAAAAAATACTTTTCTGTGTGTGTACTAAAACCATTAACACCAATAACAAATTCTGTTTTGATTGACACATCGCATTTTGTCCCACTATATCCTTCCACCATGTCACTGTGGTGTTGTTGTATTGTTGTCGTGCTGCCATCCCTCCCCTGGGCTTTCCACTCAATCACATCTGATGGGCTGTCCTTCAAACTGGGCCCTTCTTAAAGTCAAGGGATCAATATCTTATTAAATGGATACAGTGTCTATTCCTCCTGTCGTCTGGTTTTCCTGTAGCACACGGCTCTTGTGTCCAGACCTTGAAATGCCCGTGTTCTCCGGTGCACCTGAGCGTTCATGGGGCAGGTACAGGGCTGTTCTTGATCAGATAATGCTAGCTAGCATGTGCCTCCTGAAGGCAGCTCTGATCAGATTAGGCCATGCTCATAGAAGATCCACAGTATGAATACGCATGACAGGGGTTCCCACTGCTACGGGTGAGTTCAGGCCCCGCTTCTTTGATAAGAAGATGCAGGTGGATAGGTGAAGTGACGGTTTGTGGTTTGGCATTATTGCATTTAGGGGTATTGTGGAGGGTGTACTTGGGGACATTGCAAGTGATTTGGTATTTTCTCAAAATATCTAATAATTTGAAGTAAAACTACTGCAAAGGAAAAAACAACTGGGATCTGTCTAAAACAATTAATTATTTGTTACCCCTGATAATACAAATAAATCCACAGATTTAAAACCTTAATGTAGCATTTGATTAATTTTATTTTGTGCACCACATTTGACAAATTTAACCAATGATGCAGTGGTACCATTAATTAATGGTTAAATTCTGAATCCATAATCCATGACCACTGAAGAGTCTTATGCCATAGGTAATTTTAAATAGATGGATTTTTAAAAATCAATAAAACAATAAAAGGCTCTTAGTATTCAACACTGATCAAGGACATAATAGGTACATTTCAGGGGTAACACTTAGTCTGATGAAGAAACAGACATTTTTCAGTGTATTTAATTATATGTTGCCTGCATGCTGAAGTGACTCTGTACACTGTGCCAAAATTGAACCCAAGACCTGGTGAGAGGGCCTCTCAATTCATATCAATTCATCATCACATGAGAGTGAAGCTCTGCACATTGAATCTTATTACCTTTAGAATGAGTGACCTATGGTCCCCTTCTGCTAATGTCTAAAAGTGACAAATGGCAGGTGGCAATAAAAATAGTTACAATAATGGGATATGGTCCCTAAAGTGTAACATATACTGTATATTTGCATACAATACACAAATGAAAATATAGTTTTTCAGCCCAAAATGGATTGTTATTGCTAAAGTCAGCTTTCACTGCAGGCACCTTCATTGATACTTGAGCATGATATCGGATATGAGCATTGATACCACTATAGTAAATATGAAGACTGACATTTTATTACTTTGGTGTCATAAGCCAACAGTCTATTACAAAGCCCTGTGGATCTATTTCCTTTATAATTCTTCTAAATTCTAAATATGTTATATGTCTGCATGTTCCAAAGACTGGAATGTGGTGCAGATCACTGGGGACAAAAACGTAAGAATTGAAAATGTGTTGTGACAGTAGTAGAGTAGAGACACTCTGGATCTTTTAACACTTAATTTTACAAAAAAAGACATACACAGAGATTATGTTTTGTTATGTATGTATGTATGTATGTATGTATGTATGTATGTATGTATGTATGTATGTGTATATATACACATATATATACATGTATCTATATGTATCTATCTATACACACCTACACCCATATATATATATATATCAGGATTTATTTATATGAATAAATAAATCCTGCTATATTTTCTAAATAAATAAATATGGATCTTGTGAACCTACCATTGCAAATAAATAACCAATTCATCGGTGAGGTGGTCACTATTTAAAATAAAAAAAAAAGTATTTCCATGTGTTGTAAATAATCAGGTTGAATGAGATACCTTAGCTACTGGTGTTGGCAGAGGATTTAAGGCTCACATCCTCCTACAAAAGTTATAGAATAATTTGAATGCTCTTATGATGTGTTGTTTTTCCTCACCTCAGCATTTCCCAGTGCATAAATATGAGCCCATAACAGTCACGCCTGGCTGTTATCTGTGAATATAACTGGACCTAGATCTGTCCTTGTTTGATCAATGCACTTTCACCATTGGAATTTCACAAGGGCTGCGAATAATGAAACTGGAAAAACGTACCTGAACTAGAACGCCTGATCTCCAGTCTCTAAGCAACACATTCTAACAAAAATCTACCTCAAAAACTTTTCAATGCACTCAAGGTTACTGAGTGTGACGTGCTTTTGGAATGCATCTTACCTTGGCTTGGGAGAAAGAGAAAGAGCAAAACCAGACATTGTTGAGAATCCATGCTGAAAGTTTGGAATATCAACTTCGTCCGATAGTTAAGGTTGACAATGAAGATTCGTTGTCAGCACTGCGCACTGTAAAGTTCAACAATCAAAACATCATTTGGAGAGGATATAAAAGTACATGTCCAGTTCCACATATCCATATCTTCAGGTGTTCACCAAACCAATGCAATCCACATGTAGTAGTATAGGGAGAAGTGTCCACCCGCTCCAATGGAAGACTCTCAGTAAGTGGAGCTGTTGCCGGTCTACAGCTCTGCCTTCTGGATCTCTGCCTTCTCCTCCTCCTCCCATCCTCCCTCTCTCTCTGTTTCTCTCTCTCTTTCACTCTCCCAAGCACACCGCTGTCTCTCCATGGAAGACTCTCTGCGTCCCTCCTACTTTATTTGCTATTCACGACTTTCCCGCTGAAGTGTCTATGTCGGATCACCATGCCAATACCCTAGGGTTCCTGGCTCTGTCAGTGGGGAGTAGCAAGTGTTATTAAAATTACCTTTGTGCCATGCTGTTAATTTCATATGCTGCTTGTCATCTAATAGAATAATAAGTAGAGCCATCCACACTCTTTAATAGGTAATTGTCTGAACTGCTAGGGTGGTTCAATCATGACTTCAAGTAGAATATATTGTTGTGTCCTTGGGCAAGACACTTTGTTATTCCATGTATATCATCTAACCATGTCTCTTCCCAAAGATGCGCAATAATAACAATTCTTTTAATCAAAATAACATATTTCAACTTTACAATGGATGATTAATTCACTCCATAATTCAATGGATGATTAATTCACTCCATCGGGGTAAGCCGCTTCTGTAGCCACAGTTGCCCCGGGGTAGACTAATGGAAGTGAGGTTGGCACATCACTTTTATACCATATTCATAGATAGACAAGGTTGGTTGAATGTGATGCCCAAGGATATAATGACAGGGTTAGAACTGCTGACCTGAGGTTGGTACCAGTGTCTTGTAACTTCTGATGTTGCTGTGGTCTTTGAGTTCTAAGCTATAGCTAATAAATTCTGTCTTGTTTAGGGCTGATGGATGAATGGATGTGGGTTAATGTAACACTTAGCAGCAGCGGAAAATCTTACAAAGCGTCACTTTAACTGCTCCATGCATCATTAATGCTTTAAATAAATTAAACAGCATTTAACCTTCTCAGGATTAATAATTAACTCTAAGTTGGGTCTTTTGTCCTGCTCTTGTGGTGTTGGTATATCACAGATCGCTTTTCAATGCATCCGTACTGTCAATATGTCGACATCCATACGTTGATATGTCAGACTGCAGACTTTGATTAATATGTTAGGAGAGTTCTCTATTGTGAACAAAAGACAACTGGGTAAAAGTTGTGGTGGGTCATCTCTGGATAATGCAGTTTAGTGGAAATTAAAAGAGAAATTAATGTAAACTTTGGCTTTCTGCCCCTTCCAACACGTGCGTATGGATAAATCTCCCATTTTAAACACTTGCGAGATTGAATTTCTGTTCCAACCTTCCAACTAAATGTGCATGTTCGTCCTTGAATGTACAAAACTGCTATAATGTGTTGAGTTTTCACGTCTCCGGTTTCATATTGATGATTATAAACTTCTTCCTCTCCATCCAGAGTCTCCTGCCTCTCTTTACAACTTGTCTTACATCTTGAACTTATTTATTGATAAAACATACCTTCTTTCCGTGAGCGTGGCCACCTTTTCACAGATCTGACCTGTAACGTGGCCTGGTAGCACACACTGTTTGTCTCCATGGAGATAAATAAGTGTCATATTGTAGTGCGGAACATTAGCCTACAGGCAAAGTAATAACATTTGCATGGAGACAAGCAGCAGTGACAAACAAAAATAACCTAGACATTTTGGGCTTTTTGCACAACCAATGAAATCCACAGCATCCATATTTTATAATAGGTCTGTGATGTCAACTCATCAGAGTGAGGACAGAAAACAAGCTAGCCTTTTTAAAAAACATAAAACACCACATGCATGTCAACTGTCCTTTGTTTTTTCCCTTAGAAATACCCCCTCTGCATACAAAGATTTGGCTGAGTCTCCCATGAGTGCCGAGTGTCCTGCTGTCCCCTCTCTCTCACCCCTGCTGCCCCCCTCCCACCTGCTGTCACATCTGTTCCTTCAAACATCCCACATTCCAGAGCATATTCCTCTTATGGGACACTTCCCTGCCTAGCGTCTCTACTCTTCTTTACACATGCGTCAGAGCTGCTCAGTGCCAAGGCCGGACATTGTTTTGGACACTTGGCATTCGCTCTGGTTCTGTTCAACACTGAATCCCATTACTTCTGTCTCATGTTTCCGTCTTGAAGAACAAAATTGCAGTTTGAACGAGGATACTTAACAAACCTTGACATCCGAATCGTGTTTGTGTGAGTGGCTTTTGACACCGCTCTCTAAACGGGTTACGTGATAAAGCAACACGCTGATATATGCTTCAGCAGTTGATGTCTTCGTCAGATACGTTTATTCTCACTACACCTTGAGCCCACAGAGAGAAGCCCCCGCACAAAACACCATTGATTTTTCTAATCAAAGGCAGTGTGCTTGAGCCACCGATGACTAATGGTAAGTTGACAGATGAGGATAAGCTGTACAGATATATGCTCTTAGTGTCAGCCAGGCAGGAAATTCGGGTGGAGAGCTGACAGGAGTCCGGAGGGAGGAGGCATGACAGTAGTAGGGGGTAGCAAAGTTGCAGGGAGAGGTCTGTAGGTGCACAAACAGGTCGGTTATAGCCAGCAGTGACTTCAGGAGTTTATCATATGCCTACGGACAGTGCAGGATACTACTGTATAAAACAGGCTCAGGGCATGACTGCTGCTGCTGATGATGGAGATGGCCATCTGTGCCCCCTGCAGTCAGAGGAAGGCTGTGGGGAGAGGAAGTATTACACATTTATTTCGATTTGGAAATATGAAGATCGATTTACAGGATTATCTTACATTTTCAGTCACATTCAATCCATCACCTGATATTATCTTAAAACTAAGAAAACATAATCATTTGCAACAATCCAAAGTTATCACTCACTTTCCTAATACATTCCAAGCATCTACATTATTCACCATCGAGTTTTTGCTTTTCACAACTTTCAGAGGCCAGAGTGAAGTTTTGCCATCACGGTAAAGTAAACAATAGCTAACAGCACATGTCCTGGTTCTTCTTTATAATTAAAAGAAGACAAGCTGAGTAACTTCTTGATGAAGTGATCAGAATGCAGTATAGGTAGAAAAGTATTTTATAAATGTGTATTAGATGGCCTTGTGAATGCTTGTTTTTTGCTATCACAAAGAAAAAAGTTAGTGTTAGTATATTAGTATAATTAGTAATGTCTTGTCACCTTAAACTCATGATTCATACTATTGTTCTACATGTGGACCTTCCCCTTCAGCCAGCTCTAAACAGCAGGAGGAACAACACTCTTGTCTGTGATTACAGCCACTCAAATTAGTCCCACATGCAGTGATTTATGTAAATAATCCTTAACACATTTAGATTGTCACTGCAAGAGTGTCCTTTGGGCCCCATCAGCATCTATTATGTATGTCTGATTAAAGTTTGTCCCCTTACGGCAAGTGAAGAAATCAAACATAAACCTCCTAGAGCACCATGAATGTGTAGTTAATGTGAAGAAAAAAGGTTTTGTTAAATACAGGTCCAGCAAACAAAGACATATTGATCAGTCATCCATCCATAATAACAGGTTTCACAAAGTCATCTTGTGGACTAGGTTTTGAGTTGAAGCTGTTGCACCATCGGCGAGGGGAAAGAGGGCAGGAAACCAGAACCTAAACTGTGCTAATTTGTACAAGGATGTTAGAAACTGCTATTTCATATAATGTGCTACTACAAATAAAGCGGATTTGGATATGAAGGTTTTGGTGTAAAATTGGTTATAAACTCATTCAACCTTCACAGTTTGAATCCACTTCTCTGAACAGTAGTGTTTTCTTCACAGTTGAGAAAGTCTTCAACTTTAAAATGCAGTCACAGCCCATTGTCAGGAGGATGGTTCCAGTGACTTACCTCCATGAATCACTACTGGTTGAGAAAAGTTAGTTGGACAAATCCCTGGACATCTGTAAGATACTCACCTTGTAGGATGTTCCTCAATAATTCATACATTCTTGATGGCAAATCCTGTTGGTCTCCAGTGGTGACTTCTGCTGAATCACAAGTCTATGAACAAACTCCTGGAAGGTGTTGCTATGTCCGGTAAAAATGCGATTTTCAAATCTGCATCATCCAATTAGAACTTCATTAATTAACATCAAGCGCAGTCTTTGTATGATAACCCTTAAATGAACTCGCCTCCACGCCCTCCTTGGTTACTGTTGCTATATGCGTTTTCACTCAGGCCTGTCAATCCTCTGCGTTCAACAATATGTGTAGGAGCTACTCACAATGAAATAATAGCAAATTTCTTTCAGTTAGGCCATACAGCTTGACAAGCAGGCCGTGAAATATAAAAGGGACAAAGGCAGCGGGCATCAAGGAATCTGGATTACCAATTAAATCTGATGTCTATAGACACAAATGATGTTCTGTGTCTGTGTAACCTTCCATTTGTGTCACATTATATTGACCATTACATTGTACATTGTACATTGTACATCAGGCCCAGTCAGTTATCAAATAATAGTGTATTACAAAAGAGTTCATTATGAGCGCTATTGCACTGAAAGAAAGATTTTTATATTTTTATGTACAATTTTACTTATTACATATGTTTTTGCTGATCGGCTTCTTCGGCACTGAAATACAAACAACGGCTGAAACTCTCCAAACCTGTTGTGAGGACTTCTAAGAAGTGGACCAGTGAGGCTGTGGAGGAGCTTTGCACGTGTTTGGACACTACAGACTGGGATGTGTTCAAGGCTGCCACAGACAGTTTGAATGAGTACACAGACACTGTGACCTCATACATTCAGTTCTGTGAGGACAGCATCGTTCCATCATGCACCAGGGTGACTTTTAACAACAACAAACCCTGGTTCACACCCAGACTGAGACATCTGAGGAGGGAAAAGGAGATGGCTTTCAGGGCAGAAGATCGTGAAGGCTACAGGCGTTGCAAGTATTCTTTTAGCAAAGAGGTGGAAAAGGCTAAAGCAAAGTACAATAGACGTCTGGAGTAGCATTTCTCCACCAACGACTCTGCTTCTGTCTGGAGAGGGCTTAGGCAAATCAACAACTACAAGCCCAAAGCCCCTCCCGCCGTGGACAACAAACAGCTAGCAGAAACAACAACTAGCAGAAAAGTTAAACAGCTTTTATGCAAGGTTTGAAGTTTCACACCCCTCCTCCCTCACCATCATGGACATTACCTCCAAACCCACCTTGGACCCCCCCTTCTCCCCCACTGCCCTCACAGTTTTGGAGCAGGACGTGACTAAGCTTTTCAAGAAGCAGAATCCCCGTAAGGCCGCGGGCCCAGATGGTGTCTCTCCTTCCACCCTTAGACACTGTGCTGAGGAACTGGCTCCTGTCTTCACAGACATTTTTAACACCTCCCTGGAGTCATGTCACATCCCAGCCTGCTTCAAGCTGTCCACCATCGTGCCTGTCCCCAAGAAGCCCAGGATCACTGGACTTAATGACTACAGACCTGTGGCGCTGACGTCCGTAGTCATGAAGTCATTTGAGCGCCTGGTCCTGCACCACCTCAAGTCCTTCACCTCCCCCCTCCTAGACCCTCTGCAGTTTGCCTACAGAGCCAATCGTTCTGTAGACGACACCATTAACCTGGCCCTTCACTTCATTCTCCAGCATCTGGACTCCCCGGGAACCTACGCGAGGATCCTGTTTGTGGACTTCAGCTCTGCGTTCAACACCATCCTCCCTGCTCTGCTCCAGGACAAGCTCGCTCAGCTCAATGTGCCTGACTCCACCTGCAGGTGGATCACTGACTTCCTGATGGACAGGAGGCAGTGCGTATGGCTGGGGAAGAATGTCTCGGACATTTGGACTAACAGCACAGGATCTCCACAGGGCTGTGTACTTTCTCCCCTGCTCTTCTCCCTGTACACCAACTGCTGCACCTCCAGCCACGACTCCGTCAAACTGGTTAAGTTTGCGGATGACACCACCCTGTCCATAGGGACCAGAACCTCTCGTCATAAGAACAGTTTCTTCCCCTCTGACGTTTGTCTCATGAACACTTTATAATATTGCACAAAACTGGACACTTTATAACACCGGTCACTTTAATAAGTCATGTTTGCACTGTTGTTCTGATGCTGCTGTTGTATATATTTTCTACCTTTAAGTATGTTATTTGATTTTTAAGCATATCTTTTTTTAACTTCGTGCATGCCCTTATTTGTATTTGTATTTATTCAGTGTGTTTTATGTTTTATGTTGCACTTTATCACCAAAATAAGTTCCTAGTTTGTGAACTGTGTTCACAAACGATGGCAATAAAAGGATTCTGATTCTGATTCTGAAATGTCAAAGAAGCCTAACCTAAACCTAAAACATCAAAACTTCTGACATCATAGTAATACCATACAAATAGAAACAGCCTGCTAACTTGGATAACAATTATCTCGAGGTGCCACTCAAGAAAAAAAACTATATTTTTTAAATGTTTTTACTTTTGTCTGAAAAAGTCATTTAGAGACAGATTAAGTCATGGATGAACTTTGCTGTGTTGGAACTGTCTTTCTATTCCCCATTCACTCACTTTTAATAACAACTTAGAACTGCTTTTAATTATAATCTATGTCACAGTATATTCTTTTGTTATGATGATCATTCAGCAGATGATCAGTGTGTAGGCTGCCTAATGGCCTTTGTTACCTTAGATCTGTTTTTTGTCACTGCAGAGCTATAATTATCAGGTGTGTAACACAAATGTAGAGGTCTTTACGATTCACATGTCCCGCTTGGAGGTGACTTTAGCACTGCAGATGTAGCAATTAGAATAATGGCTTATACAGCTCTGTCAAGTCTTTTATACATATTAAGGGATGGGGCGGCGCAATGAGTGAAAACTGTTTTACAATGATGTCGCCAAAAAGAGCAGATGTCATTTTGTTGCAAATCATTTATAACAGTACAAATATAGAAAGGTGAGAGAGGACATCAAATTGTTAGACCTTGTCCAAAGTTGGACACTTTGAGTGGAGACAACTGGCAGAGATGGGGACATATTGCTATATGGGTGTCATGACGCCCGTTTGTTCACCGCTCAGTTTTGTATCCTGGTACCAGCTTGTATATACTCATTTGGATTTTGTTACCCTCCAGATTCCTGTCCTCGCTCATCCCCGCTCCTGCCTCTACGCTCCGGCTCCGGTAAAGTCACCCCTCCGTCTCGCTACCTGTCTCTTCCTGGTCTCCGGCTTGCTGCTTGCCTTCGGTCTTGGACTCCGCTCTCTGGACTACGCCGGACCAGCCTGCCCCGGTCTCGCCCTGCTCCTGCCTGCACCCCGGTCCTGGTTTCCTCGTCCCCGACCTGCACTCCGCCCGCCTGGTCTGCCTCCTGCTCCGTGATTCTCCGTGTGAACTTATATGAACTAATTAAGACTGACTTTCACTGCCTTTGTAAATAAACACTGTAACCTTGCCCCGAGTCTGCACCTCTTGGTCCTTCCCGCACCCGTTACGACAATGGGGACCTAAGAAGAATATTCATGGGTGTCAGTCACATTAGGCTGAAACAAAGTGCTCACTACACAGTCTGGCATGCTGTGTTGGAGTTCACTGATCCCTCCTGATAGCGGTAATCCATTTCTGGTGACAAAGAGTGTTTGGGGGTGCTATGGAACAATCATTGTTTTTATTTTGAGACTTGTTGTTGGTACAGCCCACTGCCCACAGCAAAGTGTAGTGACTTCCATCCTTAAGATGGCTGTACCAATGAATATGTGACGCCACCTTGGACGACCCATGAATACATTTATTAAGGTCTGGTGTTGGTACAAAATCTACTTGGGCACTGAGCAGTTATTTATTCATGTATGTTTTCAGAGGGTGTGTACACAGGAGATTTTGGACATGCACTGGCTCTGATCAGATTTTCTCAGTAAAGAATACAATAAAACTAGGGATTTACAAGAAAATACCATATGTAAGAAAAACAGTACATAGAATGCAACATTCTTCTTTCGATGTTTTTGCTCTCTCTACACAACAAAGACATACAATGTTCATGTTATGGAAAGTGAATTTAAACATCTTTTTCTGGCTGGCATGATATTGAGGAACAGGAAAGAAATCAGCAGTACTATCTGCTGTATTTTCCTGCAAAGATAATTCTGCATAGAACATAAGGTCTAAAGACCCAATTAGCTTAACACATGTGGTGTCCTCTCACTTTATGTTTAATACTGTGAGTATGATAACCAACGGAGCCCGGAAAGTCATGCTCACACCTACTTTTCTTCAGTCCAGTAGATCAGCAATGTCTGGATGCAATCAAAATGAAATGCAAGCAAGCACTGTAGCATTGTATTGTTATGCACATGAGTGAAGAACAACAGCCATTTGAAGCACCTCTCGGAATATCCACTGTACTGTCCATGTGATTAGCATGAGAAACACTATGGAGTAGTACAGGCGGATTCTGAGGAGTTCTTAGTCATTAATTTGTAACAGAAAATAATAGGCACATGCACAGCTGTGTTACAGAAAGGACAGTTTAATTTGGTACAGTATATTAATAAAGTTATGACTGAAACAATCATGTTCATGTTTCACTATCTTCCATAGAGTGTTTAGTAATAGATTGAAAGCTGAGGCTGTTCCATCACTGAAATAAGACACAACATTTTCTTTTGACCACTACTTGACTTAGAGAATCACCCAAGCCAAACTCAGTTAGTCAGTGATTGACCTTTTATCTCAGTTGTTCGCATTGAATATTACTTTACTCATGAATACACACGCAGGTCTATTTGCAGGTATAACTGTCACATATTTCACAACAGCGTGTGGGACCAGCTTGAATAGATTTCATGCTAATCAGAAAACAGTGCCTCCTTCTGGGGCAGATGAATCATAAATAAAAAAAGACTCACAATATTGATGTCTCCCCAAACTCAAAAGCATCTGTATATATTGATTGGATTACTTCAGTGCATTCCCACTCTAGTCCGGAAAAGTCCACAGAACACTCCATGGAACAGCCCCGGGACTTGGGGGGTCACAGAGAACATGGGCCTTAGTCATTCTCACAGCAGGCTTTGTTAGCTCCAACATGCATTCACCTTCAGACAGACTCAAACCCACACTGACAAACATACGCATGGGCCAGTGCATGCATAAACAATAAGCCTAGTGGGAATGCGAGAACCACCTGTCAATCACAACCTGCTGCTTTTGAAAGAAGCGAGAGGAGCCTGTTTCTTTTCCTCAAGATTATATGAGCAGAAATAAAAGGATCTCACGGTTTGGTCATCACTGGGAGAAATTGATAAAAAAGCTTTAGGCTGAAATGTGCACTATGTAACTTTTCCGGTGGAGCATTCACATATCTATCTTGTGTTTATTCAATTACAGATGTTTTTATTACGCAAAATATCTAGAAAAATATTTTTACTGTGACCAGGTTTGCTTCTCCACAAACCCGACTTGTAACTTAGCCTGTCGCGTCACCTACTTGTTTCACTGAAGTATGTTTACAGTATGTTTAATGCCATATTGTGGGACTTTGCAGGAGGTGAGAGTGGTTGAGACTTTCAATTGTAAATAGGAGTTGTCTGTCCATATGGATAGAACTGGACATATGTTCTGCGTTCATTGAGCTACAAACACCATCATCTAAGCCTCTCATTTTTGTCCAAAGTGGCTATAATTTAAAGTTCCATACAGTGTTACCTTTCCACTGTAGTGAGTGTGAGAGAGCATGTTGATATCTTGAGGCTAAAACAGATATCAAAATAATCCAAACATTTCAAGCGTGAAGCCACCTGCACTTGCCCAGGGGTAAGACAAGATGGCCTTTTACACCAACTGCTAATTCTTCAGGACGTTCTTTCCATCTGCTCACACCAAAAAATACTTGACCCAACACATGTATTGATTTTTCAACTCATACAGGCCTAATTTCGTCCATGTTACAGCCCAAGGCAAAAAACAGCCTTGGTGAATCATGCCATGTAGCATGAACTGTGATGGAGTCAGTGGAAATGTCAATTGAAAGAGACCGGGTCACTGTAAAAGAATGATTGGTGTGTTAAGTATTTGGTGTAGGTTCACTGATAAGCTTTGGGTCATTGTTTGGTTTCTTGATCCAGCAAAAGCTTGCCTTGGCTTTAGCGTCACATAGACAGTCCTAGATATCCATGTCTTGGAATTACTACAAAATTATGGATTTCAGTACAATAATGCTGTCATCTAAAATTGGCACCCTATATATGGAAAATCTGTGGTTGGAAAATTATCAATGTTTAGTATGCTTACCTTACCAGGTTTCTCTTCACAAATTCAACTAAAAACCCAGAATGAAAGAATCCACATGCGCATGAGTTCACCAACACAATTGGGCAGTATTTCATAATTGGCAAGTCCCAATGCAGTGTCACAAAAAGGGTAAATTTTGTGACCTGCTGTATGGAAGAGGAATGCCAAATGAAGTGTTTCTTAAAATTTAATTATGTAAATCCCAGGGTGAGGACCTTTGTCTAGCACCGCTGTTCCTCTTGATCAATAGTCATCTGTAGCAAAAGAAAATTTAGCTGTCAACTGGACAAAGAGACCTAAATCTAAACAAAGGAAACAATAGTGAAAGCCAGTATGCTAATAAGTGTAAGAACATCCATTAGCAGCCTTAATAATTATGCCAAATATGACTCAGGGACAGTTCACACTTAGTGCAGTTCAACAGACCTAATCACCAAAGAGAAACTGTAAACAAATAGATGTGTTTAGTTTCAGTGCTCCTCATTTCAGATAGATATAATGCAGTGTACCGCCAGAAACCTGACCAGAACTGAAGAAACATTTTCACTCTAAAAACTTTTGTCCATTTGACCAAATTGAATTTGCTTTTGCTATGAATAGAGCCTGGAGCACTGACAGATCACACAGACATCAGTAATCTATTGTGTTTCAGAGTGGCATAGGGATTAGATTTGCATGTAAAGTATATCCTTACTGAGATGTAATGCAAAACAAACTATAAAGAAGTGACATGTTTTAAAAAGTTGTGCAGCAGCCTGGTCCATAGACTAAAATTCTGAGTTTTTGATTTGTACAGTGGGTAAAGCATATTAGCTTACATGCACACTCACAGAAGTTAGTACAAATAGCTAAACTTTGCCTGAAAAACCAAGAATAACGTTTTGCTAAATTGATTTGCCCAATTGTACAGTTACTATATTTTGTTCCAACCAGTATTTGAATCCTTACCTTTGCACCATACTTAAAGATATGTATATGAGCAACAAGGTGACACCCAAATAGCCAAACTTAACAGAGTCTATATTATATATTTGTTTTCCCACAGAAGGCGGTCTCATCTAGGACACGTTCTACTTTAACTTCTCATTGGCTCGCAAGACCCTTCTTCCGATCAATATCATATTTGATTGCAGAAAAAAAATCAATAGTTAGGGACACTATAAAACTCAATAATAGTCTGATCCTGAGCAGCTGAGCAGGATCTGTGTTATTCCTTTAACTGAATAGACTCCTGCCCTCAGACACACTATTACAGGCATATTACATTACAAGATCAAATGCACCGGAGTGCCACAGTAAGTTAGAGTAATGGGGCCTTTATCAGAATGGGCAGAGAGATTAGAGTCAGCACAACCACAGCTGCTCTCATGTGTAAAGGATCACCATTTCCTTCTCATCTTTTATACATTAAGAGAAATATAGCTGGCTCGGATTAATAGCGTCATGGCTTGATTTGGGTATCCATGTATTGATGTAATTTATTGTTGGCAAGGTTGACAAGGCTGTTGATTTTGCGGCTGTCGACTAGATCACCAGAAGCGATTGGTTGAGAAGCAAATGAACCAGGCAAAACAAGGCTATGATTGGCTGACAGAAAACGGCAGATAATTGGCTTTAGGAACAAGGAGGAAATTACTGTCATGATTTGCTTTGTTCTTCTCCATTTTTAAATAGCAATAATAATGCCTTACACTTGCAATGCAATTTACAGGCTTGTCAAAGGTTCTCAAAGTGCTACACTAGTCATTATTCATTCACTCCACACTCAGTGGTAGTAAGCTACTATTGAGCTACATCTGCCAAAGAGCAGACTGACAGAAGCGAGATCTGCCAATCTGCACCATCAGGCCCTCTAACCACTACGACACTTGCCACATTTACATGCACAGAGAAATCCAAACAAACAAATTCAAATTTTGCCCCAAAACCTGTCAGACCTCTCTCGTCCCACTCTACATGCTGGCCAAAGAACAGACTTGGTGCAAACAGGGGCTACGAGGCGTTCAGATGCTTGTAATAAGTTGGCATAGGCACTAAATTTAATTATTAATAAAAAATGACTATCATACATATATTAACACTTTTGGCACAAATAGATAAGCGACATCTCATTTACATTAAGTATTTACAACAAGTATTCGAGTACATATCAGCTTCTCCAGATGTATTGTTGGGATCTTTGAGATTTGATTCACAACACATCAATTGTAGTTCCCGGTTCACATGCATTTAGAAAAATCTGTTTGAATTAGACTAGGTCAGTTATCTTGTTTTCCTGACATGCATGTGAACATAGTGACTCACACACCACATTCATACTAGGCAATGCAGATGAAGTGTGTTGTCTAAGGAAACAATACCAGAACTGCACTAACCACTGCTCTAACCACTGATCCTTAGCGACCCCAATTTTTAAAAGTTATCTGTATACTCCACCCAGAGCCCTGAGGTCAGCAGCTCCTGTTGGCTGTGCCTAAAGCCAGACTCAAGACCAGAGGTAACAGAGCCTTTTCTGTGGTAGAGCCCAGGCTATGGAACAGCGCCCTCTTCCTGTGAGATCCTCAGAGTCTTTAACACAGTTTAAAACCCACCTCTTTTTCCTGGCATTTAATTCTAGCTATACAGAATATCTTGGTGTTTTTTTTTTTGGTGTTTATTGCCTATGTATCCCATCATCTATATATTTTTAGGTGAAGCACTTTGGGGAGCTAAAGTTGCATTTAAATATGCTATATAAATAAAACTGAATTGAATAAACAAGTTCAACAACTTTTTTAAAATTATAGTTAAAAAATATGATATGCATTTTACCACTCTGCAAGTGCAAAAACCCTTCATGCTTTAATATTTAATGCATTTATTCCCTGTTTAGTGTACCAGCACATTTTAAAACGGCGTGTAATGGATCTTACTTATTCCAACCAAACCTGACTTGTACCAATTTAAAATACAAGTCTAAAATCAATAGAACAAAACGCTGGAGGCAAACACATTCACCTGAACTGTAGTCACACAAAGTCTTCTCACTCGGGAGTACTGCGAGCGTCATTGAGCAACAATGGTGTCAGATTTTTAACCCTGCATAATCTGTTGATAATAAGTTTCATTATGGCCTACACTGTTTTTGTTATCTCGTCTCGCTGAATCTGTCTACGTTCCCTTGTGTGTGCTTGGGCCCTGAGGAGGGGTCTGTCACTGCTGCAATATTAGCCTGTGTTTGCATCAGACCACTGTGAAACTCCTGGGGCAGAGCATAATTAAAGATGGGAAATTACTGCAAACTTTAAACCTACTACAAGTGATGTTCCTCAAACTCAAGCCCAGCTGATGTTCACTGTTCTTGACTTTTTTGCTTGTCATGTTTCTTATATGTACAATCATAGTCTGTATAAAGAAGTGGTCTGAGGGAGTGTGACGTCACCCATAGCGTTCAGCTCCAGTCAAATAATAATAATAATAATAATAATAATACATTTTATTTGTTAGGCGCCTTTCAAGGCTCTCAAGGTCGCCGTACATACATATGAAGCTCATATGTATGTACGTACATACAAATGAAGCTCATCGAGGCAAGCAGTTATAGCGGCAATTTGGGGTCATGTTCCATATTTGGAATTCCAACAGCAAGTATCATAGCAACCAAAGAGCCAATCTGGAGTGAAGCTCCTGAAGGTAATACCCCTTCCCACCTACACCACTGGTTTGGCACGTGGCGGGCTTAACAACACTGTCATACAAATCTGTTGCTAACTCTAGCAGGAGCAACAAGCTTATCAGGTTGTTTCGATTGCTCCTGCTAACGTTAGCAGGAACAACCTGCTAGAGGTAGCAGCTGATTTGTCTCTTGTTGATGTTATATACTGATTTAGGGAGACAATAGCAAAATAAAAATACCAGAATCATGTAGAGTGGGTTAATACATTTCAAGATCAAAATGACAAGCCTGACAGCAGCAGTTACAGGGAGAGAGGTGCCAATTTTCTAATGTAAAGTGAACTGGAGCCAAAGTCAATGGAGCTGGAAGCCACCCATGATCACTTCTCATATGGAACGCTTCGGCTGCCAGGTTAGCTATGTCCATTTATATATACAGTCTATGTGTACAATAAATAGCAATAATAAACAAGGACAATTTTTGCAGTCTTGCAAAAATGGCCTTGTTGTTGTTTTAAAGGTTTTATTGGTTTTAAAGTTTTAGTGAGGTATTTCTGGACCAAAAAAAATCTGAGCGTGTGCTGCCTCCAGTGGCCACTACAAGTACTATGTCAAGTACTACGTGATATCATGCAAGACTTCCCTGATTTCTGATTATTAACTCCTGGCTGCAGGGGCAGAGTTTGAAGTGTGGATACCTGATTGACCAATCACACTGTTCCTCATATGTTCAGGCCCTGCCCCTCCTACCTCCTTTAGTTGTCTGTATACTTCCAGTTTAACAGCTCCATACACAACCTGATGGTGGGTGGAGTTTAACTGTTCAATATCACTTTAAGTGAACACACTCATGAAAGTCCCTTCTACAAAAATGTCTGCAGCCTACCCTCCATAACAATTAGGCCCAGTGCCTTCATTTTATACTGCAAAAGATAACTTGCAACAACACAAATCACTCATCAATATCGTAAATGATTTGGAAGATGGAGGTAAGTTGGTATGTGTCTCCTCACTTGTACAATGCTTATGCAAAAGAAATGTTGAGGATCAGCTGCTCTACTCTAAGCTCATGGCCTTATCTCTGGAACGTATTAGCTACAATAAAATCTTCTAATCTGAACATATTACACATATAATTAGATCATTATACCTACAAAAATGTATTCAGGCCTGTTCAAGGGGAGTGGTCAACCACTGAAGACTCTTGAAATTATTAATGTTGCTTGAATGTTTTCTGTAAATATTTTCTACTCTGGACACTATTGTAAATATATAAACTGGAGGCTATTGGACACCTTGATAGGTATTCACATTACACCATACGCAAAAAAGAGAAAAAAGAAAACATCTCGATCTTCATCTCTTTGTAAAGAACAGAAAAAACACTTTGACATAGTGCACACATTTCATTGTGTGAAGTCCTGTGCTCTGCCTGAACTTACTAATGCATCTATTCAACATTATTACAAAAGCACTGGTAAAATGGGGGCCAATATGTGGGCTGCATGCATGTATTCATACCAGCAGATTCTTATCATGAATCTTAGAGTCCTTTATTGCCTTATAATAAAATAAAAACCTCACCATTCAAAGCCATATTTCAGCCCACTGTGAATCCCTCCCTCATTACCTATCCTTGATGTATATTTGGTAGAATGCCTCATGTCAGATGGTGATATATGCAGGCGATAGGATGTGGGGGTGAGCTGGGTTAGGTCCTATATTGTGTCAGCAGTGATCAGTGAAAGAGCTGAGGAGGCTCCTTGGGGTGCTGGCCAAGGCGTAAATGGGAATTTTGGAAAGAAAATTATATTTTTGAGCAAACCAGAATGCACATTGAGAGTGATGGTGTAAATTGTAGAACGAAAAAGCAGGAAATATGTGAATGATTGGACAGACTGGAGTCAGTAAGCCAACTTAAAGCAACTTACAACACAAAATGAAAAGCATAGATTTTTCCCAATGCATATCTCTGCTGAAATGAAATTGCATTCAAAATAGCTTATAAATAAAACCAACTGAGCTTGGTATTGTGTTGTCACACATTATGGAATTTTGAGTTAGCCTAATGTTAAAGCAATGGAGATTTTAAGATGCTAAAAACAGTATAGATTGAAAAATGTCTAGTGACCCAGCAACGTATCAGGTTGTGTACGTTGTTTTGGCTAATACATCTGGACATTCTGCACTGCTGATACCAAAATCGCAGATTTTGTTGATAACAGGTTGTTTTTTTTTAGATCCTAAGCTTTATATCCAAATGTATACTAAATTGATTCACAGAGTGAATACATTATGGTTTTGCATGGATAATCAATTCTAAATTAGATTGTATAAAACAGATACAATCACAATTTAGTTTAATAAGTTAGATATATGGCACACCAAGGTAGCTTCTCTAAAAGATGATATTGAGAAACTGTATTATTATTATTTTTTTATTTTTTTTATTTTTTTCAGTACGCATCATGAATGAATCAACAAGTGTGGATCATCACCTTTCTTCATACTGACTGAAAATCTAACGACATAAGAGATTATGGTCCTCTTACAAACACTGAAACATGTTGCGAGGCAATATTTTTAGCCTGTCACACTATATAATAAAACTCAACGGGTATCTTGAAATGAGACACTCCTCCATCCTCATAATGACTATCAGACAGTATTCCTGCCACTACTCTGCATTTTCTAGTGTTAGCACTCCAACACAACTATATTAAAGGATGCTGTGAATAGACATAGATTGGATTCATGGGACTGTATGCAGGCATTGCACTTTAGCTTCAATAAGTGTAGATTGCCTCTTGTGGATTGGTGCGTATGAAAGTGATTCATAGGAGGCCGAGTGGAATTAACGAGATGTCTCTGAAATGTCAAGTGAATTAGGGTGAATCTCCATTGCATATTAGGGGCCATTTGTCTGTGCCACCGTGTGTCGTCCGTATGGTGAGACCTCCGATCTTCAACATCCTAAGCGGTCTGTAGCTTGAAACAGGAGGTCCCCCCCATCCGTCAGAGCTAACCTGACATCACCAACATGGCTGCCCGTGTGTGACTGCTCTCTCCTTAGGGACCACCCCACTGTGATCACACCACACCACGCACAATCACTCACACAAGGTGATCCATCAATGACAGTCCATCTACAGGTAACATTTGGGTAAAGCACATCCACTTAGTACTCCCACTATTAGGAAGATTGACATTCTCTCAAATGAACAGTGGTCTGTGAGCTGAGAATCTTATGCAATTCAGAGACTTATAAAGAAGAAGAAATTAATAAAATACAATATTTGGTGACAATTGCACAAGGAATATTACAAGTTTTACAGTGAGTTAGACAACTGTCCAAGTTTAATTCAATTTTCTGTAAGGTGGCATGTCACCTGTATTATTCTATGTATAAAGTATCTACATTTAGCTGTGTGCACTACTTCAAACATGTATCTCGATATACTAATGCTAAGATTAATAACACGTGAATACTGCTAAAATGCAGACACATAAAATACAGGAGACATTGATGCTCTGCGTCAAGGACAGAGCTGTGAGTTCCTATGACCCTGCTATTGTGTGGGAGCTCACCAAGATAACACTACTGACCAGAAGAGGATCCTCCTTTACACACACACACGTGTGCGCACCCCCCCCCCCCCCCCCCCACACACACACACCCCTACACACACACACACACACATACACGATAGACACGATAGACACTGTAAGCTGTAAACATTCGCATCTCAGGACTTTCATCCTGTCCTGTCATTTACATAGAGTCTATTGCTTCATTGTTCACTTTTCCTGTGCGAAACTTATTAAACTCCTCTGATTTTATGTTTTCAGACCCTTGGTCCTCTTTGACATATACACCAGAAACAAACATTTTTACATATGGAAAGTTAAACCCATACTTGGGAACATTCTCCATGGAGATGGAAATACTAGATGTAGGTCATGCAACTATCTCATACAACTATCCAAAGGAAACAAGCAGAAAAAAGCCCCTCTTCCAGGCCAAGTCAAAGTCACTTTTGTGGAGATGCAAGCCCGCTCATAATGAGGACACATGTTTCCATTCCCAAAAAAAACAACTACATGTAAAACCCCTCCAGTGCTCACAAACCTGATACAGCTATGAGGGGAGAAAATATTCTGAGAGAACTGTAGCTGATAATTTAGGAAAAAAAAAATATATTTCAAGAAAATCCTGTGTTGAGAAGTCAATGTTCCAATTTGTCAATTGGTCAAAGAAGGAAAATCAGTATGATGCACAAAATATGGACTGAATTCATTGTTAAATTTAAGAAATTCAAACCCATGCCTTCAACTGTGTAAGACACCATCCAAATATATGCTATATTTCTCTTTTGTTGACTTCTGTGTGAAGCACTTTGGGCAGCTTAAGTTGTATTTTAAATGTGCTATATAATTAAATTTGAATTGAAAATTAAATGTATTTCCAGAAAACAAAAAAATAAAACAGCCCATAATGGTGACTTTTGCCCTACAGTGTACTACACAAGCAGTTACATGTGCTGAGGAATTATACCAATTACATAAATTATGTTCAGTCATTTGCCCTTTTCCAACTTGAATTTTCTAACATCAGTTATTTTTGTTCAAGATAAAAAGTGATACTCATACAAAAACTGGTATTATAAGTGTAATGTATTGGGTTCCTTCAGAACATCAGTTTGCTCAGTTTTGCACACCTTCCGCTACATATGCAGTTTTCCAGATCAATACTTAAGTTTTAAGGACTTTGGAGTTCATTATCTATTTACACACTCCAGGACTTTGCTACCACTGCTCCTCCAAATCCTTAGTCATCTAAACTTTAAGTTTGCTTAACTTTCCAAATCACTCTAAGCATTATATTCACATGACATTTGCAATGCTGTCAAAAATAAATTGGCATTTTGTATTCTTTGCTAAAACAGCCTACAGTCACATTGCCATAACCTTATGTCTTCTGCTCTGAAAGATGGAAAATAATAGTCTCTTATTACCAGACATGTAGCTGAGGCCAGTGCTGCCATCTGGATCCACACTGAGCAGAATGGGAGCATCTCATTTAGTGGTGCAGTAATAATAACAGGGGTGAGAGGTAGTATGACCCCCAGGCTGCAGGGGCCCCTCTCTCACACTACACTCTCATTTGTGCTGCTCACTGTTTCGTGTCAACAGCCACAGGGCCCAGTGTAGACTGTCCATAATATTGTAAGAGAGAGGGTGAGTTCAGATAAGCAGTGAGCAAAACTTCCAATAAGTGAAAATCTTTATGGTTTATGGTTCTTTTTGCCTATATGACTAATAACAAAAACTGGGAATTGGTTGTTCATGTTGCATAAATTGTCTGTTTGAGATTGCATTTGTCCTCAAATGTGTGCTTTTTGTGCTATATTGTCTTCTGGTTTGACCAAATCCTTCAGCTGAACATCACCATCTATCTATAATTAATTTTCTAGCATCTTTTTGGGATTTTGTTGCTTATCACAGCTCTCAGTCAAGATAATATGGACAAAATGGAGGGATGATGAGGGATGGGCCTGTTTGATGAGGGAATTGAACCTGTGACCTCTTTCTGCTGTGATTTGTACAATTGACACCTGTATAATAGCTGTTGTGACAAATTCTGCTACGCTCCTATAGCAATCAAAACAACCTAACATGTCTCTACAATGGATTAAGTCTGACCATCTCTGCTACATGTAAATTACATTGTAAGTCAGTATAAAGTGTAGACTTAAAGAAGACCTATTGTGATTTTGCCTGCTATATAGTAATAATGGATCATTATGTTACAATTTTTACTTTTTAAATCTCAATATTCATCTAAAATGCTGTAACAAAACACCCAAAATGACTATACAATCCTACACGTACCATCGATTAAGAAAGTAAAATTGGAGAACAAAGTAAATACAGCGCAGTGGCAGTGAAAATGGAAGTTGATTGGCAATATGGAGTCTTGAAAATAAGTGATTAAAGATTGCTCAAACATGCACAGATCACTCCAAATATAACTTCCAGGGTGTAAATGAGAAGGAGAAACAACAATAACATGGTTAAAAGCTATAAAAAGTTGATTTGCATAATAGGTCTGCTTTAATAATAATAATGCACTGGATTTATAGAGCGCCTTTCAACACACCCAAAGCTCTTTACATTGGATAATTCATTCACTCCACACTTGGGCTTTGTTTTGGTAATAACTTTGCTAAATGTATCTCGACTTCATGAAATATAGTCCATAAAGAAATATTTATGCTATGTGTGTCCTTATATAACTAAGTGGGAGTGTAAAATGCACCACAATTTTCTCTCCCAGCTCTCCAACTCACACTACATATATGGAACACTGATCATGAGCTCACTCAAAAGCAGAATTATGTGTCCATTCCCACTGTGACACATGATATTATACACAATAAACTGTACAGCTGTATGTCGTTTCTGAATAGCAGCAGAAGGATGTGCAGTTACTATAAGCACACACTGTCTTGTCTACATTTCATTTCAGACTTATTGAATTGAATTCCTGTGAGTACATTTTGTATCTGTCAGAGAGCCTTGTACAAAATGAAGAATACAGGGAAAGACTTTTTGTCGAGTCCAAAAATAGAATGTACAGTCTCTGCTGTATGAGAGGGTTGAATTTCCAATTTTGTCCAATTTTCTCATATGTCATGTTTCTATATATTGTCTGTACAAAATATTTTCTATCAGAGTAAAGACTGCGCAGTGAGCTACCATTGATAAGAGTATGAAATTTGTATCGAAGGGCCCATCTTCTGTCACCGGGATGATTTGATGAAATTGACACACTCATGTACCAGTGCTGTTAGACATTAGACATAAGATGGATCAAGTGTTTTGCTAAAGGATACAACGGAAGTGGGAATTAGTCTGACAATCTTTCAGTTAGTGTGTGAATGGCTCTAGCTACCAACAAAGCTGGCATTGCAAAGTTACACATTGAAAAGTTATATTATACCTCTAAAATCCCAGATGACAAGTGTTTATGTTTCTGTAATTATTACTGGTGGGATAGCACATATCTAAAATATTGGAAGTAGTGGTGAGTTCTAAAATGAATTACAGGAAGATATATATAAAAATAAAAAAAAATAAAAAATTTGTGAAATGAGTAGTCTAATCTGCCATATGCACTTTAAGGTGTGCAACAGCTGGACCCTCTCTATATATCTCATCCACCAACACTGAACACTGAACAGTTGACCTGGATAGAACTCCCTCTAAAACTCTACTTTTCCCCCAAACTTTGCTCCTCTGCCCCTCATTGTGCTGTGTTTATGGTGTGTCCCTCTCCGGGCCTCCATCTGTCTCTATGTGTCAGCACCTGCCCAGGAGCTGTCTGTAACTCAGCCTAAGGACGACCAGGGGAATGCCATGCTTGTCCCAGTTTGGATTTAACAATGCACGCTGTTTGACCAACCACATCAGCCTATATTAGCATTCTATGGGCATGTAGGGGAGCAGTTTACACACCTGCAAACATGTGAATGGACAAAGCCACAGCCACACTCTGTAACTGTAAATGTAACTTTTTATTTGGTTGTGTTTGTTGCACAACATTTAGAAAAGCATATGTCCTTACTCTGAGCGTGCTAGCATCGCCACAGATATGATTCTTATTTGTCCTGAAGGAGGGCTGCCTTCTACTTTTTTCCATGGAAATGTTGTTGTTTTGGTTATAATCCTCCACAGTATGACCAAAAATGTAGCTAACTCCTGTATGTCAATGTAGCTAATAGAAATATTAAAGCATATTTGTTAAGAAAGAGTATAGTTTAACTTTCTATTTTCATGAAATAATGCAGGTTACATGCCACCTCCAGAAAGTTACATACTATACCTTTATATAAAGATAAAAGACTCACATGAGTAACTTAAATAAAATAAAAATAGATTTTACATGCAACTTCTTCACAAAAGTTCACTTGCAGTTGCATTCAGAAACTGCTCACGCTCTGTATCTTGGGATCTTTTTTTGCGGAAATAACGTTTGGGACCTGAGGAATTTTTCTTTTATTTCCCATGATGTAATATAGATACTCATTCCCAAGACACAATCACCACACTTATTATTGTATTGTAAAAGTATCCAGGACCTTGCTATGTGATATATATGATGACTTTATGTATGTACAGAGTTAGAGACATAATCCAAGTTTATATGAGGACTGGCCTCTTTAAGCAAATGTGTTTCTAGGCCAGACATTTTGGGACTAAACCCTGTCATCATCTGTCGTCTTGTACATCCTTAGTTTTTAATCAGTTGAATTCATTTGGGCTCATTAAAGCATTAGTTTTAGGCTTCCAAAAATAAATGAAAAAGACTTCAGATACTAGCATCCTATCATATACATACCCCCTGCAGCCACACAGGGTCAGAAACGAGAGCATGCCATCTGCTAGTTCTTAAAACCAAATCAAGAGTATGTCTGAGCCAGTAAGGAGCCGTAAAAACCCCTAAAAAACTGAACATGACTATTACGATTCTGATTATGGTTACTCACAATTGGGGTACATGATTTATTACTAGTTATTTTGAGCCAATCGCCCCTGATAAATATAATCTTCAAACTTGAGTAATGAATAAAATACATTTTGGTTGCAGACAAAAACAGCGAAACACAGCAAGATACAATGCTAGTGACAAAGCTCATAGTAACAATTTGATAGTGCCTGAGGACTTGAACCAGCGATCATATCCTTCAAGGGCATGTAGTGTAACTACACCACCACTTACTCAGAAGCTCACCCTGTTAGACTCTCTTTTTTTTGCCAAATACATCCTAATTTTAAAGAGAGTTAAGGTTAAAGGGGATTAAAAAAAGGCAACAGTAAATAGAAGTTAATAAAAATAACTCCTGCTGTGACTTGTACAATGGACTCATAAATGTGTTGTGACTTGTACAATGGACTCATAAAATATGTTGTGACATATTTTACTACAACTCTACTGCGTGCCTATAGCAACCAAATCCTCCAACGTAAACAACACTGTGAGTCAGGACAGAGTGAACTTCATAACACAGCTACACCTCAAATATAGCCCATAAAGAAATATTTATGTTATGTGTGTCCCTATATAACCAAGTGGCAGCATAAAATGCAACATAAGGTTTTCTCAATAACACCCAGCCCTCCACCATGCATGGAACACATCATGAATCATGATGATTGTACACATAAGCAGAGCAGTTTGTATTTTCTCACTGCAACACATGATATTATAAACAATAACATAGAAACTATTATGCTGTTTCTGGACAGCAGTGAACAGGATGTGCAGCTGCTATAAGCACAGTCTTGTCTAAAATTAATTTCATTAATGAATTAAATCTCTAAGAGTCCATCTTGAATACTTGAACAGAACACTGGACACAAGGAAATTTAAATAAAAGTTGATAAAAAATAGTAAGTTAAAAAATTGAAGTAAGAAATCAGTTTTGCAATCAAGACATTTCAGCTGCCCTTTAGAAGCTATTGTAACTTTGACGGTACAGATTTGAGAAACTAGGATTTGTACTACACTGAGTTAAATAAGTCCTGCCAGAGGGAGATGTTTTCAAGTGAAACCTGCCCTGCCTTTGTTTGCCGTGCTGGGTGTGGATGGTATCCTTGCTTGCTCCTGCTACTTCGTTCTTTACTTTACTTTTTAAAAAACTTACCTCTTCCAGCACTGAAAAATCTGTCTAGTTTTAAACAATAAAAAAAAAAAAAAAAAAAAAAAACTTATCTGGTGAGCCAACAACATGTTTGTGGGAAGAAGCCAAGCCTTTCTCTGAACGCTTCTGGAATTACCAACAAGAAATTAACAAGCTACAAGCACGGATATTTGCTTTAGAATCTGAAACAGGACTTCAGCAGACTTCCACTTCCAGTGGTAAGCAGCCCACAGTTACTTCTGAGGGGCAAAACTGCTACTTTGACTTAAACATGAGTGACACTGTGTCTTTTATGAAACTTTGTAAAGATCATAAAGCCAACGCAACAAAAGACAATGCTAATATTGTTACATCACAGATTTTTATCAGTCACAGATTGATGTTAACATACAAGCAGAAAATGGATTTTGTCCCAAAACAAGAGCAATGAAGTTGGCAAAAGAGTGCAGGCAGACAGGGAAGCTGTGCCAAACATCAAGGTCACAGACACATTGCTGCTAGGAGACGGCCGTGTGAGACACAGAGGAATTCATACATGCTGCTCTCCCAGTAACGCTGTTTCTGAGATTACAAAACTCCTGCCAAAAGTTTTGTCAACACCTGTTGTTAGCTGTTTAACAGGAGTTAAACAGCTAATTGTGCACATGGGTGCAGTGGACATCAGAATGGAATGGACTGAAGTATTTAAATTGATTTTACTCAATTATTCAAGGAGCTTGATGGGAAAGTGGGAAAGACCTCTTTCTAACATGGATAGAAGGAAGATAAATACATTTATCAAATTGTTTCAGCTGAAGACATGGCTCCTTAATGTGTGCATGCCTAGACGCCAGCACTACACTGAGAACTTTAATCTATTCTGCAAACGAGAGGACTTGTTTGAAAGTGCTGACAGATAACCTCCTCCATGTTCTGAGGCACCGGCCTGGATATGGTCCTGTGCAGCCGCTGAGATAAGAGGGATGAGACCAAGAGATGAGAGACCAAGCCATTGTTTCAGCATCACCACCAACACCACAACTATAACAACCACTTTCCTCAGCAAAGGAGTCATCACCAGCAGCACCACCGCCACCCCCAGCGAAGACTTTAGCAGCACCACCACCTACCCCAGAGAATTAGTCAGTAGCCCCACCACCTACCCTCCCCCTGAGAACAAGTTAGTAGCATATATTATATTTTTTTAACCTTAAAATGGCTTGACAAAAACACAGGTATTGCAGTATTAGTGGAATCAGCTCAACCCAACTTCATATTTGAAGGTATGTGGAGTTTTGAGAGATAATTTAGTTACTCACATGTTATCATTTGGGGTGTTTTCATCTTTTGAGTATGTTTCCTTTAAAATGGAGCTAAAGCAATCACCCTTCAAACTCTACTTGGTCATATGCAAACCTCCCTAGCATTGTCTAAATTTTATTGATGAGTTTACTGAGATGATTTCAGTCATCTGCACCGATTTGGATGGTTTAGTCATTACAGGCGATTTTAATGTGAATGATGTGAATGACAGATAGAGCTCAGTTCTGTCCTTGAAACCTTTGGTCTAACTCAACATGTCAGTGAGCCCACCCATAACAAAGGGCACACTCTGGACCTGCTCATTACAAAAGGAGTAAATATTTCAAATGTCAATGTGGTGGAGGTTGCTCTGTCTGATCATTCCTGTGTCTTTTTTGACCTGACTGTTATTCCCAAACCAGCAGAAGAAAACAAATAAATAACACAGGTGCACTGTTCATGGGAATAATACACTTTGAAAATGCCCCATGTTCTAATATTGATGATTTGTTGGCAAATAAAAAGGGAGTGGCAGAAGGCCTAGCAGGAATGGAAGGTTTATTATAAGATTCACATAGAAAAGATGACCAGTCACATTTTATGTAGAACAAGGGAGAGGCCCTTAAAACAAATTTTCACATCTAAATGCATTAATTTTTCAATATTCTTTGATGACAAGGTTCAAGGCATCAAAAATGCCATGCAGCCACTAAGACACTTAATGCTGAGTCACTTTGTACCTGTAAGTGACACAACTGTCCTCATCATCACTCTGAGTTCATCTACATGCTGCTGATTTCAGTTTGCTATCACCACTCGCTTGCATAGTTAACATGTCGCTTCAATCTGGAACATTCCTGAGAACTTGGGAAGACTGAGATGATTAAGCCTCTCCTAAAATAAGAGCAGTCTTGATGCCACAGTACTAAACAAAGTTATTTATCAACAGCTTACTAACTTCCTTTACTCCTTTGATGTTTTCCAGTCAGGTTTTAGACCCTACCACAGCACTGAGACTGCTCTTCGAGGCGATAAATGACATCCGCCTGAACACTGATGCAGGCAAAGTCTTTGTCTTGATGCTGTCAGATCTGAGTGCTGATTTTGACACTGTCGATCATGGGATCCTCATACAGAGACAAGAGGCTGTCCAAAATTTGTTCAAGTCTTATTTAGAAAAGAGGAAGTTGAAATTAGAAACTTTTTCTCAGATCACACATGTGGGGTGCCCCAAGGACCAATCATGAGACCTCTTTTGATTGATCTCTACATGCTGCATTTAGGCCAGTTAATATGCAGCAATAGTGTGTCCTACCACAATTATGCATTTGACACTCAGATCTATGTGTTACTGGCAGCAGAGAAATATGGACCAGTGGATTCATCTGCCACTGCATCCAACAGATCAGTGTGTGAATGCAAAACAACTTTCTCAAGTTAAACTCAGATTTTGCACTCTTTAAAATGATCACAGAGAAAAGATCCCTTTTCATCATTTATTGGGGGTGCAGTAAAGTCATAACAGAAGAGCCCTGGTGAAAACAACAACAATATAAAACCATTGTAGTGTAGATACAGTATGGATTATTTGTGGATTTAAGTTTACGGAGTATAAAAACAATAATGGCAACACTTACAGCAATAACACCGATCAACGTCCCGACAGCAGCACAGACACAAGTCTGGTGGCTGCTTCTCCACATACCTACTATGATTCAGTAGGCCGGCTTAAATTTGCCGCGCTCTACCTTGGAACTGGTCACGTGTTTTCCGGGCAACCAAATAAATATTTACAATAAAACAATGAATAGTAATGTTAGTTGTAAATGACCAGATACTGTTATTTACAGTGAACACAAATAATTAAAGTGCAAGTGCTATACAAAAAAAAAAGTGTTAAAAATGACATGCCCGCAACACAGACAAGAGTCATAGTCTTTGCTCCACAGAAACAAAGTTAGTAAGTGTCAGCAGCCACCTCCAGTGTCTCTTTCTAAAACCTTAAAACTGGTTAGAAATCGATGGGTAATAATGGACTCAGCCTTGAACTTTAACAGTCATATTAAATCAATAACATCTGCAGCTTTTTACCATCTAAAAACATTGCAAAAAAGTATGCTGTCTAAACCAAACTTTGAGATACTTATCTCAAACACTCTTGAAGAGACAGCCTGAAGATATGAAGCAGGTCTTTGCTTTAACAATGTTTAAATCCAGACACAAAATGAGCTGTGCACATGACTGAGAGGTTTTTATTCTGCACTCTTCTCTTTTATTGTTCATTTTATGAATGATTATTTGTGTTTTGATTTGTTGTATTGTGATTTGATTGTAAAGCACTTTAAATTACTTTCTGTACAAATTGTGCCATATAAATTTCCTTACCTTGCCTCACTACCTGACCTCATTATGGATGTAATTTGGCTGATTTATCTTCCCCACTGGTTATGTCGCAAAGCAGTACCATCAAATTGAAAATGACTTCTGGATGGAAGCCGAAACATCTTGATTTCAAAAACAGTGTCCAGATGATTGTGTCTGAAACCTTTTCTAACTTGGACCACTCCTGAATGAAAAAGGAATTACATCATCTTTAAGTAAGAGACACTTGGGTCTGCTGATAGCCATCTGCTGGTTATTTGTATTTATAAATCTCCATATCCTATAGGTGGATATTTTTTTCTTTGAGGTCAATGGTAATCTTAAACTATAAGAGTTGCATATGTGAAAATAATCATGGTATAATCAGTGAAAACATGAAAGAGACTTGAAAGCAGACGAAGTTTTGGACCATTGGAGACCATAGTCAATTACAAAAACTATTTTCGACATTGACTCTTAAAGCAAAAAAATCTGGTTTGGTTCCCTTTCAACTTTAACTGTGAACCATTTGCCTTATGAGTTCATCACTATTAATCTGCCAGAGGGTTAATAGTGCGACAGCTGAGTGCACCAGCTGATCATACAGCTAGTCTTAACCCTATGTTTGACAGTTAAGGCCACCTTATTGTTACAATTATTGCAGTAGCTAGACAGAAGCGCTCTGTGTAAAGTGTAGGGGTAGCATTCGCACAACACAAAGAACATTTTCAGAGTCGCGTTAGAAAACCTAATTCTATCTGAGCTAAATTTGATGTTCTCAACATAAACAGCTGACCTAGAGAAACTTTTATATATAACCCATTTGTTCTGCAAGATTTGGCAAGTGCAGCTGGTTTCAGAATGCACACAGATAATTTTCTCACTATTTTGGTCCTGAATTTTAAGATAAAAGAACTTTTTTGTCCCATAATGAGGAAATTCCAATGTTGCAAAGTAAAGTAAATAATTACTCTTGACAGCACAATCCCACAGTGCTATTACACCCTAAGTCTGGAAAATTATTTTTAGATTAAAGCCTCCTGGTTTCAACCAAAATTGGAGATGGCCATTGGTTAACCTTTAAAAGAAAGGAAAACATCAGGAAAAAATAATTATAGAACATCTGTCTAGTCATTGGCCCCACTGCCTCAACTGTGTATGTAGGGGACAACTTCTAGTTCATTTTAAAACTATCAAATAGAAGGGTTAATTCACATTGTGGTCACACTCATAATATCCACCTGTTCTCTCACTTATTGAAGTGTGTGAAGTGGTTCATATCCCCAGTGTAGTTACGTAGGGACAGATAGCACTGTCATGATAATTACTATATCGACTTCAACACATGATAAATGGAACAATTATTTTTAGGGGTCAATATTAATCGTGGGTATGTTTTCTTTGTACTAAGGGAAGTTTTTGTTATTTTTCTGCACTACCAGTAAGATTTGAACAGTAGAGAGTTGAATAAATAACTTCCATTAATTATTAAGTGTTTCATTTATTTATTGCAGCTCATGTTCATTAACACTACTGTACATATACATCAGATATTTTGTGGGGAAATTCTACTTTAAAGTCAGGCCCACAATGGCATTCAGTATTATCGTTTATTGTCTGTATTAGGCAATATATGGTACTTCAAATGTGTTGTGTGTTATCGTGACAGGCTCAATGAGTATCAGGTAGAGTCAGTAAAGCTAATGCAGAGGGTGGCAGGTTCACTTTTGGTCAGATAAAAGAGTGCACTCAGAGGCCATTGTTAACAGAGCTTTTAGTCACACCATGTCCCTCTGTCCTTGTCTCTGTTCCACTTCAGAGCATAGGAGAAGGGACAATGCCATGTCTTTCTTCTGCTCTCTTCAAAGAGATTCTTTCTTCTGCTCTGATATCCAGATGGTGTGGAAGTATTCTCCCTATAGTTATCAAACTGTTAAATTCTTAAAGTTCTTAAAGTTGTTTTCAATGAGCATAAAAGTGTAATATATAAGAATAACATTGGGTTTCTTTCATTTTAATTATGCGTATTTGTATAGCAACGGTTTAATTTAATTCATAAAAAAAAAAGAAGAAAAAAAGCCATCTATTTAGAAAATCCTGATTCTCTGCTGATTTAAGGTTTAAGTGAATATGATTGTTGCTGTTGATTTTTTTTATTATTATGTTTTGCTTGTATTTTTTTTTTTATATTTATGTTTGTCATTACTAAATTCAAATCTGGGAAATCTGGTCCATGTATTTTGAAACACCCTTCTTTATCTTATTTCATGTCAATGTAAAATATTATCATGCTTGAATTATGTTGGCAGCTTTATACTGTACACTTGCTATACATTTTTTAAAATCAATATTGTTACTTTCAGTGTACATTAATAGTGTAAAAATGTAATTAACAAGTCCATTGCACTTCCATAGCATCTTATTCTGCGTATGTTTACTAAATAACCACCCTCATTACATCCAGCCAGTGTAACATCCTCCTCACTCTGACGCCTTGTGTTTAATTGGCATGCGTTTTACAAGGCTTTCACGGCATCTTCACATGAGCTCGTCTGGCGAGAGCTGCCTCTTCTGATAGCTTTAATTAAATGAGAGACTGAAGTGCAGCTGCAGTGACTAATGCTGCTCTGGTGCTAAGGTCAACAAGGGATCGAACCATCAATATGTGCTAAAAACTACACTGGTTCACTGCTGAGGAGCGCCCACTTCAAAAACACTAACTTCCATACACTACAATAAAAATTTCACAAGTTCGTCAAAGAAGAGTGGTTGTCATGGGATATGGGTAATTTTCTTAGAGCACTGACATCTTTATTTGCTGTAAATTAGTTGTTCTTTGAATGAAAGCCTTCTCTATAGTGCACAAATGTTCAACAAATTATACAAGTACAGATTTTTTTTAATTGAACCTCTCAAGAGCAGAAAGCAATTAAAAGCAAACATGTACATTGATGAAAACAAACTTCTATGAGAAATGGCAACTTATTCTTACTGAGCAAAGATATCATGGATATCAAAGTTTGGTTGAATGTATTTAAGCACATGAACAAATACACATTTAAGGTTTCAACTGTATTAGAGAAACTGGAACATCAGAAGAAAAGTTGCCCGCATTTGGAATAAGCTCAATTTGAGCTGATGGACCATGGTAGTGCTTTTCACATCATCTCTCACTATCATTGATCAAGATATGCCAGGTCTATATCGGATATCGTCTAAAATGCTTGAGGGAAACTGACCATATTAGGACTAATACTAAGATTAAGTAACGCTTAAGATTACAAGAAAAGCCAAAGACATTTTTCATTCAAAGTGAATGGTGGCCATGACATGCCAGCACTTTTCAAATCTCCATGGTTACAGCTGAAGTTGTAAAACTAAAGGATTGCTGCTGCATCAGTACCAAAATGAAACCTTTTATTTGACTGTCTGTGTGATTCTTCTAATATTCGATCTATTACTCAGCTCTGGCAGTGATGCATGGCCATCTGAGGTGAGGGAAGAGAATATTTCAGTAATTGTTTGAATGAAATGACTGAGCGGAAGGCATTTGTAGATAAGGCCTTGTGAACATGAAAGCATTTTAATTTGTGCTCAGTAATAATTTCACACCTCTTTTGTCGCAATGCAAATTAACATGTATGTAGGCCTATGATTAACCTTCCTAATTAGTCATTCAATTACATGACGTTGTGAATGTAGTGCTGTATGGACACCTTGGTATCTCCTATTGTATATATTTTTTTGTGAATCTTAATCACCTTAGCTGGCCCCAGATATCAAAGTTGTAAATAATGGCACACTCACGCTAGGGCTTTTAAGCTGTGCAGGCTCAATAGTAAAAGGGTCTGTGGCCTGCATTCACACCGACACACACTGACCAAGCCACAATCCTGGTAATGTCATCATAAGACGCGTTTGTTTGTGTTTTGTGCTGAAGTGCTAATGCTGTAGTGGACAAAATATTGTTCTTGCTGGTGATACGGGCTCCAGGGTGAGGATTAAACAGCAGCATGGAGCAGTTAGGGCAACAGGAGACCAGAGGCTTCAGAACCTCTGTTGCTGTCCATTGTCAGCTGAGTTGTTTTAATTCCATTTTAATCATGCTTTTACTTTCGGTCACCTCGGAATAAATATTTCACATCCAACTTAGCATACACTTTGTAAACTACATCTCTGTTTTCAGTGATTGAAATGTTGAAACAGGAATGAACAATGGAAAAATAAACAAATGAAGCCCTTAGGCTACATGAATACTCTGCTAATAGAGACATGCATTTGTTGTGAACACAATTTGACCGCAGTCCAGTTCAGTGATGATTTATGGACTTAGAAACTGGGCGGGAGAAGTCTGGAGTTTTATATGATGCAACAATCCAGGGAAAATGCATTTTTGAGTGCCCAGAGAAGATGACTTTGGATTAATAAATTAAATAAACATGAACGAAGTAAAATACAACTCTAAATATGTTTTATGGGACAGGACAACAATGTAATGTGTTTAAAATCTCCAAAAAGTCAATATTTAACGATACGGGCGCACATGTCATGGC
This sequence comes from Periophthalmus magnuspinnatus, assembly GCF_009829125.3. Lineage (NCBI taxonomy): Eukaryota > Metazoa > Chordata > Actinopteri > Gobiiformes > Gobiidae > Periophthalmus > Periophthalmus magnuspinnatus. The sequence continues at coordinate 20,866,338 of NC_047132.1, forward strand.
ACAGAGATGACAGTTGATGCATTTTAGCAACAACACCTTCTCCCTCTCATTAAATTATTTCATTATCTACATATTGTCCTAACCAGTATTGCGTTTTAGTCAGTGAGATTTTGTTCCTTTCATTTGAAGACCAGCTGTGCAAATAATTACTCGGTGAGTGTGTTCCTGTCAGTGTCCATGGAGGAGATGGATGGGGTATTAAAGATGGATGAGCAATAATTGTGCTGCGCCGTTTGACAAGACTTCTCATGGTTCCCTGGTGAGGCTGCCCTTGCCCCCCACTGATGATCTAGGCCAATTTCACAGAGCTGCCATGATGTGGTATCTGCATGTTTTTATGTGATTATATTTGTGCTGTAGTGATATAATAATGCATAATGTAACATGAGAATCAAGTGATCTCTTTAGAAAATATTCTATAATTAGCCTGAAACTCAGCTACGTCACAACCTCAATATTGCACAGAAAAATTTCAAAATTTTTCAAACCCGAATAATTGGGCACATTTCCTTCGATACGTATATGCAAAAATACAACATATTGAATTTCATAGACAGAATGAACTAGTTGATAGAGGGTTTGCTCAATGATTGAAACGTTTGAGGTTCAAGCCCAGCTCCCATCAACTATAGAACACAGTCTGCATATCGAAAATGTACTTCACCTCAATTTCCAATGAGGCATTTAGGTGCTGGAGCTCCCTCAGCTGTAATGGGAACTATAATTTAGGAAGTGAATAGTTGAAGGCACTTGTAAATACTGTATAACCATGCATTTCTTGTGGACACAATATGACCGCAGAATGTGTATTCATGGTCTTAAAAACTGCGTAGCAGAAGTTCGTACTTTTATCTATTACGCAACTAAACAGCCATTATGCAAATTAAGCATTTTTGAGTGCTTAATGTGCACGTCTTTGGATTTAGTGGATTAATCAAACAAGTACAAATGAAACAAAATACAAATCCAGGTATGTTTTTGAACAGAAGACGACATTATAACATGGTTAAAAGGTCAAAAAAAGTCAATTTAGCATATTATGTCATTTAATTCTGCCGCTTGGAAGGAAGCTTCACTAACCTAGCCTTCGGTGTCAATAGTTGAGAATCACAGACAGAGCTAAAGCACTAGTCCATTTAGCTAAGTTGAATCATTTCTTATAAGCTGTAGCCAGGTCGAATAGGCAGGAGTCCATGCAAAAATGGTGACATGATGGATGAAATGGAAACATGGGCAAAAGATTTCGCCAAACACTGCATGGCTGGGGAAACAATTGTAAATGGAGACTATATTTTGTGGTCATTGTGCATTAATGCACACATTCCACACTATAAATTCACATTCAATATCTGAATATATTGTCACTGCAACTGGAACAGTTCAGGGTAGGTACTTTGCTCAAGGGCACCTCAGCTGTGCCTAGATGAAAAGACTCAGCATATTGTCAAGGCTGGAACATGAACCACTAACCTTTTGGTTCTCAGACCATGCAGTTTTTATTATCCACCTTCTATGTATAGTTATTAGTTAGAGTAATAAAAGTAGAAGTTATGCTTTCAAAGCAAATAAGCTAACATTATCATTTTATATTGCCATTGAAACACAAATACATTCAAGAGATCAAGATGCAGATTAGTATGGTGCAAATATTTGATTTATGTCCTTTTTGGAAATGCTCCTGTCTAACATAAATCATGTACATTTCCCATCCTGAATTTCCCCCAGGCTACTGAGAGAAGATGGTTCAGCAGTTTTGTAAGAGCTTTCTGAATACTTGAGTGCTTTAAGTACTGTCATTTTAAAAGACAAATCACAGCAGTTCTCTGTCCCACGCCTCTCCGTAAAGCCCAGCACCTTTAGTAAAAAGCTTACAGCAGTTTAAGGTAGCACTAATGCAGCAGGGGTCACCAATACAGTGGACTTTCTCTGAAAAGTCCATTTAATACTTCTAAAGACAAAGATGGCAAGTTACCACTTAGAACAAATGTCAAAACATGCTGGGTTATGTATTTTTCAGGACTTCAGCCAAACCATGTGCAGCCCAACCTGAGTGGATGTCTGTAAGATAGACAGAGCGGTCATCTTTTTACCAGAAGTTTAGCAGCTAAACTTAAAAAAAGAATAGTTGAGAAGCAATTTCTGGTTGTCAAAAGTCAAAAGCCTAAATTCTATTGTTGGCCTACATCATTTCATTTCAAATATAAATACATATCTAATTAAAATGGCTTGGAAAAATAACAGTCCTGTATGATTTTTGTGTACATTTTACCGCAGAGTGAACCAGTGAGATGAAAAGGCCAGTGCAGTGGCAGCAGTCCCAGAAGAGTGTCAATCTGACCTCCGCTTCACACACACACACACACACACCCCCACACACACACCCACACACACACACACACACGCACCCACACACCCCCCCCACACACACACACAACATTATTGGATGTGTGATGCTCTGTGGATAAAAGAGTCTACACAGTGACAATAAAATTGAGTTTGCACTGTAAACAGTAATAATGTGGTTTGAAAGTTCCATGTAGTGTTATTTTATATGAAAACTAAAATGTTGAGATTTGACTGCTTACTCTCTTATATTATATGAAAAGCAGTTTTTTCATGCTTTGTCCAAGGGTCTTACAAGTATTTACAAAATGTGAAAAGATGCACTATAGTGTAGTATATTGGTAGTCTCTTATCAATCCCAAAGGCTACTAAAGCTAGGTCGACATGTATGACATAGTAAGATAATAGGTCACATAAGATTGGATTTCTGGTTCAGTCGCTCCATGTTAGCTCCTCACCTTCCACCTATTTGTTCACTCCATTAATTTGACAGCATGGCCTCAATAAGTAGCTAAGGGCTGCAGTGCACTGGAGACACTTGCTCCTACCAAACAGTGAAAGCCTAGTTCTAAATACTCTATTTGTAAAGTGCTGGCTACTAATATAAAGCAGTGAAGTGTTATATTATCATTCAAAGCTCTATGTACTTAAATGTTGCTAGCGGACTCCAAAAGGCAAAACAAACACATAAAAAATGATAGAACAAACCGTAGATCAATCAATAGAGCACGCCAAACCTAAGGCAGATTTGCCTTAGGTAAAGTGGAATTGTTTTAGAATAGCTGTCGTGTTCTTTCTGTGGGGGAGATTTATAAAACTTGAATAACTATACCTGTAGCTTTACTTTAATGTTATATTAATATACTTTGACTTTAATACACAACACACCTTCTCTTCAGTGTGTTAGTTGCACATTTTCAAGGCTACAGAGTTAAAACCTGGTAAATCAGGCATAACATTGAGTCGCAACACAAAATTACTATGTGCATCCCAGTGAGGCTAGAGTGCCGACGATAACATTATCAAATTGGAAAGTTCATTCACCTCCATTATCAAGCATGCTACAGAATTAAATGGCTAAGTAGTTGAAAGCAGGATGTCCTAGGTGGTGTTTGTACAATTCTGAATAAAGTATAGCTGAGAGAATAGTCAAAAACACATTACTCATGAAGGTGGCTTCAAATAGAAAGGACAGGCAGAATAAATCATCTTTTAATTTTCCATTTGATAAAATATACAAAGGGGACTCAAGGACAAAAAGATGCCTGGTCATAACTGAAACACTATTCCAGGTTCATGAGCGATAGCTGCATGTTAGCATTCAAACGCAACAAAGGCTGGGTTTTAATCAGTGGTCAAGCACAAATTATTCAAATATTCAGCATTTTCAAGTTTATTATATTGTATCATAAAGTAGGTAAAATCTACTATAGACCAGGGGCCTCATTTATAAAGCTTGCTTATGCACTACACACTGAAAAGTCCTAAGCCACTAGGACCCTGGCATGCGCTGTCCGCTAAGTCTGGAGACATGGGGAGGTGAGGAGAGTTTGAGAAAATGATTGATCAGGAAGTCATCATAAAATAGGCTTCATCATATAAAATAAGTCAGACATTCAGATTTGTGCATTTAAGCAAATGGCCAAAACACGGAAAAGGGATGTTAATTCCACTCATTATCCTCAATAATATTATGCATTTAAAGCCAGTTTTTTTTTTTAGACTCCCAATGCACGTATCTATGTGTGCGAACAGAGCCAGTCCTCACGCACATATCAAAGGCATAGGTACTTGAAAATAGCAATATACAAGTCAGAAACACAGTGAGGAAACAACAGGCTTATCTGCAAAGATGCACTGCATAAATATTATGACGTGTAAGTACTATAACGCACGTTAGACTGTAAATTAATTTAAGAGATAAGTCTTTGCTATAACTTTTTTTTCTGTGTTTATTTATAGTAAAGCCATTGATGTGGCTGTGTGGTCTTCCTCTCCCTCTGTGTTTCCTGCATCTCGGTCAAACCCACTGATTATCGGCTGCTGTTTAGGCAGATCTCATTCATGAGTCACTTTGCGTGGTCCTTTTATGGTCAGTTGGAGGTGTAGAGAGGGCCTGACACTACGTGGCTTCCCGTGCGCAGATTCCAGCTGTAGGTGGGATTTATACAGCGCAGAGCTGGGTGAAGTGAGCACAGAGGGTTTTATAAATCATGTTAAATCTCAAGATTGACAGATTAATGAGTTTAATCTTTGGTTTCCCCATCAATTCAATTTTTGGTTTCTCCTTCAAGCTTTATCTCATCTTCCAGTTAACAAGGGGGTGTCATGGGGCCTGCATTATCTGTCCTCCTGTGCTCTCTCCCCCTCCCCTACCTGTCGGCTTGGAGCTGGGCGGAGTTCCTGACTCCTCCCGCGCACACCTGGAGAGCATCAGCGCAATTACCTCCACCTGCTGCCGAGTATTTGAGGGCTCGGCAGAAGACACTTGGAGCCAGACTGTCCGTGTGTCAACATGAATGCTCCAGCTTAGTTTTTGCATGTTGTTACCTGTCTGCTATTCATTGGATTTTGCCACCTTCCAGATTCCTGCTCTCGCTCGTTCCTGCTCCTGCCTCTGCGCTCCAGCTCCGGTATAGTCCACCCTTCTGCCTTGCCTCCTGTCCCGTCTTGGTCTCCGGCTTGCTTCCCGTCTCCGGCCCTGGCTCCCGCTCTCTGGATTACTCCTGCTGATTACTCCTTCCCTGGTCCTGTCCCTGGTCCCGTCATGCTCCGGCCCCTGGCTGTCTCCGTGCCCGCTCCGGACAACCCCTGCTTGGCTTGCCCTGGTCTCGTCCTGATCCTGTCCTTATTCCGGTCCTAGTTTTCCTGTTCCTGCTCTGCACTACGCCTGTCTGGTCTGCCTCCTGCTAACGCTCCCTGTGTTAAACGAACTATTAAACTGTTTTAGCACAAACTGTAAATAAACACTGTCAACTTGCCCTGAGTCTGCACTCCTTGGTCTGCACCCACACTAGCCGTTACGACAGGGGGTATTTAATGTTTAATATATTTAGATCACCATGTTACCGTTTATTGTTTTGAAAATGCTATATTCACCGAAAACAACATTAAGATTACTTTCTTTATTCTTTGTTTGTCAGGGACCATGCACAAATTCATTAATCTTACAAAAGATTTGTACTAGATTTAACTACTTTTCATATAAGTTTCACTTTTGTTTCCTTTGTTCTCCAGACTAAGTCACTTCGGATCACTTTCACAACACAATCAATGTGCATCATGCTAATGAAACTATTGCACATCGCATCAGGTTTGTCATGTTGTGTACAGCTGTGTCATGCTTTTGCATATTGATGGAGACTGGTCATGTGGGAGCATGGATGACGTAGGCTTGTGGGCTGAGTATTGGACAGAATTTTATAGCAAACCGTAAGGAGGGGTCAAATAGAGGGCGTTAAAATCCTGAAACAACCTTTTCAGGCATTGCTCTGATGGAACAAAGTTGTAACATAGTAAAAAGCTCAAAATCTATTTTACATAATACCCTCTCTTTAAGGTGTACTGATTACAATCCTGGATGATGTTTGGAAAGAGTTCAGGGCACTGTTGTTCACAAATGGCATGTAAGGAGAAGCTGATGCAAACTCAAAATTATACAATTAATGCAATATGATCCTGTCTTCTGTTTCCTGTACACTTTGAAGTGTATAATCACGCTGCTGTAACAACAAATTAACTAAAGGTTATTTCTTGAACTTCATAACCGTTCTTCTTGCAGTTCAGTGGCGCGTATGCACTCCTAACTAGACAAGGACGAGTAAATAATAGAAACAAGAAGACCAGAAGACAAAGACTATTCAGACCACAGCTGAACTGAGAGAAGCTTACATAATGGAGACGTCACACAGGCAGAGATAAGACTGGGGACTGGGAACCTCACACCAGTATGAAGAAGATGAACAAACAACATGAGTGTGAAAGTAAGAAGTGTATTGGCTGTGAAAACCTCACCTGGAGACCACCATCTCAGAATGGTATTAGAACAAGAGAGAGCAGGGCGAGAAGGAGCCGAGGAGGGTCCATGGAGAGGAGCCAGGGTGACGCAGAGTCCAGCCCTTCGACATTTACAACAAGGGCAACCATATTTTTCAATTACACCTTCATTGATTTCATTTCTAACAATCGACACCTGCCACTGCATAAGATATAATTAACTGCCGCTAAAAGTTTAGTTACAGAATCTTGATGGGAGTTAAAGCTAATTTGAGTGTCAATGCATATGTGGGGAGGAGGGGACACTTATTAATGTGGCACCATTTGGGGTTCGATCTGGCATCCAATTATAGTATCTTTTGAAGCTGCATGAAAGTAAGATTATGATACTACAGACAGCTGACATGTTTAAAATGAACTAGCTAACAACAACTTGCATGCCAGCTCGCACTTCCTGATAATAAAGCGCTTTATAATTAGACAGCCGACAACACACAGTGAACTTATTTTGACCTCAAGAGCTGCAAAATATCTGTACTGGGGCAAGACAATATTTAATACAGAACGGTTCAGAGCCTTTAAATAGGGTAACTGATACACTGTCAGCAATGAGGCCCAGTCAAATGCATTTGCACAACAGAAAATAACATTTTAAGTTCCCTAAAAAAGTAACCTAGAAAATCAAAGCTAACACATAAAAGCCAAGTAATGAATATATTAAAGTGAAAATCTAATTAAATGATTACAATTTCCCCTCTCTCTTGACTCCATCTCTAGTCGTTTCAGGTGAAGCACTGACATCAGACTGCATTAAACTCCTCTGACTTTCAGGTATTCATCTTTCCATGCCACATATCTGAGAGACATTTATACTTCAGGTCAAGGCTTTTATAGATTTTTCATTTCAAAGCTGACTTTCTATGTTTAATTCAAGTTCGCAGGAAGAAATATTACAATATAAGTTGCGGAAAGGATGTTGCATGGTCCATTTTCTCATGCTGATGATGATGTGTTTTGTCTCATCACAGAATGGGGCCAGGCCAAGTTTTAATTACAGCTGGCGTACAGCCCAAGTCATAATGAAGACATCAATAAATGCCTGAATCATTTCTTATTAGCTGGAGAGAACAAAATCAGGTTATTATTCTACACCTTAGAACTATTACTGCTAATTTCTACATCAAATCCACTGAGCTCATTCGTATTTCCCAGATCAAATATATCATGTAGGCTAGTGATATTTTATTATAATAACTTCCTCAAAATAATCTCTCTCGTGGTATTCTGTTATTATGTATTTTTTTTCATTTATTCTTCTCCACAGGGGCCCGTTGTTGATGATTTTCAGATTTCTAGAAAGTGATGATGTCATACACTCAGATGGGGGCTGGAGCCAGTTTTTCCTATTGATTACATTATACTTTGTCATGGAATATCCAAAAGGTAAATTCACAAAGTTGAATCTGAACATTTCTATTAGTGACCACACTGTAGAGGTCACTTCATTTCATCAAGGCTGTCCTCCATCTGTATTAAATATTATAGGCCTATAGAATGTTGGGATGTCATCTGAAATCCAGCAGTCCTAAAGCAACACACTACACAAGTCCATTTCTCTATCTTTTTTCAAAAATCAATAAATTTTTATATTTTGCAGTGAGGGGGTTCTACATGTATGTCTATGGCGGAATGTTCAGCAGTTACCATGGTGACACAATGCACACACATTATCAAACACTGGCAGTTTTTTAAAGACTTTTCTGTTAATTAATGTTCATGGCACAAGCGTTCATGGTCCTCTTTACGTGTGTGCCAGCTAGTAACTGTAATGTGATTTGAGATGGACTTGTTTAACACAAAATTAGATTAGTTTCAATTAAGTCTGTTCTTTATGGCCAGATTATGTTACAACAAAACTCAGATTAAAGTGTAATTTCAGTAACAGAGATTCAGACAGAGCAGTGCCTTCTGTTAGCATCACACTCCCCGGGAAAGTTAATGACATCAGCTGTAAAGTATAAATAGTAATCATAAGTGTGTCTGTCTAACTGGCGTGTCACTTTCTGATGGGACCTGACAAAAGTACATAAATAGAGACCACGTGACAGTGAAGATACTAAGTAAGTATCGTTGTACTGTAGTACTCCTCAAGGCCAAATTATGTATGTAGCAAATTTCTCTAACTTTCACTAACCCCAACTGGAATTACTCCAATGAGAATTTTAAAAAATACATAAGTGTCGCATTGCACTCTAAATATAGAAAATTAGGACAGTTTTGAATGACAGGTAGTCCAGCTGTGAGTGCGTTATGTGACTAATTGCAATGATGGTAATTAAACATATTTCAAATGTATATCAACAACAAAACAGTAGCGGTGTAGCAGTGTTTTTGCCCTGTTTCTTTTGCGACAGGTGATACATAGAAATGCATAAAGTTGTTTTTTTTTTTAAATCTAAACAATGAAGATATTCTCATTATTAAACCTGGCACTATACTAATACTAACTGCATAACCTATTCCTCTCTGCACACATGGAGCTTAAGCTGAAATTGCATTGCCAGCAGTTGATTTGAAAAGGTGAAGCATGACTTGAGTGAATTAGGCTCATTTTAAAGGTGGATTATAACAGTGGATTCTATAAAGTCATGTCATGTTTTTACAAAAATGGAATGCAAATGAGAGGAGAACATTTTATACCACGTCTGACTCAATGTTCTTAATAATGCCACATTTCAAGTACAGTTGAACAGTATGATTGGTCTAACAGGTATCCATACTTGAAACTCTGCTTCGACAGCCAGGTATTGTAATTAGAAATACCTGGTTTTAATCAAGGCAGTACAGGGCAGTGCTTTGTGATGTCACCAAGTACTGAAAATTGGCAGAGGCCGCTGAGGGCAGGACACGCTTAGATTTAGGCATTTTTGATTTAGTGTTTAAGTCCACTTTAATTAAGTATTTTTGTCATACGCAGCTGGTGTAATTGTTGTCCCTCACAAAATTCAACTTCAGAAGTAGAAGGCTGATTGATCTGATGAGACAAAGCAGAGACTAAAATAGCATGTACTTACTGGAGCATGCACAAAGTGATACAATAATGAACACCCAATATCAGATCTTTGTTGTTCCGATAATATGCTAACTCATGAGTTTTGCTAGTACACATCCATATCGGCCCAACAGAGAAACAGCTTGCAGTATTGGATATCTGTCTGGTTTCAGTGTAATCTTAGCTTGAATGTGCAGGTCACCAATGAAGGACGCTTCTCCAAAACATTTTTAGACACGAAGGGTAAGTTTCTAAATTTCAGAGATGGTCCGATAAGGACTTTTTGAGCTGATATCAAATATTTGTCTTGCTGCTGTAACCGACAACCAATATTTGGTATTTAAAATCAATAATAAGGCCCACAAATGAACTTTTCCTTTATCTGGATGTAAAATTATATTTGCATGATTGAGTAAATATACAGCCATTTTATTTAGCCTATGATTACTGCTCTTGTATTCCCATTTGACCTCACTAATTAAAAGGCTTATCTCATGCATTATCTGACAACAAACTGGGAATGACAAATGGCCAGAAACTGGGTCACCTAAGAAAATAGTGATGCCAAATAATGACTAAAATTTCAATAACGGACTGATAGCGATATCTGTGGGGAAACCCTCCAATATCTTAACACCGATAGTGAAACCTATATATTGTTCCCGTCCTCAATGCTTTAGCTGCTCTTACAAACAAGGAACTATTATTTTCATCATTTCTAGTTGATTGCCGGTCGATTTGTTTCTTTGGGTTCAATTATGTTCCATTTATTTAGCTGAGAAGGCCTTATCGAGTGGAGAATATTGCACCTCAGCAGACCCACCCAGCCTCATATTGTATATATTTCCATTCATTATCAAAGCAAATGGGAGACGAAAGGCAGTGTATTAGTCCAATTAGAGTATGGTGATTGTAAAAGTGTTGTGATTCACTGGGGGTTTCAAAGGCATGTTGATAGTCAGAATATAAATTACATTATACTGTTATACACATGTAGATTCATTATCATCGTTCATTCTTGACCTGCAGTGGTGGGGGAAGAATTCAGCTACTGTGCACATGCAACCATAGCCTGCACTGTGTTAAAGGAAAACAAATAGTTCAATATGCTGTATCTGCTTATGTGTTGTGTTGTTGTAATAGCCAACATAAATCACCATGATGTGCAGACTAAGGTCTTAATTAACAAACTCACAAACTGTCAACCAATGAAGTAAGGAAAATGGGCAAACTGACTAATCTGAACACCAGTTTTGTACCCATTAAAACGAAACAAATGTGAAAATAAACATTACCACATTTTGGTATCTGTACTTTGCTCAAGTACTTTTTAAAGTTGATATATTTTACTTTTACTTCACTACATTTGAGAGAAGATATCTGTACTTTCTCCACTACATTCTTGAACAGGACTGAGAAGTAAAAATATTTTTTATTAGTGTTTGAGACGTGCGGAAAAGTCTGAAGGTTTTATTTTTTAACAGCTTCATAATTTGACCAAACAAACATACACTCCTGATAAAAATTTTATGACCAGTTGAAAAATTGCAAGAATTCTCATTTTGCACTCCTGGATGTTAAGAAAGTGCTTCAAAATGCAAAAAGAAGAAATGAGAGTGAGACAATTTATTTCAAACAAGCATTATACTGAAGTAGGCTGTTCATCAGCTGATCAAAAGTTTAAGACCACATCTAAAAAAAAAAAAAAAAAAACCCGAAAAAAAAAGAAAAAAATTCAAAAAAGGACTCACCTCAAAAATTCGTTTCAGAATGCTTGGTGCTAGTGTTTCCAGGAGGTTAGTGGGAATTTTGCTCCAAGTGGTGAAGATGGCTTCATGGAGGGCATCCACTGTCTGGAACTGGTGTCCGTTTTTGTAAACTTCCCTTGTCATCCAACCCCAAATGTCCTCAACTGGATTTGGATCAATGGAGCATGCAGGATGGTTGAAAAGAGTGATGTTATTTTTGTGGATGAAGTCCTTTGTCTGGTGGACATTGTGATCTGCAGTGTTGTTCTTTTGAAAAACCCAGTAACTACCATGCAGATGATGGGCTTCAGTTATGAGGGATGCTCCCTGCAACATAGGATGCATCTCCACAGCCAGCTGCCGTTTGACGCCTCTGCACAACCTGAAGCTCCATTGTTTCATTGAAGCAAAAAGCTCCCCAGATCATAATGGCATCCCCTCCACTGTGCCATGTAGCAAACATCTCTGGTGGGATGTCCTTGTCATGCCAGTGATGTTGGAAACCATCAGGACCATCAAGGTTCTCATCAGAGAATAAAATTTCTTCCACCTTTTAATGTCCCATGTTTAGTGCTGTCTTGCAAATTCCAAACGGACAAATTTGTGCTGTTGAAGGAGACGAGGTCTTTGAAGATGTTTTTTGTTCTCAAAACCCTTCTCTCGCAGATGCCGTCTAATGGTTATGAGACTGGAGTTAACACCAGTGACAAGCTTAATTTGGGCCGAGGATCATCCCATATCTTGATGGACAGCCAATCGGATCCTCCGGCTCAGGGCCGGTGAATTTTTTTGGGGTCTACCACTCTCTTTTTTCTCCATAATCCTCAGGATTTTTTAAGAAGTTTAAAATGACTCAACAGCGGTGCCGCGGTGCGAGAGGCCTTGCTGATGCAGCTCAACTATCTGACCACATTCAAAGAGAGAAAGCTTTTTGCCTTTGCCATCAGGAGGTCATGATAGTGTGGATGCCTGACAGAAAATGACACTGAATCCACATTTTTTGCGAAGATTTGGGCTTTTAAAGGCTGTGGTCTTAAACTCAGCTGATGAACAGCCTATTTCAGTACAATGGTTGTTTGTAATAAATTGCTTACTCAATTTTTTATTTTGTTTTTGTCTCACTCCCGTTTCTTCTTTTTGCATTTTGAAGCATTACGTAGAAATTTTGATCAGGAGTGTATAACAACAAATTAGATCTTTATTAGATCTTTATTAGATCTGCGCAAAATGCGTTTACTTTTTACTCTTTAAGTACATTACAGGTACTTTAATGCTTTTGCTTAAGTTGAATTTTTTCATGTGATACTTTTACTTGAGGTTTTTTTTTTTTTTTTTTTTTGCTCTTGTATCTCTACTTTTACTTAAGTAACAAAAGGGAGTACTTCTTCCACCACTGTCAGTCACTCATACACTCACATAATATGATTTCCATATCAACAACAGCAGGGCCATTGCCTATAACACATAAAGATTTGTTCAAATAAAGACAAAAGTGAAATGTGTCAGACAGTACTATCTAGGTCTAATACACAAATCAGTTTTATTGTGAAAGGATGGAGACCAGGTGAGGGGACCAGTTGGGATGAATGTTGGTGCTCAAATTCAGATTTACTGTTGAGTTTCCCTGCTCTGACTGGATGTTGGGAATGGTAAATGGTCAAATTGTTTAATAGCACTTTTCTACCTTCAAGGCACTTTACATCCAGGAACCACTCACCCATTCACACACACATTCATACATCAGTGTACGGAGACCTCGGGGGAAAGTGAGTTAAGTGTCTTGCCCAAGGGCACAACAACAGCATTCATCTGTGGGAGCTAGTATCGCACCACAAAGCTTTGGATTAGTAGAGCTGACTGCTCAACCAATGATGTTTAGGCCGAGAGCGGGATTCAAACCACCAACCTTCGGATCAGTGGACAAACACTTCACATTAAAACTGACGCTGAGATAAAGACATTTTCTTTATCTCTTTCTGCTAATTTCTACACCATGAAATATCAAATGAAAAAGTGAGTAACCACAAAATAATGATGTTAATATTTGTAGTTTTTAATGAAATTAAATGGGTTTCTTGCCACCTACACTAAGCCAAATAGATGTGAATAAGCCTACTTTCTATATTGCCAGTGTACACAGGGTAATTGCTTTACATTCTAAGAGCACAAGTATATCTCACAAGAGGGTATTTGGGTCACGGCTGAGTGCAGATAAACTGACGTAGTTCTTTTAGGTGGATACAAAACAGAAGATGCAGGTGGGACGAAATCGCTCCTTTTTTCACAATATACAGACTTTGACCCTGCCAACACAAACACTGAATGTTTCTATAGTGGATCATCAGAAATACCCTTACAGACCACATCAAACTTGAATACATTGACAAAAATTGAAGTTGACATATTATGCTAAGCTCTTTTTCCTGTTCCAGAAAACTGTTGATAGACGATGTCAATTATAATTACACTTCAGTTAATGAGCCACGGTATTTAATAAGAAATTACTCAAGCGTAGGTGAATGTTTCAAGGGTCTTTAAATAAGTTTGCATGACATTTTTATAGGGGCCAGGATGTGGTACTGGCTGATGGTATGCTGGTTTCCTTAATTCTGTTCATCTCAATGGTTCATTCAAAATAGGCTTGACTTTACAAGTATTTATTTTATTTTATTGTTGCTGTCAATAGACTCTAACTATTAACTAACTAATCAACCAATCAAGTATAACAACAATATTTACTAGCTGAGTTCTACTGAAGACCAGAGCTATAGACCTACACTCAATGTTTTCACACGTTTTTCAAGCTGTTTTTTTTTTTTTTTTTTAATAAGAATCACCAGTAATTATGTTTACCTTTTTTGGATTGAGGTAAGAATTTTTTTCTGTTATTAATATGTTTTCTTAGTACTTAAAAGGCCGTTCATTTTCAAAAGTAGTTGTGCTTTGTCTGTTATGATGAGAAATTCTAAAGACTCCATTGAGACAGTATTGTGTGTGTGAATAAGCCTCATCCAAATGTGAACATACCACACAGTGATACATTTTACAAATATGCTGCACAGAAAACCATTGTGTGTCACTGTGTCTTTGAAACAACCCAGTCTCACCCAAATGCCTATACATACAGAATGTGAAAGCTAGTGAAAGTTATTAATAAATGCATAACACTGTCATGATCCTGTATTTTTTGTCTCCCTGTGTGCTTTCCCCCTCCCCTCACCTGTCTGAGCCTGGCACTGGGCGGAGTTCCTGGCTCCTCCCGCGCACACCTGGAGCGCATCTGCGCAATTACCAGGACCACACACTCAGGGCGAGATCGTCTGTGTTTCTTCACCCTGTTCTGTGCTGGATTATCTGCGTATCTTCATCCTGTTCGGTGCTGGATCCTACGCGTGTCTTCACCCTGCTTGCTGGACCGTCCCTGCTCCGACCCTGCTTCAACCCTGCTTCCCAGCCCTGGTACTGTCTTGGCTCTGCACTCCACGTTACTGGACCCCAGCTTGCACTCTTCTCCCTGCCCTGGTGCTGCCCGCATCGTTGTCTCCGCTGCACTCTGGATCCTGGCCCGCACCTGGCTTCCTGCTCACCACCAGATCAACCCTCGTTTTTGTAATATTATTTCACAATCTGTAAATAAACACCGTAAATCTGCCCCGAGTCTGCACTCTTTGGTCCGCTACACCCACCGTTACGACAAACACTACTGTCCTTAAGCTCTCCTGAAGTAAACTTTTGAAGAAGTCCTCAGAGATAAGTACAGTATGATAGTTTAAGGTTATGGGCAAAGAACAGTGTAAAAAGCTATGCAGTTTGTATAGAAGGCCTGAAGAAAAAAGTAAGATGATTCACAAAAGACTCAATATTTATGAACTTTGAAACTCCAACAAAAATGATGTGTGTATTTCAGATAGGCCCATCATAGTTGCAGTTTATCATTCTTTGTTGTACAGTATAAATCAATTTTATATAACTTATATCAAGTCAAAAGATAAAAGGCTGCTGCTATGCGCAATTTGAGTGAAGCTTGAGGAATTACTTTTAACTTTCTAAAAACAAAATGTTACCAACTCCCTATTTTGTATGTTAAACTTTCTACATATTATTTGTTTGTCTTATTTTCTATTGTTTTTGTTTACTCCATTCTTTATGTTTTTGCTCTTTTAAAGTGGATATGTTCTTGCTACTATTACTCTGCTCTTAGTAGTTATCACAGAGTTAAAACTGTTAACCTCTGCAGCCATATGTGTTCAATATGTTATTAGTGTTAATGTTACTCAATAACACTAATAACATATTATTAGTGTTATTGAGTAAGTGGATAATCTGGCTAATGAATAGAGTCAAGCAATACATCAGGGCCGTGGTGCTGCTATCCTCTCTGTACTACACCGTTACAGTGGCAAAGTCTTAAGGGAAAAAGGTCTGTATGATTGTCTGTGATTAATGATAACAGGAGCGGTCAATTAGCTGCCCTCCCACTCAGAACAATAGCCAAGTGAGTTTATACTTCAGCTTAGTTCAACAACTATTGCGAAATTATACAGATGATTACGACTACTTTTAGTTTAAAACCAAACAAGATTAATCATTTATTTTTCACATTTACATACAAACAAATATATGTAAGTCCTCAGAGCTTTATGGTAACATTTTGCTCACTGGGAACTGTGGCTAATTTCAGTAGCCAGCATAGCATTTGTGTTGTTTTTGTTGTAATTGTATAAAATATTAATGTATATATTTTCATCCTCTAATCCTCATTAATTATTATCTAATCCAACCAGCTAAAGGTACATGAGAGTATCAGCCAAAATGGAACTTAAAGTGACATTATTTAGTTTGGTAGGATAACTGTGATAAATAGGTATCATAATTTTACACCAGTCAAGTGGCAGTTTTGATGAAAAGTGGATAAATAAAAGTTGAAGGAAGTAGTGGTGAGTTTTGAAATGGTATCCCACTATAGGCCATCAATAAAATGGAAAATGGCCACATTTTTATTTAGTGCATTTCCACTTTCAAGGCATTCAAAGCACTTTACATCAAGGAACCACTCACCCATTCAGACACATATTCATTCACCATCGTACACAAACACCGGGGGCGAGGTAGATTAAGTGTCTTCTCCTAGGACACAATGACTGTATTCATCTGTGGGAACTGGAATCACACTGCCAACCTGTAGGTCAGTGGATTTGAATACTAAATCAATGATGTTTTAGGTTGAGAGCGTGAACCACTAACCTTCAGATCAGTGGACAAACACCAACTGAGCTACTTTGGCCTGAAAATGCTGTAACAATTTGCACTCAAGGAACACAATTTCTGACAGTTTATGGTGGTTCTGGTGCTATATTTTGGTGGTCTAAAGTCCATAAAGTCCCATCTTATTATACGTAGAATTCTGTTTGGATATATTTTTGTATTTTGTAACATATGTCAGTATGGCCACTACCTCCCTTCAGAAATGACAGAAATGTTTAAACAGTGTTGTTAGAAAGGAAAAACTTTGACCTCAGTGATAAATGATAAAAGCTCACTCAATCAATGGCTCCATTAGTGACGTGCTGTTACCAGAGCTGTCGGAGAGCACTGGGATGGATAGACCTGGTGCATTTTGGTAATGGCATGTGCATGGACATGCTTCACCAATGAGCACGCTGACAGGAATACAATACACCTGTGTCCACATCAGAAGGCTTCTCCATCCGTTTGTAATAATGAATGTGCCCTTTAAGTTGATTAGCATGTTAAGTCTAATACTGTAGACCCAAGATCCTAAATCAGATGAGGTGAATAAAGATACTTTACTTGAGGCAATTTTTTCTGAACATGAAAATTTAAAAATGCATTTACATTTTTGACTGTTTAAAATCAATTACGAAAAGAAAGGGGAAAAAGTATAAAATGTTATGGTTTGTCGTTGAAATTGAGAAAAAAAACTGGCTCATGGTATATGATAAAAAATAACTACTTCAAACTGACTACTGGTGATAAGTAAAAAATAGTATTTTGTTTCCTATTGATCCCATTCTGTTATTAGCTAAATCTGTGTTACTTGTACACCTGTAAACATTAGATTGTTTTATCAAAAGAACTGCATCGATGTCCATCAAGGGCAGACTGAGGTGACCTTCCAGTATCCAGCCTCCTGTAATGCAGACCAACACTCTGGTCAGTAATGATCATGGAGTCTGGATTAATGACTCTATAAATGGTACTGGAGAGTGTAACAAAGTGAACCTTTGTCCCTTTTAATATCACCTTAAATTTTGTTTATGCACACATTTGTTCATTTCTAGTAATTTGTCAATATACAACTAATCATAACTATCTCGGGTTTGTTTTGTTTTTCAAATGGTTTACCTTTAATTTAAGGAGGAGGTATGAGGTCAGCCATTTTTAAAGGCTTGGGAGTGGCCGTGGGCTGGACCATGTGGAGGGGAGAACTGCGTTAAGTTCTTTTTCTTTTTGTTTTAATGTCTTTTTGCATTTTGTAGTGTTTAAATGTTTATAGTTAGGACCCAAATATCAGAGTGTTCAGCCCTATGCTTTCATGACCCTCCCATGAACATGCACATCCTGCCTGTATAGTCTGACCAATACATTAGCATGGAATTAATTGAACCTGATCAAAATCAGGACAAAACAACTGAAAAGTCAGTGGCAGATACGCCGAGATGTGTCACTATAAACATCCCTGATGACACTGAAGATAAGGACCCCAATTTTGCAGACGCAAGTGACAATCCCTCCCCTATTTGGGGATTGTGTAAAACAGCAGCCTTTGGCGGTCTTTTAGCAGGACAGGGTGTACTCACCTACATGATAACACTCTCTCCCGTCATCAATGGAGCTGTCATACTCCACATGTTCCTTTGGGGATGTGCAGGCAATATTTTTTCAATGCGGAAGAATTCATAAACCCTCAACCTCAGTCGCCCAGGTATGATTCACAGCAAAAGAAAAATTTAATTCTGTCAACTGGACAACAGTTGACAGAATATTTTTTGCTATGAACCATAAAGGTTTCATTTAGATCAGTTTCAATTTCACTGAGGCTAAGAATAAACTTTGGTTGAAATTTTAAAAAACAATAAAAAAAATAAAATAATAATAAACACAAACTTGAAAGTAACTCCTTTATCAACAGTCCTCTGCTTTTTTCATTTGTGTAATTATTTGTTTTTATGTTGTATTTTTAACATTTGTTATCGACATTGAAAACTATTCAATACTTACGGATGACTAGGCTTCCAAACAGAACAAAATAAACAGGAGAAACGTGAGTGAAGTTTAAGCCAAAGGGAAAAAAAAGAGTTGTCCTGCATCAATGAGCTCTCCTCTTGACCAGTTGCAGTGATGAATCCATTCTGGCCTGCGATTGGCTGTTCTCCTTGTGTGGCCTCGCTCTGGTTGGTTAATTCCCCAGGTGCTGTTGAAAGTAAATAAGCCTTAGCCACTGTGTTGCTTTCATCTGACGTTTATTCATGAGCCAATCAATTTCTGTTTGTATCCTCCTCTCAAGTGCTCTCCCAGCCTGGTCACTTTTAACAAATTGGCTGACCTGAGGTTAACTGTGCACTGCTGCAATGTTTCAGTATTGTTTCAGTGACCAGGCCTGTGGCAGTTAAATGGCTTGTTAAATAAAATCTGTCAGCCCTTAGCTATAAACCGTAGCTCATGTGCTGACGTACCACTTTACCTTCATTAATGAGAGGGTTTGATTGACAGCCCACAAACTGTGTGAACAAGTTGGATGAAGAATGCAATTTTTAAGCTAGAAAAAAGCACTAAACGGTCCATTTTATGCCATTTTATTTTCTGATCTATGTTAATGGAGTTGTGTTTTGTTTCATTCCACATGTTTAACGCACAAACCCTGCCTATTTAAGCTAAGTTCTTCTCCCAAACAAAAAACACTGTAATGTCACGTGATAGTACGGTTCATGCTCCACTGTGTTTTTAAAGGCCATATACCCTCACTAGAA
Source organism: Periophthalmus magnuspinnatus (assembly GCF_009829125.3). Taxonomy (NCBI): domain Eukaryota; kingdom Metazoa; phylum Chordata; class Actinopteri; order Gobiiformes; family Gobiidae; genus Periophthalmus; species Periophthalmus magnuspinnatus. The sequence goes on from NC_047132.1 coordinate 20,885,468, forward strand.
TAATTTGGATGATTTTGTCCCTGGAATTTCCCATTTCTACCAAAAAAAACAAGCTAATAATACAGAGTTACTCAAGTGTGCATGTGTGAATTTAACAAAACACAACTCTAGGTATGTTTCTGATGAGGTAACAGCATTATAACATGGCTCTCAGGAGTCAATTTAGCTTGATATAGGACCTGCTTTCCCATAGTATTGTGATCATGGGCAAGACATCATTCATCATGCCTGTATAAATATGGGATCATCATGGGTTAGGTCAATTTTTACAGCAATAATAGTAGTGTTTTTGCATAGAATTAAACAAGCCAAAATCTGTCCTGGGTATCCTGGGTAATATTTTCAAATAATTAAATATGTCAGAAGTTGTTATTTATTTTCATTTTATTTAATCTCGTTATTTTTATAGTCTTTTCTTATTCCCAGCTTTACTGCTTTGTAGCAGTGGTTTGAAAGTAAATGATTAATAAATACATTGGAACCGAATCAAAGCGTCGCCACCTTGTGGTATAGGACATACATTGCATCTGAAACCAGTACAGAACAAAGTAATACAACTAGTATTCGTGGTGATGTATAGTTTTATTACGGAAGAACAGAAAGTGCAACTATGAAGATGCCTATGAAGATGTAAAGATGACACATCGAAGACATATAAAACATGCCAACAGGCAGCTGTGCTTAAAAAAAGAGAAGAGTTTTAAATCAATCATCTGATGGGGGCGGACTAGGTGAAAGATGTTGCCTGTGTTAGTTGGACTGTGAATCAGAAGTTCCATTATTTTTGCAGCGTCTACACACAGTAGACACTGTTGCATCACCACGTTGAAATGTGTTGGGCGTGTTAATAAGATGCTTTCAAAGACTTGAGTGTTGATAAGTCTAAATGAGAGTAAGAGCGCAAATTATGTGAAGTGTAAGTCTTTGCTGCCATCTAGTGCTTAAATTGTACACTGCAGTTTCACTCTTATGACCGCCTATAGTGATAATTTTGTTGTCAAAGAAATGAAAATATTCCAGTCATATCTGTATTCATATCTTAATATCTGATAATGAATGAAAGCTGCTGATGCTGCAAGTTTTATGGATATATGAATAGAAAGTCCCCCTGATACAATCTTGTGACTTTTGTGGACAGTGATTGAAAACCTGAATTGTAGATGATATTTAACACCATTATGATGCCCGATTTGAATGTTACATTTGGTCTGCAGTTCAGACCATATTGTCACATGAACAAAAACTTATGGCTGCAGCCATTGTCTTAGAAGCACCTGGTAACAATATGACCTTTATTTTTCTCTTCATAAGTGGTGAATAAATAAAGATCATGCCATGCAGAAAGACTTTGCAAATTGCTTTTGTACAGTATATATGAAGCTCACGTGCTTCATATATACTGACAAAACTGTATTTTCATTGCTCTGATTTTAGCAACTACCCACCCCATTCACACAAGGGAAAAAACATAACCCAGTAGTTTCCTCACATGGATACAGAGTTGAAAAACTAGCCTTTTGAGAATGAAAGCACTGACACCTGGTCCCTGAAGTCCAGGGAACAACCAAACTAGGGGCTTTACAGAATAGATATTTTAAAATGCAACCAATTCAAACGCATTGAGTTAGAATGTTCCTTTTATAGAGTGTGAAATAGTGCTTTGCCTGTTCTAGTAATGCACCTCAATAATGACACATAACAATAGCTTTATGACTCAAATCTTACTAGATATTGTACAGTTGCAAAGGCTAAAATGAATGCCAAAGAGCTTAAGAGCTTCAAAATCAAGAAACATACACTGCAATTCTTTAAAGGGAGAGTAGGTAAAGAAATGAGTTTAACAGTCATCTATAATAAATGCTGTGACAATATTAGCCTGTGTCTGAGGCTCTGCTTATAGAAAAGAATGTCCTTTGCATAAAAGTTAGTGTTTCTGTATACTGAATGACATTTTCAGATTCCATTTTCTTTTTAAAGGATACCCATATTCAACAAGAAGATTCGACATATCTTTTACAACAAAGATGGAGTTATTTCATTTTATATAATATTTTATTACCCTTCAAGACATCCATGGACCGTTTTTTTAAACTGTAATGTTGCTGTCAGAAATTCTGCAGCTCCTTCTACTGGCCAGGCATGCATGCCAAGATTTTTTTAAATAAATTATTTTGTGTTTTTTTCCAGACCAAACTTATATGTAGACCACATAGAGCACCTCCAAGAGAGTTATATGACTGCTCTGGCCTTTGGCACCAACAAGTGTGACCAATCTGTCATGAATCTTAGAGACGACCAGAGCACAACGTGTCCATTCATGTGAGTGTGGACCTACTTCAGGCCGGGCCAGCCCCTCTCCCCACAGGACACCTCCCCAGTGAAGGACAAAGGGGAGGGAGCATACAGGTCAGAATCTGTGTCTGACTCTCCTTCTGCAATGAAGGGCCTTACCCTGGCACACAGGGAGTGTCCGGGCATGCCATCTGGCCCTGCTGCACCCAGAGAGCCCGTGAAGAACGATGGTCCAAAAAAGTCTTCCTTGGCCTGGGAGATGCTGAAGCCACTGAAGGAGCGCTCCAGCTCCTCATGGTCTACAGAGGGGATGGACAAGGATGTGTCACTCTCTGCAGCAGTGGGGTCCTGCTGGCACTGCCGCCTCCTGTGCCGCCTCCTGCTCTGGGAGCCACTGTCCCGGCTGCTGCCCGGTCCAGAGGCCGGGGGAGGAGGCAGGCGGAACAGCGGTGGGGACTGGTCTGCCACAGGAGAGGGGGTGTTGGCCACACTGCTGTTCCAGGCCGGCTGGCTCAGGGGATGCTGCAGCTGGTGCTGCCATGAGGTGGAGGGTCGACTGCCCACTGACGGGGTACCCACCGAACGGGACACAGGACGTCCAAGCAGAGGGTCCTTCTTCTCCAGAGAGCAGTCAGAGCACATGATTTCCATTGCAGAGTAAGTCTTTACTTCCATCTCCTCCTTCACCTGGCCCTGGCTTTCCATGTTCATGTCCTCTTTGGTCTCCTTTTCCTCCTTGGTGTGATCAGGACTGTGGTATGGTGGGGCAGGGTATGACTCCTTAGAGTTGAAGAAGGCTTCAGTCTCGGAGTGAGGGATGCCCATCCGCTGTATGAACACATTCACCAGAAAGTCCAGTTTCCGGTCCATGCACAGTACCTGGAAGCAGAAGTAACAGACAACGGCTTCATGATGCTCATAAAAGTTACAATGTCACATTTGTATACTGAATGAGCACACAACCTTTTATGAATTGTTTTCAGAAAGTTTTTTGGGAGATTAAATTTTAGGTGCAGCCAGAGGTCAGGTGTAGTTTGGGGGTCAAGGATCTCTGCACTGTTTTTAGCCGAGGTAAGGATTAAAGTTGCCACTATCAGAACCAGTACCAGTGTGGTCGGTTCTTGTCTTTGCTGTATTAGGTGCTTGTGATGAGGACAAACTTTAGCTTCTATCGTGTTGTGTTCCAGAGATGTCTGGTTAACAGAAAACATATTTCAGTGTTGCATTTCCCGGAATGTAGCCCGTATTTTGAATAGAACATGGAATATAAGCTCGTGTAAGCAAATGACACATTTGTAAACTGCAGTTCACATTTCCCCCAGTAAGACCAATATGATGCCAATCAAATAAACGTGGGCAGTTCTGGAGTGTGAAAAATGTAATACAGATGAGTTCAACTATGCTAAAGGTACCTGTTTTTCTACTTTGACCACACGTCCCATCATGCTTGGGTCTTCAGCTGTCTCTGCTTCAGGCTTAGGCCCTTTACCAACAATCTGGTCAACTCTACCATTCAGAAAAATAATGCATGATTTTAGAGTAAGCCAGACAATGAGGATTCCTAAACAGGGCTACAATGGGGCAACACTCTAGAGTGACTTTTAAAAATGGACATTACAAAATAAGTGATGAGATGTCAGAAGCTACTTGGACACACGACTGATGGCTCACTGGAAGAGAGCTGGGAGCATTTCTTGGACAGTCATCTTGGATGTGAATGATACATGCATGATGAAGAGCAGTCATCACTCAAGTAATGTATGAAGAAGAGTCTAGGGCCAAAATGCATCATTGGGCATGCTTTAGTCATGCTTCATCTCCATTGCATCCTGAGACTAGGGGAGCTCTCTGTCTGTGTGAGAGCAGACCTAGCACTATCTGACCCCTGTTGAATGACGCCACATGACATGGGTCATTAACAGTAAAAGAGGCACATTTTAACAGCTATTGTGTTGTCAGGTATGGCAAGAATTAAGAAAAACATAGTTAGATATATATGATAGCTCTAGACAGGTAGATATGATAGATAGATATGAAAGATAGATAAGATAGATAGATAGATAGATAGATAGATAGATAGATAGATAGATAGATAGATAGATAGATAGATAGATAGATAGATAGATAGATAGATAGATAGATAGATAGATAGATAGATAGATAAAGAAAATAAATAGATAGCAGATAACAAATACATCATAGCTAGACAGATCATAGTTGGATAGATAGATTTGATTTAAGCTAATGTGACAACAAAAACAAAATGTGTCGACTAATGTTCATGTTGTTCGTATATATTGAACAAACAAAAATGTAGAAAATAACTACATTTGCACAATAAATTTGATCATACCATACAATGTGTCAATGAGATATGTCAGGTGGCCTAAACTCAAAAGGGGTCCAGAATGAGAACGTAACATAAGGCTCAGTGTTGAGACTACAGGTGCAGTCTAGGGACCTAACCTAGGACCTTCTGTGGACTTCTTATGACGAGGTGTTGATGGGGGAGGGGGCCCCACAATCATATCTATCCTGGCAAGGCACACAGAGACGATATGAGTGCAATGTAATGTGAAGCAACGGGGGAATCACATCGGCTATGAGAACAAGGTCAATATATTCCACATACAAACAAGACATAAACACAGGTTCATGTGACAGTCGACTGCTGGAATATATTTAGACTGTGTTAGAGCTACAGTGAGTCAGAGTTTGGAAGGTGTGGGCAGAAGAATTTATAAATGTGTGAATTATTAACAGTGTTATCACTACCTACTAAAATGAATCTGTGAGACATTCCAGCTAAAAGTGAAGTTTAGGTTGCTATAGAAAGGCAAAGTCACAATCCTGGCAAGAAACCAAATGGGTCCCATTTCATCAATTTGGCAAATGTCCATCTATTAAGAATACAACAGCGGTGCAATGGAAATACCAAAGCTAACTGACAATAACATTGTTAATAAATAATAACACAAAAAATATAATAATGATACTACTACTACTACTACTACTAATAATAATAATAATAATAATAGACCTGTGAGGCCTTACAGGTGTGACTTAGCCTCTCCATTAGGAGTAATGTGACTAGTCTGAAAGAGAACTCTGAATACAACACATGTGGCACACAAATGACTCAGGCAAAACTCAGCATGTGTGTATCCAGACACAGCACAAGTCACTACTATCAGCAGCACACTATCATTCAGAGTTAAATTCAGAGTTAGACTTCTTTCTGTGGATATTAGAGAAGAAACACTTCAGTGAATTGTGTTCTGACAGAGGCAGTGGTGCACTTGCCTGGATTGCAGGTTCTTGATGCGTGACAACATGTCCAGGTGCCCAGCGGAGTACTGCTCAATGACATCCATCACATCATATGGACGCAGGCTCTCTTTGAACCTTCTCTTGGACACTAGAAACTTCATAACACTAACCACAACAATAATGATGCATTAGTCTATTTTATCATTTCCTTAACACTCAATGTTGCTTTGCAATATCATGCATATTTCCTTCACTCCTCAGTGTAGAGCTACATTTGCTCTGGGGTAAACTGGTGAAAGCCAGGAAGTCAGTTGGCTCTTACAGCCCTCAAAAACCACCACTCACATGAACAAATTGGCTTAATATATTCTACCAGTAAACACAGAGATTTTATGTCATGAGGTAACTGCAGCTGTGTACATTTGTTACCGTTTCCTGACAAGGAATTATTACACATTCACACATACACACACATGCACACACACACACATTTTTTTTTGTTTTGTACGCCAACATACTGTTGTTACACCTCAGACCTTCAATAAGGTGGTGTTTTGCCAACTAAATGTATCTTGCTCCTTCTTTCACTGGCCATGCTGACTAAGAGGGCCTCATATTTCACCTTTGTTCTTACCAGATTGCACGGATGGTGACCTTGAGTCCTGGAGGTAATTCCTGAGTGAGGAACTCACAGTGGCAGCTCTTATCATCCCCAAAGTCCTCTCCTGGGAGACTGGCCTCTGCAGGAACAAGGGCACAGTGACCAAAAGAACAGGGCTGTCTCACTGCAGCGCACGAGCAGAAGCAAAGCACATTCAGTATCTCATATCCTTTGGCCTGGAAGGTGCACAATTTAATTACTGTGGGTTTCAAGCCAGTAACACAGCTAGGTCCGCTCATGTGCGTTAGTGAACAAAGGAGAGACTTTAGTGCAGAATTGAAGGAAAGTGCTGATGGGAACAAGCTTTACCCAATACATTACTCTCTTCCTGGTCTTAATTATATACTAGCATAGAAGCTAGTTTGGACTAGCCCAGCATGAAGACTTGTTGACAGTTTTGGAAGCATAAACAGGCAAAAGTGTTAAAAGCTCGTTAGTGGACATCTGTGACCAATCTCAGTCAGGAAAGTGAGATGTCCCCATGCAAGGTGAAGCACCCTTTGGTCAGTTTGTCTTCAAAGTTTATGTTGTCACCACTTGACTTGAACCCGCTGTTAGCTCAGCCCTTGGCTGCTCCATGAATAGGCCTATGTCTTAGAGGTGGATACACTTTATAATTTTTGTTACACTTTAGTTTTATATAAACTCTTAAAATCCATTTGTTTAGGTAATAACTATAATTAAAATACAATATTATCAATAGTCTCTTTTTAATGATTAGTATTTTCTTCACTTGGCTGGCAGTTTTGCTTTCAAAATAATATTTTGAACGTTTTGCACAGACCTGCAATTAATCGCTGTCCAGAGTGTATTCTGTCAAAGGCCTATGGTTGTTGCAGAAATCAATATTAATCCTGAAAATACTGACAACCAATCAGCCCACCTCAGTGCATTCAATGTTTTATATGCTTTAATACTAAAGTAGGGTTCATGTCAAGGGAACAAATCTAGGCTGATCTCACACATGCATGTGTTCTGGATCAATGCAGCTGGCTCTAACTTCATTTCCCTCAAAGAAGCCAACCAACAATGTCTTACTTATTAAACCTTCAATTGCTGCAAAAGAAGAGAGAGGAGAGACATGGAAGAGATTTGTTATGGCGGCTAGCTGGATGAGAATGATTGACAAATCAGTTCCAAACATGGCATCTGAGGACTCCACTAAAGGCAATATAGTTCATGTTTGAAAAAGTGTGCTCTCCTCTGTTAAAGCTACCAAAATAAAATACACTATAAATGATTATAGGTAAATATATAGAGGTCATGTTATGGCTGGTCTAACCTGGTGAACTCTTCAGTCCAAAGTCTTCATCCTGCATTTCAACCAGCACTTTAACATGCCATGGAGCGAAGGAAGAAAAACAACTAATGAGAACTGGCTTTGGTCAAATGCAAAGAAATAGAGTGAGAAACAGATCTGGACACAGTGACACAATGACACACTGCCTGGTGATGTATGGATGCCTCTGACCTGAGCACATAAAGCAGCTCAGCAGCTTCAGCATTGACCCACAGACAGACGAAAAAAGTGCCCTTTCATTGACATACTATTGATAATACCTTTATAACACACAGACTTTATAGGTGAGAATTAGACATGAGACTGGGTCCACGAGAATGGGACAGTCAGAGAATTTTGACATCATTTATAGTAAATACATTTTATTCACAATTTTGGCCTCATTTTTTAAATTATTTTATATTTTTGCTGCCATTTTAGAATTGATTTTTTTTTTTTAAGGTACAGTATGTAACTTTCTGGAGGTGATACGTCACCTGCACGATTCCATAGAAATACAAACCTATATTTTTGAACATTTTAGATGGAGATAGAAAATGTTGGATGTTGTGGAATATTATAGCCAAAGGAACAATATTTCTATGGAAACATACAATTAGATTCATGTTTGTGGAGATGTAGGTTCGCTCAGAGTAAGGACATGTGACGTTTTAAGAGCAATAAGCACAACCACATTGAACATTCAGTCTATTTTATAGCTAAAAAAGTTACACACTATGGCTTTAAACTAAAGTCTCTCAAAACGTAACTAACTAGTACTTTTATTTGTCCAAGCAAAATGTGAAAAAATTGCAAGAGATCATTGTCCATATGTGAACAATCTTGTGGCACTTTTATCTTGTGAGATTTTGTGGTATGAGATGTTTTCCCTGATAGGCACAAACTATGCCATTGCCATTTCCAGCAATTCAGTTTATATATTATCTGCTCTGAAAGACATCAACACTGTATAACGGGCAGGTACAATTAAATGGATTAGAAAACTGCTACATTTACCCAGCTGACCCAAAATGAATCTGGCCTATTCTGTTGTTTGTGGCTTTTAAAATCTGGTCTGACTATGACATCCTCTTTGCCTCCAGTGTGCTCACCCTCAGAGTTCTGCCGTGAAGTGCCCTTCACTCTGAATGGACTTTTAGCTCCGCGGCTCTTCTCTGTGAAGCTCCAGCTTTTGGTAACTTTACCAGGACTGGCTTCGGCACCCTCTTCTGCCCCGGGAGAAGACACTTTCACTTTTACAACAGGAGCTTTAGATGGACTGGGGAACACCTTGTCCTTTAGGCTCGGCTTGCGGCTATAGACAGTAAGCAACAAAATGTTAATAACTTTCTTATCTTATGAAACCATATGCCAGTACATGTGTCTTTTTGAATGAGCTATGGGACAATAACAAGTTACTAGTTAGAGGCAGCAGTTCCTCCACTAAATGAGTGTGTTGTACTATTACAAGGAGCCATCAAATTTGCAAGGAGCCATCTAAATTTGCAAGGAGCCATCTGTACATCATGGCAACGGACAACAGATGAAAACTAGCCTCTTGGCTAATTCTGGCATGTTAAACAGTTACTGTTGGTCAACATGCACTGTCCGCTATAAATAAATAAATATTACAATTTGAAGCATAAATGCACAAATTAATGCTCATGCAGATGAAATGGACTATCTACAATTATTTCACCAAGAAAAAATGTTAGAAATCCCATCTTAGAAAATGTTAAATTTCTTGAAAGTTTGTTATACAACAATGTCATATTGTCCCATGCCTAACTGCAGTTTCTTTTTTAACCCGGGTCATGTGGTGTGTTGTGGTGAAGCTTACCTGTGCTGCAATGCAAACTGTCCTAGAGCAGAGGTTGCCATGTCCCCATAGGAACACATTCACTGGTTCAGGTAAGCAGCAGGAAGCGTACAAGCGAGCATGCATGGGGACGTAAAGTGACGGCACATCTCCAAAAAACAAGAACAAAACAGTGAACACAAACCGTGCAAACAGAAGTACTGTACACTCCATGTGAAACGCACATTAGGTACGTTATGTATCTGCTATGTGCACCTTTCCCTGCTGAACACAAGATTTCAAAAATGCTGATTAGGCAAAAGGCGGCAAGCAAATCAACAGCATAAAGACATTACTAAACAGAAACCATAAATCAACTTTGACAGGGCGGTAAAAAGCTTCTATATCTGCATTGTGTGAGGAAAGTAAGAAAAAAAACCTAGAATCCCTCCAGACATAGGTAAAGAATAGATGGGTACAAATTGAATTGTAATATTAATCGAAAATCGTACTTGTAAAGGAAAGAGAAACTGAAATTAGGGATGGGGGAAGCACATAGACTTGCAGTGCAGTAAGTGACTGTGCAGCACTGTACCTAATGTTTCTTGGACAGCACCCGCAAAGAGTGTCTTTATGTGCACTTTCACTACTGCAGTGGTGGCATAGGGGGAGACACAGAGAAATCAGATAGCAGTGGATACAGTGACAACAACGGCAGTGTGCCAAATGCTCAGTCAGTAACACTTTATTACAACTCGCCTTTTCTGCTCCTTTATATACTTTATATATTTACATTGGCGATGGGGTATAACTGGTCACTGGGGTACTACACTCCACTGGACAGCACGGGAAAAAAAAACATATTGCTATCTATAGTGTTTGAATATTAAATACACACTCACATATCTGCCATTTTTATTGCTATAATTGCTGCTAGTGCCACAGAAGAGTCGTAAAAACCTGACGTTTCGCTCGGCTATGTCCAAAAATGTAATAAAATTCACACAGTGCAAGTGCATCTATGCTATGCAGTTGTGTTTACTGTACTAAGAACATAAATTGAACCATACCCCATGTCTAAAATGTAACCTTAATTCATTTTTTTTTCTCAAAATTGAAATTCAAAATATATACCAGACTATCTATGATGAAGTCTTCTTAAACTTCTTCTTCTTCTTCTTAAACCACACCCACCTTGCTAACAAGCTTGGGTGTACCGACTTGCACACAGTGACAGTAATTCAAAATGTAAAGGCTACTTCAAATGAATGGGTGATTTTATTGTATTCTTTTTTTACTTTCATTTCTTCAGCTTACCTGTTTGGTCTCTCCTCTCTAATGTTTGTGAAAGACAAAGTCATGATAAAATGTTACAACAGTTCTCATGTGTTTCTGCTCAAAAACAGTGACAAAAGCAAGGCAAGTGTCCATATTCACTTCTCCCCGGGGTGCCGCTAGCAGCTATAGCCTCAAAGAACAGCGCATGGTGAATATTTCATAAAGATGTGGGTTGGAGTGATGCCAGAGTGCGCTGATCTTTGAGTGTGTCAGCGAAAGCAGCATGACCGACCGTTCTTGAAGGAGGTGCACATCCATGTCTGACATACTAACATACTTCCTAGTCATCCTCACCACTGTTTACCGTAAGCACCATGCCCAAACACACACACACATGCCACAGAGCACACTCCCCCAAGAAGAGCAGCACTGAGAGCAGAGCTGAAACCAAGCCAAAGAGCTGGAGAGAAATATAAGCCAATCAGATTACAGACCTGGGAGAGGTGTCGGCCGGAGCCTCCTTCCTGCAACACACAGCAGTGCAGTTATTATACAACATATCTTCTGCACATATAGATACAAGGCAGCACATTGATGCAATCATTGAAATATAAGTATTATATTGCTAGTTCTTTTCATATTGCACCAACATACAGTGTTAATCAGAGCAGACTGTGATGACTGCTGAGAAATTGCACTGAAAAAAATATTAAAATCTATTTTTAGTTTGTTCAACCATTTATTTTATAAAATGTACGATTTGATCTTATAAGGTTATTCTAATTTATGCATTATTTAAAAAAGAAAATGTACACCTTCGTCACAATGTTTAGTCAAGCTGCAAAATTAACTCAATGATTAATTGCAATAGTTGTGATAAGTCGACTGTTAAAAGTGATGTCGTAAGTCTGCGACAGTGGGCTTTACAAGGTGAAAATGATCTTTGGCTATTTAGACCATTGTTGTTATTGGAGTATACAGACAGAAAACACATGCCAAACAAGTTTTTTTGTTTTTTTTGTTCATACAAATACTGAAGGCAAAACAGTTTAGGCACTAAACTGATGTGCAGTGGAGTTTTTGTTGCAGCTTCTATTTTTGGAGGCTAATCTGCAATCCTTAAATGGAAGTGGTTTAAAGTAAAAAAAACAAAAAACATTACAAGACTTGTAAGAAATACTTAAATACTTTAGGTATTTAAGCATTTCTAATATTTGTACTGATTTGTTTCAGGCTATTTAAGTTGTATGTAAGATAAGGTATATAAATCCTACTTCCACTCCTCACGTTTTCATTGTTAGAATTTTAGTGCTTCTGCAGAGCGTCCACAGTCAGTGTTTTTGCTGCCTGCGCATTAGCGATAGCAATTAGCTGTGAACTGTGTGTGCCTCCCCTCACAACTGCAGTGCATGTGCAATCATAATGCTGTAGTTCTGTAGTTGAATTTCATAACACTCCCAATGCAAACAATCGTTTATCATGACCTAACTGCCATAGCATTTTTCTAAGCATTCTAATCAGTTCTATTCTTTTGAAAGTAAAAAGATGATCTGGCTTGGAAATAATAAAACCACTTATAATATGTCCCACCAATAAGGCATAAGACTTAATGTTATACCAGCCTCATGCACATCACTGGTATCAGACCCTACCTGAAGGTCTTGCCTTTCAGATTGCGCAGCAGGTCCAGCTGGTTCAGAGGAGGGATTATCCTGCTTAAGAGCAGAGAGCATGTCACTATTTAAAGGTTAAATTTCGCTAACAGTGATTTACAATTAGCTCTGGCACTTGTCTGCTAACCACTGCCCTTTCAGCAAAGGGAAGCTAGGGAGAAGTGATTTGCTACTTTGAGACACATAAAGGAGACAAATGTAGAGCAGATCAAGAACGCCAAGTACAGTGATGCTGCTGAATCATAGGTCTGGACTGTTGTTAATTATTAAAATAACTATGGGTATTGCCAGTATTCCACTAAACTTCCTTGAACTGTTTTGGTGCCATTGCCTGCAGACCTAACTAATCTGAAAAGGTATGACAAATGAGTACTTATAGGTGCTTATGTTGGTTTTGAGGATTTAATAAACAGCACATTTTTTGTTGGTTCAGTTTTCGTGGCTTCTCTAGTTTAAAAGAGATAGCAGAATATGATATGAAAAAAATATTGACTGTGTAGAGCAATATTTGAAAGGCCCACCTGTACATGGGGACAGCTACAGTCTGCTCATAAAAATCCCACGTGCACAGCAGATCCGTACGGGAAAGGTTGGTGGCATAAAATCTCCAAGCAGCCTTGAGGAAGAGAGGTAATACAGAACATCTACACAATTGTCTCAACAGTTAGCCTCAACAGTATATACAGCATAAGGTGATATTATGCAAAGACTCAATGAGCTATTATTTGTTTTAATTATTACATTTGGTTTATAGTTTATTTCATATTTCTGTGATAAATCTATTCTGAATAATTCTGAATAGATTTGTTGACAGATATATAATACAATACATTTGTGCAATGTATTTTTCCTTATTTAAATTACTAGCGGAAAAAAAAGGATTCAGTGGACCACCCAAGTGGCAAAAATATGTTGCTTTCTATGGCCAACACTTCGTTGGAGACTTAACAGGAGGAAAGAGATTTTTTTTGCAGAAGAACCCTGGTTTTCTAATCCATCTTATTCGGGCTGCTGATCTTGACAGTAAATAAGTTCTATATGGACTACAAAGCCTCCAAATCAGTGCTTTGTTGAGTTGTTGGTGCCCATGAACATCAAAAGCAAACGGTGAAACTTCTCTCACATTCTACATTGAAATTAATAGAGAATTAATGGTTTAGTAGCATTTAGAGGCAAAAGTGGGTGTGGTGGAATAAGTTCAATAGGACTTCTTTCTGTGTCTAACTCTCTTACTCTGTTTTTGTCAGTGATTGTGATGAGTAAAGTCAGAGTCTACCTGCAAAATGCAGTCTGTATGAAAGAGTTGGAAGCACAAGTTCCCTTTCAACATAAATGCCTGGGACAGTACAACAGGAGTCCAGCAAGCTATCCAAGCTCAATAGTCCCATTCAGCTTGAGGCTATCCTGTACTCCCAAAATTGTATTTATTTTATCCATCAAAAGGAAAGCGATGGAAACTAGTTATTTGTTGTTAGAGTTACCCATTAGCTCTGGCTGATGTTCCATACCTGAATGAGGCTGGCAGCGGGGTTTCGTCTCTTCTCAAAATGTTTTTGTCTGTGTTGCTCTTGCACTTTCAGGGCAAAACCTGAACCCAAGATGCCCTGCAAGTAAAAATACATCAGTTAAGAGTTACCATTATATAATCAATTAACAGTCATTTAGGATCAGTGTTCAAGTAATCTGTTACTATGAAATTACAATTTCAAGTTTTCACATTTGCTATTTTTTGTGTGAAAATGCTGATATTTTACTGATGAAGTTGCAAAGTAAACAAAAAAAGTCAGTTTCCTGAGCACTGTGTGCTGATACAGTTATATGTATGAGAGACTGCTGACGTCTGATGGAAGTGTGCTCAAATTTCTGGTGATGTGTTTTACATTTAAGACGTGACACAAACATCAGCAAATACAAGTAACATGCCCCATAGGGAGATAGTCCACTCTAAACAATAGAGACACTATACAGACCGAACAGGGACAGTATGCCACATAATCTGAACACACATTTACCGCAACTGTCTCCTGGATGGTGCACCTACTCTCCTCCAGCTGTTACATTACTTGTCATTTGTAACAGTAGACGAAGCTTCAAAGTCAAAGTACCCATCTGGAGTTCTACTATATCACCCTGAGACTCATTAAAGAGAGCTCGTCACAGAAAGTTTAACTTTTTCATTAAAGATTCTTTTTTCCCCCTAAACTTCCTCGCAAAAACACCACGATAAAGATCTAAATATAATCACATATCTGCAAAATGGCGGAAAAGAGCTAGGTTCTGTTTAAAATGCTAAGAAAAACTCAGGCCTGGAGACTACTAGTTGACTTACTGCAGGGAGAGCAAAGAAGGCCACTCCGATCATACTGAATGCTGCTCCCAGGAGACGGCCGTTCCACGTCTTTGGAACCTTATCTCCATAACCGATAGTAGTTAGAGTGATCTGTAGAGAAAACAAGCAAAATCTTTATTACATTATGAACTGAATTGTGAAAATCAAACAAGCTTATCTTAAAAAATTAAATGGGTCCATGAAGCATAAAAAGTAAACAGTGAACATGTTAAAATCCTGGTACCAGTGATTTTTAGTGTGTAGTCTTAGTGTGCATTCACACTCCTTGTGGTTTGGTCTTGGTTTGAATCCAGTTTAGTTCTGATGCTTACTCCTGGTCGAGTCAAGGTTTAGCTCTGCATCCACTCTCTAAATAGGGTTTATCTTTATGTAAATGTTGCTCAGAATGCATTTCTAAACACAAATCTTGCATTTTTGAGGGACATTATATTATTAACAGTGTATTTTTATATTATTGCGGCCTATTTTCCCAAGCACCATATAACACAGTGTTTGAATGTCCTTTGTGTCTTACCAGTCCCCACCAAAGAGCATCAGCATAGGTCTCAAACTCCTGGTTGGACTCCTTCTCCACTGAATACACCAGGAAGGAGGCCAGGATGAGGCAGAGGAAGCCGATGTACCAGGCAGTGATCAGCTCCTGTCAGGACATACAGACCAATACAATCATCAAGTGCAGTCATTTGACCTCGAGGAACAGGTAAAATGTCTCTTCTGTAATATTATTGGACTGGGTGCTGTCATTGTCATGCCCTCTTTGGTTCAGAATCTTTCATAACCGTCTTTATTTCCCTGGGCCCCACACATGATCTGCTCTCAACACTTCGCCTCTCATATCAGCAAACCCGGCAGGAACACTTGCAGCTTGTTATTGAGGAGTAAAATCTATTTTGAAGCTCATTAGGACAAACTGGGGGATTTATTTTCCACTTAATTCTCAGCAATTCAGCTATCTGTATCTGTAAACAAGCAACCATTTATTTAGATGGATTTGGATATTTACTTGGTTGCATTCACAACATCATGACAACTGCTTAGATTTCTCCAGAGTTTCAGGTCAGTATATAAAGGAAGAATTTTCCTTTTGAGACTGACAAATTGCAGATGGTTTCTTTATTTTAATTTCTTAATATAGGCACAAGACCATAGCCCAATGTTAAACCAATGGAGACATTTTTTTTTTTTTTATGTCTGACACATTTGGCCAGTAACGTAAAATTATTGATGTTTGATCTCAAGAGCTCTATATCTCAAATCAATTGCAACATCTAGATATTTCAGAATTTTTCAGCAAGTTGGAGTAGGAAGAGGCAAAATAAATTATGTGGGTGCATGCATTACTCACAAAAAACAAATTAACAGTGAATAGACCAAAATATGCAGAGTCACCAAATACAGTCATTAATCATCAATCATCATCTTCTGTACTCACCTTACTGTGTGCATAGACCACAGAGCCCAGCAGTTTCCAGGTGCCTCCTCTCCGGTCCATCCGCAGCATACGGAGGATCTGTAAGAACCTCAGACTCCTGATGGCCGAGGTGGCAAACACATTCCCCTGAGAGCCAGCAGCCAGCACTGACACCGAGGCGATCAGCACCATCATGTCTGTAATACACAAGGATTTAGTCACAATTAAGGTGTATTCATTAAGAGGGAATGGGGAAATTTTACTTTAAGCTACTGTGTTGGCAGATGACTGAGAGACTGCATACACTTTGAACTGTACTTTGACATCTGTATATATCATAATAAGTTTCATATATATTTAGCAAGCATTTAAAATCACTCAATTGTTCTGCAGTGCAATTCCCCTAAAAGCATCAGTTAGGGCTGTTCTGTACTAAACCAGCAAAGATATATTCTTACTAAAGAGACAGCTAAGTTTTCTGGTAATGGGTCTGTTAGCTTCTTGGAGATGTTATTGCCTAGCCTGGAACATTGCACCATATGGTATTCAACTTATCCGTCTGGCTTTTATTCAATTGGTTGCTCAAAAATACCCCAAGAAAAATGCATTCTTACTGAGGGTGTGGTTGCTTCTTCACAGATCTGAGCTATAACTCGGCCTGGCGGTGTTACCTGCTTGTGCTATTAGGGATAATTATGCTTAATGCCATACTGTGTCAGCCAAAATAATAATATCTCTATGAAGGCAAGCAGGACTATCTAATGAGACAGAGACAGTTGTCATGGTATAAATGTTATTGTTAAGTTATCTTTGATATCAAGAACTAAACATTTGAGATAAAACACAAGGTGAAGCAATGACAGACATACTAAAATCCAATTTTCTTTCCTCACCTATGACACAAAAAGGCTTTCTGGCAAATTTGAGCCTGCCCCTCCATCCTCTGTAGCGACAGCAGCAGCCAGCAGCCCATATCCTGACAATGTACTCCACCCCAAACACTACGATGGTCACAATTTCCTATGAACACATAAAATTCACACAGTATTATGAACATTTAAAGGGCTTATATTAGGCAAATTTTGATCTATGTTATAATATTGTTATTTGATCCTCACCAAAAACATACCTGGAGTTTTGTTTTGTTTCTTTCACAAATGTTTAACACACAAATCCTGCATAATTAGGCTGTGTTCTGCTCTCAAACAGAAAACACTCTGTTCCACTGTGTGATGTTATTAAGTGGTAATACAGGAAGTGCTCCCCTGTATCTTTAAACTCCATACACCTTCACTAGAATCATTTGAATAATTTGCAGCCCTGGAATTGACAAACTTTGGAACTACAGCTATTTTTTGAAGATATTATGGATATTATGGACTTTCTGAGGCAATCTGAATACTGAACTGAATAAAAAAGGCAACAAGTTAAGGTTATTGTAGTGTATTGTAGAGTAAATCAGTTCAATTGTGTCTGAAAATAGCTGTTACCTTTAAAACTACCACTTCATGACATCACAAGCTGGAACAAAGCATTACAGGATTGCAGGATTACTCAAACATGTGTGAAGGAAACAAAACACAACTCTAGGTATGTTTTGGATGGGGTAACAAGATTTTAACATGGCTAAAAGGTCACAGGAGTCAACTTTACATAATATAGCAGCTTTAATATATAAAGAGACATAATAACACACATAACAAGGGTGTAATGTGTAAACCTACCAGGATGTACAAGGCACTCTCTGAACTGTCTTTGAACTCTCGGATAGTGGCGAACACAGACAGGATGAGACAGGAGAAGACCAGGAGAAAGCTGCAACATGCAATAATAGAGATACCACTTAGTTTGTAAACATTGTGATGTTTTCTGCTGGGCAGGGGTTAGCCTAGAGACAAAAAGAGGTGCTGTGTTCTTTGTCAGCAAGTGTAAACTACCAGTTTTTTAAACATGGAGGATGAGGAAGAAATTGCTTGGTTCGGTTAGATTCGGTCTCGGAACTGTCAGTCTGTACAGTCACTGACTCTGACTTAGACCATAACAGCTGCTTTAGTGAATGAACTTTCCAGCCGATGGAAGCAGGCTGACTGACCCATATGTCACACGGGAGTGGCAT
Source organism: Periophthalmus magnuspinnatus (assembly GCF_009829125.3). NCBI lineage: Eukaryota > Metazoa > Chordata > Actinopteri > Gobiiformes > Gobiidae > Periophthalmus > Periophthalmus magnuspinnatus. The sequence continues at coordinate 20,903,596 of NC_047132.1, forward strand.
GAAGACCTGATGGGGCTGTCAAGTGCCGAGTAAAGCGACAGACATAAAGGGGATGCCTGATAACTATGTTAGAAAGGGTCAAAAGATTACTTTCTGGCTATGTCTCTGTTTTAGTCTAGTAAATGTAAACATTTTAAAATATGTCTAATGGTGTGAAAGAAGTGAGGGTCAATGATCTGGTAAGCATCGTGTAACTATAGAATAAATATATGTAGCCCTACATTTATGTAAATGTCAAGGCCAGAATGTATAATTGAAATGGAAACACCCGTTTGCATTGTTAGCGTGTTGGTGAGTAACAAAATTCACAAAACTGTGAGATATTCAAGATAAAGGATAAGAAAATATTTATATATATTGCCCACCATGTCTTGGGGACTATTGGCGTGTGGAGTGGATAACACTGCAGTAGTGCACATCTTTCACCTGGTATAGTGTTGGTAACTTGTTTTTAATTAGAAGAAGTTTAACTATGTTTGCTTGTTTGTTTTACTTGAAATATTATTGATTTTGGATGACTGTGGACTTTTTCAAGACAAATCTAGCGTAACTTGTCTGAGATTGGCTGTTTAAAATGACTGTACAAAGGATGGCACACACAATATCGTGTTTGTTGTTTCAAAATAACCTAATGCTTAGTACACTAAAGGTTAGCAACATTTTGCTTAATGTGCAGAAACATGCTGATTGGTACAGAATAAAAACAACACATCAGTACCTATACACATCATATCTTTTACCTGATAAGAAGTGTGCTCTGTAAACACAAGCAATGTTTTGTCTTTGCCTTATCTGTTCGTTGTACTGGATTCAATACAGTCTGTAATTCAATCAGAATTGTCTTTTTTCTAACAAGAAAACATGTTAAGACTGTAAAACTTCACACTCGCAAGAGTTGCGATGTCACATTAAGGAGTCTCTACACTGTGGTTTCATAATGCATCTGATACAGTGGATGATGTTTCTCGGTCAACAGCATCTCAAGCAATTAAGTGAGTTCACTGTGATGTCCACGGCTTTTCCAATCCACACACACCATCAAGATACTAGCTTATCTTGCAGTGTTTTGTTTACTGCCACAAAACAAGAATTTGTATTCAGAGCAAATGAGGCCTCATTTATTGACAGAGTGGTCAAATGGAGCTAAAACCTGACATTACAATGCACTGCAGATCTTCACCCTTTTCACATTTTGACATCTTTAAAAGTCATGGTATATTTTAAAACAATTGCACTCTGTTTGGGCAATGTGTAAATATTCTTTATATGCTATTCAAAATGATGAAGATGTTATAAAGAACAAAATCTCCTGTTATATATTTTGTGCAATCACATCTAAAAATGTACCAATGACATTCACACCTGGCATTTATACAAGCTGCTACTGCCAGGTCTGAACTGCAAAGTATGGAGGTGGCTTCAACAAACAGCCCAGTGTTATAAAAGCCTTATTTATATTCAGTACTATTAGTGTATTAAGGATTATAAAGACAAATATGGTACAGTGTCGTGAAAAAAAAAACATACATGTTTGTACAAACTAGAGAACTCCATTTGATTGAAAGCCTATTGATGAAGTGTTATTAGCTGGTATTGTGTTACCAGAACTCATTAGACAGACTTCTCTATTAAGAACTATTACTTCACTTCACAGAAACAGGGTCATGTTTATGTTGAGAGGAGAGAGGTACTTATTTTTCACTTACAACAGGGCGAGATAGTGATGAGAATCAAATTGTGATCTCGATATGCTATATTTATGATATTGTCAGATCATGACTCAGTGTTTCTCTGTTTAATATCACTCTATGCTCAAGCACAGACACTTTTTCCCTCCCACTCCTCTTATTGACCAGCCTCCTTAAAACTATGAGTGAATGACAGATGGAATAAACCAAATCAAGTATGAACTATCAGAACAAACAGATGACCAGATTACATGAATAGTGATGAAATCGAAAACATGATCTGGCTCCAAAAAAATTGTGATAATTGTGTTTTTTGGCATATCATCCACCCTCATTTCTAGTACTATGTCTTGTACCTGTTGCCTCACAACATGGACACTGTTTAAACGTCTTTTACATGGTGCTTATATGTACTGTAACTGTAAACTGGCATCTCTTTGTTATACGAAAGAACTTTGGTATAGGCTTCAAAATAACAGACAGTTGAGAGAAGGAAACATTAAAAAAGAGCATTAAAATTGATATGCCTGGTCTCCCCTTACTTATACTAATAGAAGTTTACAAGATACCGCTAATGGCTTTATGGTTTAGCCTCACTTAAACTGCTGTAGATGGTTTAGTACATGTGCACTTTACTTGAATAATTTCATAGAAAGAGATTCTAGCTGTCTCTTTAGAAAATTGTGGACAGATATAAATCAAATGTAAAGTCCAGATGCCTGGGAGCATTAGCCCAGCGATGCATTGGACGTACATCTTATGGATGTGAAGTGAGAGAGGGCAGGGGGACTACTCAGTGGGACTGGGATTTAAAACCTCTCCTGAAGAAGCCCAGAGCTGAACTGAAACATAACACTGTGATAATGCAGGATTAGAAGAAAAGCAGTCCACATAAATCACAGGAAAGATAGCACGGAATGACAGCCAGACAGACTTGGCCATATCAGATGGTAAAGCTAACACTGCTGTGCTAATGTAATTTGCAATTACTGGCTAAAGGGCTGGAAAAAAGCATTTATATATTGTGAAAATTATGGCTAAATATGAATCATTGCTCGCAACAACTCACATCCTGCTTTTTTATCAAATTTTTTGTCCTTATCTTAGATCAGTCATGCACAGTATTGTTAGCTGTATTTGGTTTCACTTGAACATTAAAACGTGGTCTTTAAGTAGGACTAACATTATTTCATAATAATAGTACTCAAGTAGAAGTACAAAGAGGTACAAAGAGAAAATAAGTAAAAAGGTATATAGGAAAACTACTACTTAAGTAAGATCTTATATCTGATGTATAATTTGAAGTTCATCGAATGTAACATTAAATGATGCACAAAATCTGGTATATTCACAGGATAGACACAAAAATGAGACAAATCATATCTGAAGGAGCAGTGCAAAAACAAACATTAAAATTGTCAACATAAAGCTTTTGCCACTTCTAGACTTACTCACAGTGGGAAGAATAATCAAAACTTTTATGCAAGTGAGAGTTCTATTACTTCAATAAAAATATTACTCCAGTAAAAGTATGCTGCTAGAAAAGCGCTCTGAATAGTACAATTTCTTTAAAAAGTTACTCATGTAAATGTAACTGAGTAAATGTATTAGCCACCTCTGATGATGTATTAAATTTCACACAGTACAAAGTGTTTACCTTTAAAATATCTTGAGTATTTTTTTTTTTTTTTCAATTTGCTACAGCAGTATTTACAAATGGTTGTCCCTGACTCCTATTTTTTTCTATTGCAGTTGTAGTTTAATGTCAAACTCTTGGCCTGGTGTATTGGCTGCTAGCCACAAAGTCTAAAGATGAGATCTACAAAAACTTTGGGCTACACACCAACATCCTGCCTTTAGTCAAAGAGATTACCTTGCATTGCAACTGAATGTGATCTATAAGCATTTGTCATTGGTTTCAATGTTCATACAATATCTGGACTCAACATCTAACCAATCAACATTTTTATAATTAAAACCACATTTTACTTACAACTTTTTTGCATAGGGCTAATGTGTTTCATTGCTGTATAGTGTAATATCCAGCCTAATGAGTGTGAACATAGATTGCATTCTTGATTAATTAGACTGTCATTGCACATCTGTTCTCCTGAGGGGGGATCAGCACTCTCAGATTTACTAACCAAACTCTTTCGCTGTGTTTTACACAACTTTACATAAACTCAATGTGCAGTTTTAGAGAGCAGGTTATTTAAGGACATTGGCAGCCTTATAAACAGGTCCTAATGAGCCGCCCACTGATGAGACGACCTATCCCTTAGGCAGTCACAAACTCAGCCCTGACAGCACCTCCGCTCTGCTCCCACATCTCATGAACTCACAAAGAGCGGCTACAGTAAGACAAAGGTGTTCAATTATTCTTCAGTTTGGAATATGGGAGGGCATCCATGTGCTCTGTAATATCTACTCCAAATCAGACAAGAAACACCCAAGAGTACTGAGATATTGAACACAATTTGAACAAAAGCATTTTCTGTCCTTGTGTGAGCAGTAAAACACACCCCAAAACATTTCAGTTTCATTCATCATACATGTTTATCATTACTCAAAGCATCAAGCACTGAAAGACCACAGACAAGGCCCACAGCAGAATGGATTATTACGGCTCTACTGCTAACAAATCAAACTGGTTTTCTATAAGTTCCAGGGCCGACATACACCAGGTGACACACATTTTTATTCATTAAAGTTGCAGTATGTAACTCATGGAGGGTCAGTCACCACAGAAATGTTATTCCTTTGCCTAGAATGTTACACAGTATGGCATTAAACTTCATGGTGACAAGCAGTTGATGCCAGGCTGGGTTACATCTATCTGTGAACATGAGAAGTGAACATGCTCACAGTCAGAAAGCAGGTTTGTCAAGGGATTTGCAATAGCAAGGTATGAGTAATAAAAAAAATCCCATGATAATTAAATATATGCTAGATAGATATGTTTAATGCCATACTGTGTAAGTCAAAGCAATTCCATCCTCATGGAAACAAGCTGATTGCAGATCCCCCTCTCAAAAGTTATGGAGCTCAACAGTGACAGCCTGCTCACATTTCGGAAGTAAATTTTCCATTGATTCATTCAGAATTTTCAAAAAGTTAAAATATTAAGAGTTCAAAGACATCATGAAGGCTAACCAGCTACACTGTAACTAATATCCACAATGCAGTTGTTTTAAGTCCAAAAAGCCTGTTTAAAATGCAAGTGCAAGTTTAAAATGCAAGCTGATTACCCCCGAGCCAGCTTTCTAACTTTTAATCACTGTTGAATTCCATATAGTCTACAATTAAGGGAATGTAGATTTACCAATTAATCTTGAAAATGTATGGTCACATGTACCATCAAACCAGACAAGGACTCCGTAATAGGAAGTTCTGTAGCATGTGAGGAGGGTGTGCAGTACATTAGGCCCTGTCACTCTGACCCTCAGGGCTACAGTATTGACATAGGGTCCTTACACTCTCCCAGGGTCCTTACACTCTGCTTGCCCCTCTCAGTGAATTTTTTCCCTATGTACAGGCCAGACCGTTGTAGTCTAAATTTAGCGTGATGAGTGAGTCTGGCCTGGTTGTTGTGCTGAGTAGAACAGATCGATGCTTCTTTATCTGCAGCTCAGAGGGAAACGAGGGCCTTTTCTGTCCCCCACAACAGCTCCCCTCAAACCAACTGATTAATGGTCCCACTCCTGCTCAACCGGTCCCTAGCACAAGGAATGTCCACAGCTTTTTATTGGTGGATAGGAATCACACAAAATTACATATTTGAATTATAATTTATTTTCCACAATATACTGTTTTTTATAGACTTTGACCATTTTTTTGTTTAGAGTTGCCACAGTGAACAGTGTTATGTATTGATTTGACAGATTCTTACATAAGGACTTTCCTATGTAATCACATAACTTGACTATACAAAAGGGCTCGTCACGGTAATAGCATTTTTGTTGTGTATGTTTTTAAAGTATATCATGAAAAACACCAGTATCCATGGGTTTCAGAAACAGAAGAAATTAGTGATAAACAATTTAAAGCGAAATAGTTTATCATTTGAATGGGAAAACCCTTAAAGTCCTTAAACTGTTGAATATACCCAGAAGCTGAAAGCCATGAACTGGCCACGAGTCACCCTAACCTAATTAGCATGGACTTGACTTAAACAGTAATCCAATAACATTTTTCTAGGAAGTGAGTGACCCCAGGCCCCCAAAACTAGCAAATCCTATGACTCCAGATGTAATGTTGTGGAATTATCATAGGATCTTTTGGTTTGAGTTAATGTAAGCTGCGTAAAAGAACAATCCCCTAATGGTATACCACAGATGTTAATGGTCAGCCGCTAACAGAGGAAATTGTAGATATGAAACACTCAGTTTCATATCAGCATCACAGAACAGAGATAACCACTGTTATCCCCCCCCCCCCAATGCCTAATGGAATTTAATTGTATTCCAGGGTCCTGGATATTACATTGTGTTTTTGGGAGCAACTGCAACTGTGAATGCAGTTTTATGTTGAATCAGTCAACATAAAATTAAAGTAGTTTATGTGACACATGAAGTGTATATGTTACAGGTGATAAGTTGATAATCCTCTAGGCAAAGACTGACAGATATTGTTGGGTTTGTTTTATTAATGCCATGTTTTATTACTTTTGTTGGATTTACATAATTTTATTATCAGGATTCTTTAAAAAATATATTGAGATATTCATATTTGTTAATATACCCCTAATGGGAAGAACTGCTCAATAAGTCAAAATTTAAACTATACCAACAAATATTCTATGTAGGTTTTTATTTTGAATTTTTAAACACATTGAAAATGTATAGTAACAATTTCTAAATGTTATCATTACAACATGTTTATAAAATGTATGTCAAATCTCTCTTTAAAAGTGTTCAGTCATGTTATTTGAACTTTTATTTGGCCGATAATGTATGAAAAGTCTAGTCAACTAATTGAAAAAATAGTCACTGACTAGTGACTAGGGACTGCTAAAATAATTCTTAGTTAGAGCCCTAAATGAGATAGCAGTGAGCAACATGAAGTGGGCTAAATCTACTAGAAAAAGCCAACAACTAGAAAGACGTGTAGGTAATGGACAGAAAAAAGAGCAAACTGATTTATCAGACAAACAATGACTGCAAACATTTACTTTAACTTCAGCAGACATTACTTTGCCTAAAAGCCATTAGTCATTATACACAAAGCCTAGGCAAAAGTAGAGAATACCAATAATGCCCTACTTTGTCTGTAACATATATGAAGAATACCCTGTTCACTTTTTATAGTCTTTCTGCACAAGTAAATAACTGCAGTGCAATCCTGTCCTCAGATCAACCCACATCACTGGGACCCTGTTATACAGCGCCATATTTCTGTGTGGGGTTGTGCTAATATAATATCCATCCACATCACCTGACTCTGTGACCTAACTCCCGGGCAAACCATGCCCTCCCAAAAAACCCTGTTCGATCCCCTCAGCATTTGTCAGCTGCTGGTGTGTGAGCTACTGTCCTGGCCTCTTCCAGTGGGTCTTAGCCAGGCCAGCTCAGCACAATAGTAGAGAAGTGGAGAGCGTCCTCAATCTGCCTCCAATCACTTTTGGAGACTTCATTGGGACATTCTTTCTCATTTGCTTTTGCTGATAGATGATTTCCTCCCTGTTTTGTCTGATCAGTGCAATGAAAAGAGGATGCCAGAGTCAGCATCGAGACAGCCCTGACAGGAGGGGCTAAAGATAAATAGTCTGTCACTTCTCTTCACCAGATCCAAGGCTGTGTGCTACTTTTGGTACATATTTTCATAGTGAATCACACGCTGATTACACTATGGTCAAAGCAACCCTGTATCTTTTTGTGAAAAGAAGGACATAAAATGGCTGAATGGTATAATATGGTAGAAATGCTTTTAAAGCTCATCATCTACTGTATTTTGGACAATGTTTTTGGCTATTTTCAGTCTGAAGGTATAGGTCAGGGTTGTCAGATTTCAAACCGGGGTTATCAAAAGTAACTACTAATCAGTAGTAAAACTAGTATTGGAACTAGATACTGATTTAAAGTATCGATACTATAAACATAATTGGATAAAATTGGACCTTTCCTGAGCAGTTTCACCTTGAATTTTATCAAATCTAGCCCACATGGTATAATAAACAAGCACTATTATTTTGAGTAGAAAATTACAATATTTTAAAATCATCATTTGAGTATGAAAATCAGTATAGAGTATCGACTCTAGTATGAAATCAAGTTATAAATTGTTGTATTCTACAACACTATTCCATACCAAAATAAACATTGTGTGTCACAGCTGGACGAGTGCTAATGAGATGTGAATATTTTGTTAGCCTATTTAACATCAATAACTGCTTACCAACTGCATTACCAACTTGTATTCCAGTCATTTCTATAGATGTATGGTCTTAGGAGTCTATTAACATCTATCAACAGAACTGAAAAAAGGATTTAAAAAAATTACCATTTTTGATGTGAAATGTGCCACTTGGGAGCAAGCCCACAAAAATGCATCCTAAGAGGTGTTAGCTTTGTCCTAATAGAGGAGCTATATCCACAAACTTGCCCTGACTTATTTACTTGCAAGACTAGTTCTTGGTCATAACTTTCTCTTTTGGGTGCAACCCAAAACTAGTCTAATAACCAAGAAACGAGCCCTGGACAAATGAGGGATTACACATTATAACATGGTAGAAAGTTCCAAAAAATATATATTTTGCATAATACTCCCTCGTTAAGCCAAGTGATCCTGACTTTGATTACCGTAACATTTCGTTGTAGTTATGGTAGGTGCTACACAAAACACAAAAAAACATTGGATAACCCATATAATAGGATATAGCAGAAGGACGTTTCTTGGGCTGTGTTGATGATGGTGTAAGAAGCATCGTGAGTAAAGACTTATATGTCTGCATTAGAGACTACAGAGTCAACGTAATACATTGATTGGAAGCTAAGAAAAGAAAAAGCAAAAGTCCTGAAAGAGCAAACACCACAACCAAACCACAAAGAACTTTCAGAAACCTTGTACTGATTATCTGATATTGCGAGTGTCCCCAAATACGCAATACAGGCTTATACAAACAAGTATTGCATTACCGTTATATTATATGAGGATTTACAGGAAGATTCTCCTACAGGGACAGAACAAAGGGTGGTGTTCTGAACAGCCAGCATACACACAGACACTCAACAGCTCTTGTTCCACTCTGGAGCACAAATACATTACAAAAGAGAGAACCAAACACCAGTGATATCACAGAGAGCAGACAGAAAGGGCCATAGACTGGGTAAGGGCATGTCTGACTGCCAGCTTCATGCTCAGGACTAATTTATATCCAGACTGAGGAGTAAAACTGTTTTAACAAGGACGAAAAGCTTCTACTTTATATTTGCAACATGGACATGTAGGTGCATAACTTTAGATGTGCACCACCATTATCACTGCACAAACTTAATATGAAATACAATAGCGTACAGACGGATATAGCGGTTGGCTAATAATATAAATGTGTTTTTTATATCGGCTATCAACCGATCTCCAGCAGATGCTGATATTTTGTTTGCGCAACCAGCTATCTCCGTATGCAAAAGAGTATCAGGGACGCACCAGTCTAGGTTTTTCAGTTCCAATAACGATGACAATACTTTGTCTTTAAGAATCTGCCAACACCCAATATCAACTGATACTAGGGCAGAGACAGAAAATATAATTTATGACCTTTAAACATAAACAATATACGTTTAAAATGGCCCAGATGTGTTTTGTAACCACAGAACAGCTTTGCAAAAATGCAAGCTTAATCTTATGAGGGCCAACATTGGTCAGTTACACAATTTATAGACCAAAACAGGCCGATCTACCAAAATATTCAATACCCACACAATATTGGATACCAGAATCATATCGGTGCATCCCTAAAGAGAGTATGCATAAAGCTTTATTTGAACACGTATGTCTGTCTTATCCAATAAGACAAGGTGGTGGATGAGTTTGTACTAAACTCAAATTAGATCATTGGGTAGAATTACCAGAATAAGCCCTACATATCTCCCCAAAAATATCAACAGAGTTTATCAGCCATCGGTTTCTCCTGATCTTAAACAATTGGTATCAGCATCAGAAATGGAAAAACCCATATTGGTTGATCTCTAAAATACACCCATTGTATTCATCAAAACAGTGACCAAATATACTGCATAAACAAGTTTCAAAAAATTCTCTTGGCAGTATATCTTTATACAAAGTGCCCTGATGCTGATACTGTATCACTAAATTGAGTGTCACAGTATATTGACAGTTTAAAATTTTACAATCCTCATTTTCAAGGGTTGAGAACACAAAAGGTGTAGAGAAATGCAATATGAGAAAAAGCTAATTTAAAATCTGAAAGAAACTTGCAGTGTAATCACTCAAACAATTGGATAACTGATATTTTGGAAACTGTGTTGTTTATTTTTACTGTTGCTTCCTCTGACATTTGCGTAATACTTGAACCTCAACCTAGACACATACAAGCAGATTTTGACCACATTTGTGACGGATTGCAGAATCCGGCCATTGTTATCAGGAGAATCCGAAAATATATGGAATATAATTGTCCATATCAGATCATTACCCAGTTGCTCTTGCTTCAATCTAATGTAAGTCGAATACGAATATGAACAGCTTGAAATGTTACATGGAAACTGCAATGCTTTCAAATCTGTCTGCAAATGTCAGGACTAATTTGTTTCGGAAATGTCCTTGATTTGTAAACTTGGAAGAAAGTCAGGAACATCCTTCAATGAAGACGTGGCCAAAAAAGGATTAAGATAACAACACTGACATTTAAGCTATTCTACTCAAGTCCCTCATTTTGAAAGCCTATCTTTTTACAGTTATCATATTTTGTAGTAAATAAATAAATTGTCAGACTGTGCTGTCTGAATTTCCACATACTATCTTCAGAGTCGAGATAAGAATGGAGGAGGAAACCGGGTGGTTTTATAAATCAGCTGGCAGACACAAAGAGATTCACCGATGAGTAGTGTGTGGACAATGAATAATGTATTGTAGAGAGAAATGGAGGAAGGCTAAAGCTCGGCCCAAAAGCTCACAGAGAACTCAGGGTGACTTTACTCATTCCCCCCAGTGTTTATCACTTGCATACTACTGCAGTAACCTCGACAACTGTGGACTATGCAATATCTGCAGCTCTGAAAATACAGAGTGGGGGGGTGGGGAGGGGGGGACCATTTAAAAGCCCCTCTTTCTCTATAGCACAGATCATATCCTCATTTGACATGCAGTCTAGCTATAATACATCAAATGCACTAGTTGATGCACAAATCTAACTAGCATCAATCAATAACAGTCATATAGAAGCTATTGTACTTGTTATGTTTCCTGCCACTTTGCTAACGCAAGGATCTACAGATAATGTAACTCCATTAGAGACCAACTCATATGTAGTAGCATTAACCTTCACACTTGTATTAAATCAGACAGAGCTACTTTTGAAAACCAACTCCAATTTCCAATGCATGTTGGAGCAACCCAAATTTGCTTTACCGAACTTGGCAAAAAGCAACCACAAAAGTTGCCATGTTTAGTTGTTTATAAAGCAAAATATCCTGGCAAAAGTCAAAATGGTATTACAGCTCTTACTACCCTTGCTATCTATTAATTAATTTAACTATTAATCGAATGTTGTAAATATAAGCCTTTGGTTCTGCACCAAAAGATGTGTGGACCAAAAAGGATCAGCCAGGATAAATGAAGGCATTTTTATGAATTAAAATGATATTAATGGGTTTTAGTTTTCTGCTATGGGTGTCATTTTAAGCATTTAAATAAACACGTTGCTTTGAATTGTTAATTGCATTGCCAAGGCAACGGCTTAATCATTGTATTCTATTCGACTAAAATCCAGTTTATAAAGCATCTCTCTCCACTTATCATCTATTTACTGTTCCCATTCAGTTATTTAGATTATATATAGACATTTAGCTATTTCAGCGGATTTCATGGCCACTGATATACATTAAAATTACTTCTTTGTTAAATTACTTTAGTTTTGAAGTTCAATTAGTTACATTTTATTTAAAATGTATTACAAGCCTCTAGATCCAAAAAGAGCATACAAGCAAACATATAGAAATGTTTTGAATGTAGCTAGCAGTCCAACAGAGCATAGCCTAGGTATTTCAAAAAGCTAGGAGTTACTGTCCTAGTACTGTACTACTTTATAAAGTGGGAGAAAGCTGTGCTTCTAGATACAGTTCACACCTGCCTCAATACATCACAATGACCCACCTAAACTACACATACACAATCTATCACTTTGACCTACACAATATCATAAACTTGCAGTAGTATCTAGCACATCACTATTCAAAAGGGGCAGACAATGTCCTCCCAAAAAGACAGGAGATGCAGCCTTGGTGGATGCTTTGAGTGAATAATTCAGACATTTTTGGCCTGGCCTGGTGGGGATTCTGGGAAAGAGTGTTTTCACGTTCTAACAGTGCTCTTCGGAGCGTCCTGTCTCTGGAGGTGGGGGTGGAAGTGCAGTGCTGTGGAATCCTTAATGCTCTGGCCATTTCTGCAGCATACTACAGCGTACAGAGAGAGGATGAATGAGGAGGTAATCTTGGTAGTTAATTATGTTAATGCAAAAATGTCAACATTTGGGTTTTCTCTACTGCAGTGATTCTCAAACGTTTCACACCAAGTACCACCTATGATCATTTTTGGCTTTCTGAGTATGCATAGATCTAAACCTGAACTTTATCAGGCCTAAATTAGGGCTAAACCAGGTCTAAAATGAGACTAAACCATGGACAAAGTGGTTCTAAATAATTAATATCCCAAAGGAGGACAAACACATGAATAGATTTGTCTCTAAATAAAACTGCAGAAGGTCCTGTCTACCACCAGTGTTACACATATCACAGTCTGAGAAACACTGACCAATTGCATTATTTAGCATCCACACCAAGCACACACAAACGTGTCCAAGGGGTAAAGTTGTGGTAAGCCAATGGACTCAACGGAACAAGTCAGTCCATCATTTGGGTACCTGTTCAGTCCAGCACCTGCATATGGGGCTGAAGTGCAACATCCACATCTTTTATCAATTCCCACAGATAAAATGTACACTCCATATTACGGACACAATATATATGAAAATGCAATCTAGATAAAATGACAGTGAATAAAGACCATTTCCTAGTCAATTAATTTTCTAGAAACCAGATCATGATTTCAAGTCATGTTTAATTGGTGGGTTTATATTGCCTTGAAGAGGTATTTAAAGTCATCTGCTACTTCTGAACATTGACACTTCATTGCAGTTGGTTGAATATCTGTCACTCACTCAGAGCATTGCTGAAGCTGACCAATAGGTGGTGGGGGCGGGAAGAATCTTTGTTTGAGCATCGAGCTACATTCAATCAAATCTGCAAATCACAATAAGCTGATTTTAACAAAATAGTAGATCGTCACAAGGAGATCATGGTTCAATTTAATCACCATATCACCCAGCCCTCCCTAAAAGTCAATTACGTTTCAGGCTATGAAGCAGTAGACTTGCACACAGAATGGAGCACAGCCAATGAAGCATCTCCAAGAGCATGTAAAGTAGGCCTAACACATTTTGAAACACGATATATTGCTACAGAAAAATACTGCGATAACCGGTAATATTAAAACTGACACAATAACAATAATGCAAGATAATCCAAGGACATTTTTAAATACACATGATCATTAAAAGGACTGAGCTGCAACAAATAAATAGCAGAATGGACCAAAAATCTGCTATAGAAGTTATTTATTCAACCTTTTACAGCTCAAATCTTACCTTATTCCAAAAAAAAAAAAAAAAAAATGCCAGAAATCTTCCCAGTATTGCAAAGAAATGATGATAACACATGATAAATAATAAATCCAGCTTTCATATATTAAACAATACATCGATATAGTATTTATTGTGACAGGCCTAATCTAAAGTAGACATCACAACTCCAAATTGTGAATGAGATTTTTAAACCAACTACTTGAATTTTTGAGTTATTTCAAACTTAGACTTTTATCCTTCCAGATTAGTCAAAATGATCATAAATACCTCTCAGATACATCACCTTAGAGTACTTATTGTATCCCAGTGGAGTTATGTAATACTCTGAATGTCCTTGTGCATTATTCACACTGTTGTATGCTATTTACTATGACTCATTGCTTTTACAGTAGTCTTTTAGTTATTATGCTACTGGGCGCCACTTATGTTTGATATCTGCTTTCTGTTTCTATTTAAAACAAAACTCCCCCAGTATTTGCTCAATTTTTGATATCGTAAACTGATGAAATTATTCCCCAAAATACCTTACTATCTCAGAGAATGAAAAATGAGTATATTAGCAAGAAGAGTGGAGTGGTTTAATTCCATCTTGCCGGTGCATGTGTGCGGACTCAGCTGAACTGCAGTAATGAGTGGAGGAGCTGTCCAGTGCTGAAACCCATTCACTCCATTCTGCTGCGCATGGGGTCTGCTGTGTCAGTGGTAGTATTAATCTGATTGTGTCCACAAAAGTCCAAGCTGGTTTAGGCTCAAACACAATGGTTTTCTCTTGGGTTAATTACATTAGTGTCACTAATATCAGAAGAGGAGGCTGCATGAGGCTGCCATAAAAACATGACCACATTTTGCCAGCTATAGGGAAAGTTCAACTATGTATGCGGTGTAAGCAAAACTGACCAAACAATAAGAGGGTAGTCACAATGATTCACAATGATACAATTATGATGTCAAATTTTACCAGGATTAACTAGCTAAATAAGTAGCTCAATCCAGTGTGTGAAAGAATAATGTGGCTTTAGGGCTGGGGTGGTCTGGAGCCAAATGCAGTTGATCTGGAGCAAAAGGTCATAGGAATTATAGACCTAACATTAATATGGCTTCAAACATTAAAGGTAGGCTACGGTGGCTCTGTCAAAGCCATGTAAAATGACCTGAATAACTCACTATTGAGCACTGGTCTGTTGCACTTCAAATGTTTCTACATTCAACCCTCCGTGGAAAAAGGATTCACCCCGCTTTAGGAAAAAAAAAACAATCACACTGGGTATTAGAGACATAAGCTTCATCACATATGCCTATATAGGTTTTTGAATATATAGCTGATAGTTATTTGGGGTATAATCTATAGGTATCCTTGGAGCAGAAAAAATACCAACTGTCTTATAATGCAAGTCTTCTAGAGTCAGTTTTATGCCGGATAAAAAAAAAACAGGATTAGGCATGCTGCCATCTTCATAAAGGGCTCTTTTTACACGTTCCAAAAATAAATAAGGTGTGTGACTTATAAATGGTACAGAGTGGTACAAAGATCTTGGCAGTAGGATATACTGTCACGTGAAGACATATTTTCTCCCCTCTAATGCCTAAATATGCCTGTATCCCTACGGCATTTTAGGCATCTCCACTTTAAGGAAGTCTTTTGCTGTCAAGTTATCATGCGCTTTAGTGTTCGCATGCCATCATCCTTCCCGCAGAGACAGCTGTGTCATGAGTTGGTGGGAGCAGATGAGGTGGCTGTGCGGAGAGCAGTAGTGTCTTGCGGGTGGGGTGCACCTATCCCAGCCTCCATCAGATACAGCAGTCTGGCAGCATGACAATTTAACCCCTACTGCGCCATACAACCTGGGACCTCAAATATCCCATTCATAAAAAAAAGACAGCTGACAATCTTAAGACAAACAGGAGTAAAACTTACACATAAGCGTGGTAGATGAACGCCCAGCCCCGCGGTCTCTCCAGTGCGTTATACAGGAAATTCTGGAGTTTGCGATAGCTGGCATTCTTTTTGGATGGTCGGGGTCTTCCACCGGATATACTAGCCCGTGGTCTGCTGAGGATACTGGTCCGTTTGGTGCTGTCTGTAGCCGCAATGAGCAGCGCCCCATCCCGGCTGGACTCTGGAGCCGAGGGGTCCAGACCCACAAAACCAACCTGCTTCTTCTCTCCGGTCGGGGCTGGGTACACCCCGCCATTGAGAGCCTTCTTCACCATGCTGCAGTGGGGTTAAAGTCCGTGCCTTCGCCGCGGGAATGCATCACCACCAGCTGCTGGAGCCAAGGGTGTGAGCTGGGTGTGTGTCAGAGCAGGTCCCGCCACAAAACGAGTGCAGTCCCCGAGAGAAAGTATCTGCACCGCGCACGCTGTCTCCCGCCCGGCTCCTTCTTCCGGCCACTTTACGCACAGCAGGAAGGGAGGGTAGCTTCGGGATTTTTACAGGAGTTCATCTATAAATGACATCTACTCAGATGCATGCTCTGCTCTAACTGCTGTGGACTGTTACAGAGCCGGGGGAATGTGCTGATAGAGCTTACATATAGAGCTTACATATAGAGCTTACATATAGAGCTTACATATAGAGCTTACATTTAGAGCAAGCTGAGCACAGTTAAGTGAAAGGCTTGAGGAGAAAAAAATAGCCAAAGCAGTTGGGGCGAAATGTGTAAAATGCTTTAATACCAGAGCAAATTATGGTGCCAGAATTATAATAATAGGAAAACTATTTGCAAAATAGGACTTATCAGCCTATGCTTTGTTGGGGTTTATTATGTGTTGAAATACACAGGACCAAGATCCAATCACACATAAAGGACTACATATTTAGCAAGACAGTGACACACAGAGTAGATACTTTTGCCTTAAAGAGGAGCCTTGAGCTTAACCCAAGACTACTCAAGCTCCAGGACCTGCCCTGAGAGAAACTGCTCTAAACTCATACAATATTCAGATGTGCTGCTTTCTACACACTGGAACAAGCAGCTAACTGTGCCAGGGTTTATGCTGTATTGTGACTTATAAAAGGACTACAAATATGTTACATGAAAACAAAGTATTAAATAACTCTGTCTCTGATTTTATATGGAAGACTGGATTATAATTACACTACCCCTAAAGGTCTATATTCAGACCTTCCTTTAAAATTCAGGCAGATTCCATGGGGACATGGGGACATCTTGAATGCAAGACATAAGTGAACAGAACTACTGCTGAAGTGCCGTAAACTCACATAACAAAACTCTGATCATTGTGAACATTTTATTACTATATTGTTAAGATGCATTTACAATGATCATTTTAGAAAGATTCAACAGTTTTCTTTGTACAGTTATTTTCAGGCAAAATAAAATTGCAAATAAAGTATGTACAATAATCCAACATTAGAATCATGTCAATACAAACATAATCAGTGACTGTTTGTCCATGCTGCAGTCATTAGCCCAGGTCATGACCTCTCATATTAAGAGCTTTTGAGGAAAGATGAGGCGACTGACCATGCTTGTGCACCAAGTTGAGAACTACATGCTGAGAAATAAATTAAAAAGGACTGAGTACCTAATGGATGCAGCATGGCAGCTGAAGTCCCAAACTGAACATTTGTAAGTTAAGTTATGTTCATTTGAGAAAACAGCTGCTCAGTCACCAATACAAAAAACTGTTTAAAATACTCAATATAATCTGCATAAAAATAATCCGGTTTAAGTTATAACATTGTAAGACAGTTTCGCGCTTCTATTTACAAGAAATTAAAATCTTCAGTAAAATGAAATTCTGTCCCTTTCTTTACAACATCCTATGTATTACAGTACTTTTTTCTAACACTGATTTGATCAGACCAAACCTTGTACTCATTAAGATTTTGAGTAGAAGGACAGTTTCATGGGAGACCAGGTAAATGTGATTAAATATTCATAGCTAGAGTTCATCAAATTCTTCCGACATGCAACTGGAATTTAGCTATAAGCATACATCCTTTCTCCTGGTCATATGAAAGACCATTTTAAAAATGCCAGTCACTAGAAGGAAATCCTTCAGTTAGTTAAACTAATATATTAATAATTTAACAGTTACTTTGTCACTAGGCCAATAAATTACATTATACAACATCTATACTAATCTGCCATTGCTCTTATTTTGATTAACTTCTCCTTGTAAATCTATCAAATGTCATAATAATGGTACTGTATTTGAAATAAAAATAAATTGAATGCCATTTTAATGAAAATTAAAACTTAAAAAAAGGACTTGCAGCACAGATGGTCCAATACGACTGTGGCGATGTTCTATGAATACAATCAAATTTAATTGAGTTTGCAAATGTGAAATGTTAATGACTTCTTCAAAAACCTTGGGAGTGTCCCATGGTCGCTTAAGCTTATTAAAAATATTTTAGAAAATAGAAAGAAAAAAAATCTAATTTTGTACTTTCTTGAATTCTTGCTTCTATCTGGTTACGGAAGAACCCTTCCTTTACCAGAAGCTTGTTTTTTTGTTTAACAATGCTTGAATGTAACACTTCCACATCATTGAACTAAGACATAAATAATTAGAAATACACAGGCAGCATGCCATTGGTCCTTTAAATACTGTTCAATACGTCGGCTGGAATGCTTTAGATCCTTTAGATACCTGAAATAGTATACGTGAGAAGCAACAGGCTCCTTCCCAGTATAATAAATAACTATCCTTCATATATAGTGCAGTAATACAGTACTGACACAAACCTACAGTAATTGCACAGCCAGCACATGCATCAGGCCGCCCCCTAGCCCTCTACCGTCTATCACTCAGTCTCCCATCTCTCTTTCCTTCCCTACTTTCTTTCAGCTTTCTAAATCTATTACGTTATAACACATACATGAATACAAGGGCATTCAAGTAGTCAGAAGGTCCTAATACGGCACCCTGATGAACACCAAGTCCATCAAAGAGAAATGAGACCCTTTTTAAACTTTGCAGTCCAAGGCGAAATGAAGATTCAGGATTAGCGCATAGGAAATTGAAGTTAATCCAGCTAGAATTTAACACACATCTTCTGATTAAAACTGGCACATATATCTTCTTTGTGTAGTTAAATCCAGTGGAGGTACTTATATGAACTGGCATTCAAAAATGATCAAAATGCTTGCATGATATTAACCCAAATATCTAGTGGTTTCATGCTGGATAGGTCCCTGTGCATTTGGGGTTGGCAGTGTCTCTTGATAAAAAGCTGCATTCCTGTTTCAGTCACTTTTCTCCTGAATCCTTAAAGTTCTCCATCAGACGGTGGTAAACACAGCTTGAAAAGCCTATGGACACAGAGAAGATCCGATAAACAGATGGTAACTTAATAAGGAACTAAATGGTGTGGGGCTGAAGTGGTTGGATACAGTACCTTGGAGCTGAGGGAGGCATCTGGTCCATTACCTTGAGGTTCTTAGCAGAGAGCTCCACTCTGGCTCCCTGATACAAGATGGAACAGATATGGTTTAACTTCATTATAGCACTAGTGCTCTTGATACAGTACAGTACATATGGAAGAGCATGATAATATCATTTAACTGTACAGATTGCCCTTTTTTATTTTTGTATTCATTATTATCAGTTACACATTTATGAAAGCTGAACAAAGATTTTGAGAAATATTGTCAAAATTTCCATACATATATAATAGAGTGAAGTTGAAGTATTATGAATGTTGACTTGATACCGCTTACAACAGGGGTGCCCAAACTTTTTCCACCGAGGGCCATATCTTGAAAAATATGCGACACAGAGGGCTAGTGGTCAATACAGTGGATAATTGAGATGGGAGCATTTAACATATTTTTGACTTCATACTTTAAATAAGGCTTGAAATATTAACATTTATTCTGTTTGACAATGCAACGTGATGTTATTTAGGTTATATTGATAGGATTACTCAAATTTGCCATAAAAAGTACTGATTATGATCAATTGGGCCATTTCACGTGAAGGTTTGAGGGCCAATAAAAATTGGTCTGAGGGCCGCATTTGGCCCCTAGGCCGTAGTTTGGACACCCCTGGCTTACAATTTGAAATAAAATGACAGTTCATACTTGCTCCTGTTTGTGTGATGAATAAAGATTAGATGCGATGTGTGAAATATACCTGTTTGCGCATGATGTCCATGGTCTGCATGATGCAGCGAGGAATAAGTCCGTGATTTCTAGCTAAAATCATAGCCTGCTCCAGTGTTACACTCAGAGTGCATCTGAAAAGAACAAGCAGCAAGATTAGGGGGAATCCTGTCACACTGTTACTTCAGCCTTCACTCCCGTCATATGGATAAATTATTAGTTTTCATAATGGTATAGTCCCAGATTAAACGTCAAAGTAAATGTCACAGCGACTCAGGTGGTATATTCGCCATTGTGCCACTTGTCAAGACACTAACCTTATGAATGAGGTGTGACTGACTCTGTAAATGATCTCCAGGGCAAGTGTGGGTGCGCACATAGCGTACCATTACCAAGTGTGGGTATTGGGTAGTGAGCATTATACCCCATTGTCCCACATGTCCCACCATGTCCCACACTGTTAACACTGAACATGTGTCATTCAACCATACCTATGTGCTATACTCAAGTCACTTTACGGAGATGTTATATTAGAGTCTATTTTTAGCTTATTTTTAAGTCTGTTTTTTAAATTATTTTAGGCTATTTATCTATTATCTTGTTTTATTGCATGTACCATTTTCCTTCTGCTCTTTAACTGTGCGGTGCAATACTGGAATTTCCCCACTGTGGGACTAATAAAGGCATATCTTATCTTATCTTATGTTACCCATGTGATAATTGAAATAGAGCTTTATTTCAGTGGAGTAATGCAGGAGATCAATACTTGAATGCTGCTGCCCTACTCACCTCTGCATGCCAGTGCCACACATGGTGATGTGACAGGCTCCCAGACGGTTACACAGCTCAGATGACACACACAGAACGCTGACACCTGACGGGTGACCCTGGGCATTGGGACGCACATTCACATAGGACTGCATCAGACGGCACAGGTCATCAAGGGTGTTCAGGGGACGCAGCAGCTACGGCACAAGATTAGACAATGTTAAATTAAGGTGACGAGCAGACAGACTACTGTGATGAAGTGTATTCTGAAGAATGAAACAGATTGTGTTTAATTTCAGCATGTTTTGTTCCAACAAACAGAGATTTTGAACAATTACTAGAATGTTAATTTAACTGAAGACATGCTACATTATTAGAGTGTACTGGGGCTAGTGTCTGAAACCACTCAATTAGAAAGTACTCATACACGTATGTACCAGCAATATAAGGTTGTATTTGAAAATGGTGCTGCGCTAACATCAAGTCAAAAGTGGCTTCAAACACCATCATACAGTGCATATTATCTACATTTCCTCACAGGAGCAGTAGAGAGCTTATATTACACTCGTACATTTTATATTCATATTAATCTGTTATTTACCATTAGGAATAGCCTTTCATATTAATCTAAAATTAAAATTACCAAAATAATTGCTGTCTATATCAGCTAAAGTCAGTTCTATTCTCCAGACTAGTTGGTTAGTGGGAACTATTACGGGAATCGGGAGCTAAAGGGGTTTCCAATCACAGCACACCAGGTGGTCTTACTTTTGAAATGCTTGGCTGGAGGTCTCTAACTTCACGGCCCAGTATCTGTGCTTGCATTTATATTCAGTCATTACACACAGATCGGGGACAGAATGGCATTGAAAAAGTAGTAAGTACATGACAAGTTCAGATTTACCTGGTCAATCTTCATTGCTGTGCTGTTGGAGTCTGTGGGCAGGTTGGACTTCTCCAAATAAAAGCCCCTGATGGAATAAAAGAGCTTCATGTTTCAAGTGTTTTATATGAGCAGTGTCATGCCCAATATACAAAATCAAAATATTTACAACAGATAAATATTCAATCCTTCATAGTTTAAAAAAGTTAACAATAATGATGGAACAGCAAACAGTGCCCTCTGGCCC
Source organism: Periophthalmus magnuspinnatus (assembly GCF_009829125.3). Taxonomy (NCBI): domain Eukaryota; kingdom Metazoa; phylum Chordata; class Actinopteri; order Gobiiformes; family Gobiidae; genus Periophthalmus; species Periophthalmus magnuspinnatus. Next base: position 20,925,137 of record NC_047132.1, read on the forward strand.
AAACCCACCGGAGTCTGCGGTAGTAGGCTTTGACCTTCTCCAGAGAGACGGCGTTAGTGCGTTGCTGGAACTCCTCCATCATCACATACTCGGCCTGGGACACTCCCTCAGGACGCTCCAGAGCTGAGGAATGGTTGAAAATACTACATTATGTATCCTAAAGCACATCCAATTTTTGTTTTGCAAAGTGCAACTGAGGTATTTCACCAGTAGGTGGCAATGTTGTAGCATACATTTTATTCTTACTACAGTAAATACAGAAACAAAGCCTTGTGCGTGAGCTACTATATAGACACATTCAGACTGTCTAATAACTAATAACAGAAGCCTCTGCTAAGATGAGCTTCGTGCAGAGCAGTGTGTGTATTTGTTATGAGGTCTCACCTCTGGTAAAGAGCACTGTGTGCAGCTTGAGGCTGCCTCCATTCTGCAGTCGGCTAGGCAGCTCATTGAAGTGACAGCTGTCGAGATACAGAGTGACCCTCAGGGCCTGCCGACTGCCCTCCACCTGGTAACACACTGGGGTGTCTGCAACAATCAGACACACAAAGGAAAAATTCAACATCAAAGTCAATACATCATTATGAGAAAGCCTTAGCAGGTAGAAATAAGATCAAATGTACAACATAGTATAGAGAGTCCTCCACATGTGCAATCAAGAAAATGCTCACAGATTCAGAGCAGATTAGATTGATGGATGTTGTTGGATGTGGTTGACTTGACAACAACACACTACCTGATATCCCCTAATCACAACTGGTGCTTCGTAACTTGTTCTGTTGGCAGTGCATTGTATACTCAAATGAGAAAATATAACCTTTACTCAGACCTTATAGGGCCAACTCTTTTCCCAGAGGAACCCATCAAGTCATAATCCTGCAGAATGATCTTTAAGGTTGACTCTACCCAGCACTACATGCAGCTCCCAGTTTGCTGAAGATGCTATTAGCAGATCAATGAAGTCCCACAAACACCAACACGGCACAAAGCTTAACACTGCAAACTCAGCAAAAGTTTTAATATAAGGCTTATACATGGGATAATTATATGGACACTTAAGCTTGTGTACCTTCTCTATACTGTAGCAGAAAATAGATGTCCTAGAGCAAATGTATTATACACTGCCCTGACCAAAAAAAAGTCACCTCCTGGATTTAACTAAGCAAATAGGTACGAGCCTCCTCCAGTTGGACAGGTCTAGGTTCAGCAACAGTCTGTGCTCATAGAATGAGGTCAGCTGATTACCTGAATATACTGAATGACCAGGTTATTCCATCAATGTTTTTTCTCTTCCCTGATGGCACAGGCATATTCCAAGATGACAATGCCAGGATTCATCGGGCTCAAATTGTGAAAGAGTGGTTCAGAGAGCGTGAGACATCATTTTCACACATGGATTGGCCACCACAGAGTCCAGACCTTAACATTTTTTTGTGTATTTAGTATTCAGTGTATTTATGTCTTGGTTCTCTGAGCAAACCTTGAGCAGCAAATGGGAAGAGCGAGAGCTTTCCATTAAGCAGTATCTGTACAGACCATACTGATGGAACTGAAAACAGGGTCAGTTTTGTTCATTCTTTTAGGATTCTTTTAGGCTTTCTATGCCACTAGAATAAGTGGATATGCAGGAATCAAAATGCTTTTTGTTATCAATGCACCAAAAGTGTGGGATTTAAGAGATATTGAAAAGATTTGCTGGCATTGATATACCAGTTTTTTCTCTCTTCCTTTACTTGCTATTTAGACTAATTTTACTGGAACACAAACTACATCTGCACAATAAAAAGCTTGAATAGATCTCACAAAGTCAAACAATCAAAGTTAATTCAGTTAATTCAGAGTTAGTCAAACCTCCAGCTGCTAATTACCAGCAGCCTGTTCTGAATGAAAGTCAGTCTTTGTAAATGTCTCACTTGCAACTAGACACTCGTCCTCCATCTGTCTGAAGAACACAGTCACTTTGTCCAGGTCCAACAGGGCAGCCTTGGTGTCCTCCAGCATGGTCCGCTCCTCTTTCTGTCAGAGGAGAGACAAATAACAGAGTTCAACAGGGATACACTGACCAGCTGGATCACTACAACTTGAAAGCTATGAATGATAGTTCTATTTAATCCCTTCTATGTTTAAAAATGAAGAACCCCAACATTATAGTGGTCATCTACCATTTAGCTAGTAGAACAAATGGATACAGACTATGTAAAGCAAAGAGGCAATAGCAAAATGTGGAGAATATGCAACCTTCTCCTGAACAATAATTAAAAAAAGCACCAGAGAAAAAGATTATTACATAAAGCCTGCCTCCAAAGTCAACATTATGAATTACCTTTAATATATATATTTTTTAATACATACGATACAGGACAAGATAAAAATGAAAAAGTACAGTAGTTAGATCAAATTAAACAAGGTCTAGGTCTAGAAAAAACAACAATACTATTCTTCAGCTGTGTATATTTTGCTTTAACTGACCCTAGATACAGTTAAAACAAAATAAACTTTCAGGTTTTCAGAAATATGTAGACACACTCATCACACAACTCACCACATGGGGCGCCAGAGTGGACTGGAAATGCAGTAGGACTCCAATGACAGAGATCTGCTCTAGCCACTTGCGGCTGGTCTCTTTGCAGTCTTCCTGATACTCTCCGGCGTTGTTGAACCTACACCTCAGAGCTGCTAATAGCTGCTCCGCTAATGTGCACAGGGCTCCAGTCACAGCCTGACAGAAGATCACATCCCGCCGCAGCTGTAGAGACGTGTCTGTAAACAAACAGTTATTCAAGTCAGAGAAAGTGAAATAAACGAGAAGAAAAAAGTACAAAGAGTAAAGAGATGTACGATATTTTTGAATTAGCTAATCATTTGTGAAGGTTGAAGAACACTTCTATGACTCATTTAATAATAATCTAATTAAATAAAAAATGTGAAGACAAAATTATGAACGGAACCAAAAATTTTCTCTATTATAAACAAAGCCAAAATCTTGTCTCGTTTCCATGGACCATGGATTATAGATTCTATATCCTTCATTATTTAAAATTAATATTTATAGCAATATTTAAAATGTGATATACTGACAAGCATACTACTATATATTTATTCCTATGCTTTTTGTATAACTATATCAATGTCATATGACCTTGAAGTGTTTTGTAAACTATTTGTAATAATATTATACTTTGGAAAGCTTAGGAGTTGCAGATGTTGTGCTTTCACATGATGAATGACCTCATTTGCAGGAGGTCCAAAGTGTTGGATGTATTTAAAATGCTTAGACCATGAGGCCTTTTCCTGCTTCTTGAGTCTGATTACACAACCTTTTTTTGGCTTTTAGTATTTTTCTTATGGCTTTTGCAAATGAGTGTTATGCAATGACCTATACCTGTACACTTGAGCAAGGCCAGGAGAAGCTGGTTCTTTCCCTCTGTAAGTCAAAGAAAAACAACATGTAATTTGCACGTGTAACAGTATATCGTCACATGGACTAGGGCTCTCCGTGTCTATGTCCCACTCACCATCCACAAATCTTTGCAGGCTCTCCACCAGCGTTTTGATGGACGTGGGCAGATTCCAGGGGTCCTCTTGGATGTTTTTATGGATTATGTATCGACAGCGAACCGTCCAGTCTTCTGTGTGTCGAAACTCTGTTTACATAAACCCACAGGGAGGTCTCAGTAATTGTGTTACATAAAGCTTGTACTAACATTGTGATGATGACAACTTCTCTTCAGGTCCTCATACCTGGCTGGCTGTGGTCAGAGTAAAAGTGTTTTGTCTCTTCACATGCTTTAGTCATGACTGACCCCCTCAGCAAATTGTTTATGGAGTCAACCTGTGTGCACAAAATGTTTATCAGTTCATGTATTTTTCATCATCTGTACTTTCTCACTAAAATAAAGTAGAATGTAGTAGAAAGTAGTATGACAGTGTAAAGAGCTACAACAATGTATACAAATTAATTTCCCAGCCAATAAAGCAAAATGTACTAAATCTATTGGGAAAGACCAGTCAAAAGTGAAATTGGCATAAGATTTTGCAAACATCATCAAATGTTTTCATGAACTGCTCTCTGTTATTGTAATAGCAAAACAAATGAGCAAAACATTTCAAAAAGTAATACAATGTCCTTTGTTACAAAAGGAGCCATTCTTTTAACCAGGGTTTGTAATAATGACTAGCATACCCTCTGAGCTACTGTTTATGTTTTGAAAATATTTGATGAAAAGGAAAAACATTCTAGTGAGCTGATGATCAAAAGATATCGTTAAGCCCAAAGCACTGGAACCTACATGTGTCTGCTACAAAGGAGCTAAATTAAGATAATAAAAGGACTTGAGAAAACATGATCCCTTGACCAAGGACACAAGGATACAAGTTAACTCAGTCCAGATGCCAGCTGATCATAATCATGTTGAAATGGTTAAGAAAGGTTACTCACTAGAATCAGATTTGTTTGAGTAGCTTAGAGTAGGACTTACATTCCTGATAGTCAACAAAGAAATTTAATCCAACTTTATTCAATGAAATCCAGAGCATTAAGAGCTCAAATATCTACTGAGGCCAGATATTGAGGAATATTCACAGCTCGTTGGTTACCTGGTTGAAGAGGTGCTCGAGGCAGCCATGTAGTTTGTCCTGCTTGTCTGATGGAATCCTCATGTCACATGGCAGCTCGTCGCCTGCAAGAAAAAAACAAATGTCTTGAGGTCATTTTCTTTATTACCTATTTTGGTAACATTTGGTAACATTTGGTCCATTTGATCTTTAGTTGGATAAAGCTGTGTAGGGTTAGTCTAATTTAATTAAGATACTTGGCAAGAACATACATATGTGAAACAAGTAATGTTTTAAAACTCCCATCACACAAAAGTAGAGTTACCTGATCCCATCTCATCACTGCCAAGGTACGAGCTGTTACTCCTCACGCTAGTGTAGGACAGGACCGAGTCTCTGTTGCTGTTGCACTCACTGAAAAAAGAAAAACACATATATACACATAAATAAATTACAAGGTTGAAACTTAAATAGTTGACCACAAAAGGATTTGGAAAGCTCTAGTCTAGTAATTAATGATACTGTCAGATAACCCTAAACACCCTCTGTGATTTACAGAAAGTTAGACCAATGATAATTAAACACTTCTTGTAGAAAGAACCACAAGAAGACTAAGAAAGGAGGCCTTGACAAACAAACAAATAAACAGGTTGTTAGAGCAGTGGTTCTCAACTGATAAGCTATTGTTTTGTCCTTGTAATATTACGTTCATTTAATATCACTTCATTGGGCCTTGTTGGCTTTTGTAGCTTTCTATTATGAAACTAACCCCGCCAGGAAATTGTGGCGTAGGGATGTGTAGGGGTTTGTTTTTGTGTCAACTCCTGCTTCAGAATCATTTTAACCAAAACAATTAAGATGGTACGGGCAAATTGGAGATATTTTTTGCTAACTACCACAACCTCCAACAACAGGCAGTTCAAATAAAAAAATATATATATATGTCTATTCAAAAAGGAACATTTAAGAACATGCTTCCAATGATGGTAGGTACTCTTGCTGAGGAGCATTTAAAGTAAACTTGATGAATATGGATTGATGCCGCAATAGTTTCTTTTACAATGTTAACACAATCTGTCTATGGAAACCTATATTTAGTTATAAGTCTGCTTTGATTCTGCAGACCAGGAGAATGGGGAGGATTTACGAGACTAAAATAACACCTCTCATGCAGAGCTGGTGTATTCCCTTGGAGCAACTCTGAATCATTTTTTTCTAAATTAACATTACAATTGGCCCACAAACTGAAAAATCGTAAGCCTCTACCTCCTTTGTCATTATGCGACTCGCCCAAAGACAAATGTAAATGTAACAATGGGTGGGTAGCTCCTGCTGGGTAATTCTATGATCTTGGCATGTGTGTGAATGTGCACATGTGGCACGCTAACCACCACAAAAGCTGCTACTACCATCGTTGGCTTTCCTCCATAAATTCATAGAGATGTTGTTTCTAGCCTCCTTCCACAATTTATTTTATTTATTGCCTACCTAATTCCCATTCCAGCTCTGTCCTATATTATATCCCACAGCTTCTCCTTGCACACATGGGGTGTTTGTTCCAGCTGAATACTTGCTCTCAAAGGTAGCATCTAAATATAGCCACATGACTCCTGCCAATGAGTGTGAGCGCTACTGTCACAAATATTTTAGTAACAGCTTTGCTCTGGATGTAAGCCATACAAATCAGGTCTCTACATAAACATCATTTGTAATAGGTTAAATATATGTTTTTGGCACTAATTGGACATGGAGCGAGTACGTAGACATAAATAAACCCTAAATAAAATGTATTTTTGCCCTTAATTATTACCTTTCAGTTTGTGCTCTATCATAGGTTTACAGTCAGTCCCTCCTATGCTCAGTGACGCATCTTTCCTGACAGTAACCTCCAGCTGTGGAGTTTTATTGTGGCATGTCCCGACTAAGCAGTTTCAACTACTCCACTATTAAGCCATAACTTTTCCTTGCCTACATATTTGCCTGCATTTCCACTTTTAATAGTTATTTATTTACTTTCCGAAGAGTAAACACCACACTGGGGCATGCTCCTATAAACTATGCACAACACATTTTATTGACATGAGGTAGCCGGCGTGCCTAGGCTCTAATGACAGGGCTGTTGAGGAGGCCGCGCCCCACACTTTTGCCTCTATTATACACCAGCCTACCGCATGAGCGACCAATAACTGGGGCTTAGTGGGTGGTGAAGGGTGGGGTTATGGAAAATGGCCCAATGGACGGTGCAACCAACATCTGAATGAACTAGCAAGAAGCAAATGACATAAGCAGATCCGACCAGAGCATTTTGAAGTCATTTTTAGACACCCAATTGTGGTGAAAATGCCAACATCTGGAAAAGATTTTTGGCTCCTGAGTAAATGGTAAGGAGGGAATTTAAATGTCTTCAGAGGCTACCATTTACATGTAAAATAAGAATCTAGCTAGTTGTTTTTTATCTTTTCAGTACCTTTCTTACTTCCATTCTCATCTGCCAACCCGAAGGTTGGAAGTTCAGTGTTTTGTCTGCAGATAACCCACCTTTTATAGTATGAATGAGGTGAGTGCGTCAAAAATTGGTGGTGGTCGGAGGGGCCAATGGTGCAGAATGGCAGTCTTGTCTCTGTCCCTAGGGCGGCTGTGGCTACAATAGTAGCCTACCACAAAAGAGTATGGAGTGAATGAATAATGGCTACAGTGTAGCACTTTAAGAGGCTTTGCAAGCCTCTTATACAGTGCTTACCTGGTGTTTTACACCGGTTGTATACTGACAAGGTGGGTCCTGTACGTACTTTGAGTGGGTTACTTACAGATTGCTTGTTACATCAACTACGACAACTGCAGTGAGTATTTGCCTAAAGCAACGCAGTTTCATGTGGGTTCACGTGGGTTCGCATGGGTTCACGTGAGAAAACACATCTAATGTCTCAAAAGCTGCACCAGACCACTGACCACCAGACCAATGTCCACCAGACCAATGTCCACCAGACCACTGTGGTGTCCGGGAAATATAGACTTCTTGCGGATTCTTTCCACAGACCCACGCTTCACCTGGACTGCACTTGAACTCTGCTGAGGTAGTGTGGCAGGGTGCATTTATTTTAAAGACTTTCTAAGTCCTACAGTCAGTGTACACCAGGCGTTATTGCCAAGTTTAAAATGACAACTTGCAATATTCTAAGCTTGTAAATGGGCACAAGATACATTTTTATTGTTCATATACTTTTTTTTACTGTGGTCGGATACACTGCAGGATATAATTTCAAAATTATTACAAACCATCAGGTACAACATTTGTGGAAAACCACATGATGGAACAGAAATGGAGGCACCTCCTACCATTGAGTGTGACAATTATAATCTAGAATCTGAAAGCAATTGTGAAGAAATGACCAAAACAAATATATCATCACTTACTGTCTAGGAAACACTTTCACATGCTATGAAATAACTAAAGAAGAGAGTTTACCTGTATGAGTCTCTGTAGCTCATGGTATCATGGCCCGAGTCCTCCTGGTCTTCTTCATTCACTTTGAAGCAGACCCTCTTGATGCCTCCATGCTCCACCTTGTCCTGGTCACAGCCATCCTCACATGGGGCCATAGAGGGGGGCTGGCTGGGCTCATATACTGAAGGGTCCCCACTGTCCCCCTGGAGCTGCGTTGGCTCGGTGATGGATGATAACAGGCTGCAACAAAGAGAAGGAACTGTTAATTTATACTGCACAGACAGAATAATAATCCGTTTGTAAAATAGTTTGTATAAAATAAAAGTACTTGTTGTAGGGTAAGGGAGGAAGAGTAATACACTGCTACTACTTTACTGCTTAATGCTGCAATTTTCTCTTTTAATTCCAAAAATTTTGCCATAGAAAAAAAAGAAAAGGGGATTTTTTCTTTATTTTGCAATTCACTACCAGTTTATTAAAAGTGCATGTTGCACAATGTGTGTCATCTTTTGGCAAGACTTGATTGTTTTGCTGTCTCAGTCTCAGCTCATAAATATTTTGGCCTGAAGAATGTCCCTTTTGTAATCAGTTTTCAACCCAACAGCCAGACAAAAGAAAGCTGCCTTAATGTGTGTTTAAAGGATTATAACTATCTCTAAAGGCAATGTAAGGGATAAGTAATACATAACTTCATGACAAATACTTATTAGCTTAAATAATTATGGTGCAAACTACAGGCGACATCTGAATCTTTGATTTCAAAGTATAAAATGTCCATTGCCACAGCAGCATAGTCTAGTACAAATAGAAAAAGAAAAAAAGTATTCTGTCAACAGGACAAAAGTTTTAGAGTGAAGATGTGCCCCCGGTCATCCAAGTGGTTTCTTCAGTTTTGGTCAGACTGCTTGTGGGCCCTGGCTTATATCTATCTGAAGAGAGGAGCTAACAACACTGAAACTAATACCTATTTGTTTACAGTTTCAGTTTGTTAGCTCGGTCTATTGAACTGCCCTAAGTGTGCAGAGTTATATTTTGCATGATCATTCAGGCCCCTAATTGGTGCTGCCATACCTATTAGCATACTGGCTATCATTATTGTTTTCTTTGTTTTGATTTAGGTCTGAAGATGGAGTTATAAGTAGGAGATAAATCATGTCTAAGCCCCTTATTTCTGTTCAAAGATGGATAGTCTTTCCTAACAAAAACTGCCTCTTTAACTCTGCTCTTTTTTGCTATGGATCATGCCTGGATGGCGAGGGATTACACAGACGTACTACAAATGGGTCTCCAAGCACAAAAAAAAAAAATATATTTTGCATATGCTAGTTCCAACTTTATCCAAATGCATTTTTTCTATTATGGTTTTATTGTCTACTGTGCTTCATTTACTGGTAATAATAGTGCTTCTTATACCATGGAGCACAATAAAAGAGCACTTACACATCAATTTGAGCCACATAGAGCTTCATCTCTCGCACTGCCACATCCAGGCGACTGTAAAGCTGAATGTAATTGTCCTGGCTCTCTGTGTCTTCATGTTTGAGGAGGTTACTCAGTCCACCCTCTCCTTGGCTCCTTCTACCGTTCACACAGCCATCCTCTCCATCTAACAGCACCTCCCCAGTGTCCTCCCCTTCCTCCCCCTCCAGACCACTGCAGGTCCAGGATGGAGCTCCCATGCTGGTGACACAGTGCTGCGTGTGGGACATGGGATTCAGTTGGGCTAGGAAAAGACAAAAAATATACATCAAGTGAATAAAATATTACATAAAAACACATTCAAATGAATTCTGAATTGTCTGAGCATCAAAATTGTTACCTGGACTATACAGACTCTAACACACATACCAAAAGACCTTTTATAACAAAGACAGTGACATTATTAAATAAAAACATCAAAAAAGAATACTTAAAATTCTCTGTCTGGAGGCCTTCAGTCATATTTCAACCTTTATTTGGTTAGAAATGTATTTAAAATATCTCAATGTACAATAGAAAAAATATATATACCGGTATATAAATGCTCACTAATCTACTACTAAAATAATTGTTTATTGCAGCTGTACTGTGTAATTTCCATCCAGATGGAAAAATAATAGCAGTTAGGTTTTGATATTCATTTTTTAGGTTAATTAATAATCAGGATGACGAAAGCACCACCATTCCATGCTGGCTAACTGAACTGAGCCCATGCTGAAAATGCTCCTGTCAGCACAAGTGTGAGGCAGATGTCTCACTGGCAGCTGGTGCTTTGTGAAAGATGAAGCCCTTAGATGCTGGAACAAAATGGGTTATTTCAATTGTCTGCTGTCTAGACGCCTGTTTATCTTCACCGGATGATGAGGGACTACATTAAGATGCAGTTTGATATTGGAAAAACAAAAGTAAGAGTTTGGAGAAGAGATACACTCTTTTCATGTTTTGAGCATCTCCTTTTAACACTCTTGATTTGTGCCGCTTTCTTGTTGACCTCTGCTGTGACCCCGAATGTGGGACACGCATTCCTACATTGTCTCAAGGCCCCAACAATGCTGACATTACTGAATTGTTGCTACATGTCAATAACATAGAAAAGGCCCAGAGCTAATGGAGTCTTAATGACCCGCCACTCCACTATGGGAATCCTTGTTGAGAGCTTATGGCTAGTGGGGTACATTCCTGCCTTTGTGTAGTGGGATTTAGATGGTCAGGGAGCATCATCTGTCAAAATAACCACCGTGCTAAGGCAAAGCAGGTCAAGCAAGATCATAATGCGGAAGTGGCAGAATTAATATAACCTGTTCAAATCAACCATGTTCAAGTGGACAATCATAGGATCTGGCAACATACACCAGCAACTGCACTTTCTTAGGAGAATAAGGATGTTTGGAGTCAGCCAAAACATAATGTTGACATTCTATAGATCTAGCACGTATAAATCGCAGATCCTTAGACTAGTAAAACTGGCTGGTAACGTCACGGGTGTGTTTAATCTGACTGGACCACAGAACATCTTTGCACTGTTGTGAGACAGGCTCTCAAGATCATCAGAGATCCCTCTCATGTGCTCACCACACAGTATGAGCTCTTGCAGTCTGGGAGGAGATACAGGGTTCCTTTATGTAAAAATAACAGGTATAAAAACTTGCTTGTGCACCAGTCCATAAAACTGATTAACAACATGGACTGACTGTGCAGATGTGTGAAGCCTGAATGATTGTAAAGTGACCAGTTCTTTTTGTTTTTTGTTATGTCATGTCTGTATGTTAATGTTACTGATCCCTGCTCCAAGCCAAATTACTGCATTAGGAGACAAAAATAAATGAAACCTGAACCTGAGTCAAATTTCAGCAGAAGAAATCATGTCAGATAGATTCACTTGAGACAACAGAGTAAGATTAGTTAAGGCAAAAGAGAGCAAAGAGAAAGGAATCCAACATGAAAATTTCTAATTGTCAATAAAATGCTTGGGTGACTTTAATCAAGGGGCCTACAGGCAATCCTCTAGATTTTCAAAGAAGTGGTTTAAATGATATAAATGATGAAAGACATTTTCAGTTGTTTTTGAAAATAAAAAGAAATAAAAAGGAATAAAAAATTAACATTGATTAATATAAAGAAAAAGATAATGTGATTAGTTTCCTACCACAGTCCTAAATATAAACTACAATTCCATGTTTTATACCATATATTTCAGTTTACCTTGATCAGGATCCAACCCAAAGATGGAGTTCTTGCGGCCAAATCGGATGCTGAATGTTCTGCCAGCCGACGTTGCGCTCTTTGGGTAGGACACCTGCATTAGGTTTACATGGCAGTTGGTGGGTACAAAGTCCATGCAGCCCAGACTGTGCGGACGTACTCCAGCCTGTCTGAAGGACGGCCACACCTTGTTTCCGAGCTCCAGAGCAAACTGACAAGAGAATGTACAAAAGGAAAAAACATCATTCATGTTGATTATTAAGTGTACAAAATATCAAGTCATGTTCTAACAGCAGAGGTTCGCGTTGAGAAGACAAGTGAGCATATAATAAAAAAAAAATCTGCACCGTTGAAATGGTCCACTTACACCTTTAACCTGTGAAATGTGAGTGAATACATGTGCATTTATTAGCCTTTAGAGGAGGAATCACTGCAAGTTATGTAAAGGGTCCTTCACAGTGACAGCAAACATTAATCAATATTTTAGTCAAAGAATATACATGTTCATAATGTATTTTTAAAAAGAAGGTTCAAAATACCTGCTGATAATTACTGATTCGCCGCCGGATACTTTCCAGCTTGGTGTCACAAATCTGTCTGAACTCGAACTGAGGCATGGTAACCACTCGGTCGCTCTGGGAGATGAGCTGACTGCAGTTATGCACAAAGAGGCTGTCGTCATTACAGAACGCCTCGAGGATCTGTAGAAACATGAAGCACAAACCAGGAGAGATTATTACCACAATAAAAGAAGAGACACACAACTGCAGCTTCGTACATGAAAAAAATTACCTCAGGGTACAAAATGTTTGAATTTCAATTCTAACTACTAAATCAGTGCCCTGTTATTAAATCTCCCTTTAATATCAACTTAAACAATTAACATGACATACCACAGTTTAAGCTGAGAGTGCTGATAGAAACATGTTGCTACCCAGATTTCAAACCAGTGATTATTTGTTAATTTGAAAAACAGGGGTTAGAAAGAATTGTTGCCAACAAAACAAATACAATTCACACTACTTAAATATTTTAGCTTGCAAGGGTTGTCACACAGAACACGTATCACTTCACGTTACCTTTGCAGTGAGGCTAAAACAGCCTTTTGGTGCTACTATCTTCTCCAAGACATTGCACTTAATGCCGGCCGTGCTGACATACTCATACACGACTCCATGCTCCAAATGGACATTGTCAACAGTTAAACTGACTGATGGGAGGTCTTCAGACAAGGAAAGTCTGCTGAGTTGGTAGTCTGAATAACACAGAGCCAAATACATAAGCTTTTATTATGTTTTCACAGTTAAAAACACAAAATATTAAACACTGTCACCTGTTCCATTGGTGCCATTCTCTTCATCATGGTCAGAGCCATTTTCTATAGGATATGTCCTTAACACACCCTCCTCCTTCTGCTCCGAGTCTCGTCGCTTCTCCATGTCCTCAAAGGCTCTGTAAACCCACTTGCCCTAGGACACACAAATTATGCTGTCAGTCATTCTACATCATCCATAATGAAAATGTCCAGTGTGTCTATAAGACAGGAAAAGGCAAGGAATAGGAAGAGAAAAAAAATAAAAGAAAAAAAACGAACACAGGATCTGAGGCAGTTTGCCTGTAGATAAACACCATCAGAAATATGGTTTTACACAGAACTAAAAGGGTCAGTTCTGAACACAAATATACTTTGACATATTTGCATGAAAGAGGTCAAAACAAATATTTTGAATGTGCAATGCTTCGATAAATCTATTTACTTCACTAGATGTCAAATTCTGAGATCTGAGACAAGCTACTTCCCAAACCCAAAAGTATCTCTTTTTATACACAGTCTATTCATTTGTGCAGAATTTGTAATATGAAATAAAGGTTAATTAATTAATGTTCATTTTTACTTTTGGGTAAATGCTTGTATCTGTACTCTTACCACTTGCAGATGGTCCTGGTGTGTGTGGTGTGCACTGAAGTGCTCCAGGACCTCCTGGCAGTCGCTGAGGTTTACGTTGTTGCCGTTGACCTTGAGGATGACCTGGCCTGGTTGTAGTCCCGCCCCTGCCGCCTCCCATCCTGCAGTGTGTCAAAACAGGGTCACAGGTCAATGGCAAGAATTCAAATGACAAGTTTCAACAACTGTGGACAGCCCTTTCAATCATCATAAATGCTTATGAACTACAGAAACAGAAATCCTCCTGCTTATGACAGATTGTACACCTTTCCATAAATCAAGTATTATGAAATTATATTTGAATATATGCCCATGTACTGGGAATAAAACAATAATTACTGCTCTTGAGTTAATTAAAGAGGTTTAATGTCCCAGCATGCTCTCCCTAGCTATTACTGTCATTGCAATGCAGACTGGAAGTTCAATCAACACCTTCAGCATTTTCCATCCCTGTCTAAAAATACAAATTCTGGCATCACTTTAAGCCAAAGTGTTACCCAAGCTGCACAACATGAGTGAAACACAAGGGATTGAAGTTTATTTTAAGAATTAATAAAAAACTAAGATTAGAATGTAGTTATATTCAAGTATTCCTTCTTTAATTCATCATGAACCAAATTTTCTTTTTTTTTTATGTCTAAGTATAATAAGAAATGTTGTGCTTTATTACATAGTAGTGGTTTGAACTCTGACTGGTGTGTCTGACAGGTGGCCATAAGACTAATGGAAGTCTGCTTAAAACAGAAAAGAACAGGTGGTTTACAGCTAGAGTTACGTCAACTTTTCCTCTGAATAATATCTCCTTGTCATATTGTGGAGCATAATAAGAAGACTGCTGACTGTTAAGTAAGGTAAAGTGGATCTTATGCAAGCAATCTTTTACAACAGCTTAACTGCTCATTAATGGTTCTAAGGATTTGAAAGGTGGCTAGTTCTGCATAGGAATTTACCTTAATATTACTCATCTTTTTTAGTTTAAAAACACAATTTTCTAACCTTTTCGGACAGCATGCACATGAGGAGGAGCAGAGCCAGACAGCCGAAATGAGAGACTGTCTGGATTGTCAGGAATCTTCACAATCCTGCAAAAGAATTTGCATGTATATTGAACCATGTGTATTTTGCATCCAAATCTTTGTCTTTTTGTGTAGCATCTTACTCCTTGGCTTTGGTAGCAACCAGTAGTCTAAGAGACCTCCGTATACAGAAGGACTGGCTGATCATAGTTTCCACCTCAGAGAACGGCCTGAGGAACAGCAGGTCTTCGTTGATAGTGTAGATCTTTCGGCCCACCTGTAGACCAGCCATCTGCACAGACAGACACACAGATGGACCTGATTAGGTGATCACTGAATATACTAAAACACACCATTAGATACATTGTACAAAACAGCTCAAGTATACCTATGATCAACTTTATAGGCATTCTTATATATAAGAATGTTACATCATACTGACACCTTAAAACCAATTCAATCGAAAGGTACCACTAGACACAATCATGATAGATAATCTTAACTTCTGCCTTTGCTGGAGGAATTTGAAAGACAGTAATGCACTGAAGTGTATTTTGTACTCAAGATGACTGACTGAACCTCAATCACGGTTTATTATATTCCTACATTAAGTGATAGGTATAAAATGATCACATGACATTCATTTTACACACAATAAACACCCTGGTAAATGTGAAGATGCCTGCTGTCTTGAGCTGATGCTTTAGCTAAGAACAGTAAATAACACGCTTCAACTCACAAGAATGTTATTATATTATTTTCATATTCTTATGTATTTTACATTTCTCATTCCATATGGGTTTGGTGAAAACAAACCATTTTCTTATGATAGGTAGCTGGTGCATCTTTACACAAGACACTTGAAAACTTTTCATGAAAGGCAATTGAAAAGCCACATTGCACTGTAAGGACATTATAACTTCTCTTACAACTGCATTGTTTCACTGTGTAATAACATTGCAACCTGTTCTGTTTGAAACCCTGTAAAACGGCAGACCTAAGCATTGCAGCTCTGCACATGAATACCACCAGTCACCTCACACATCTCCAGTCACGTTGTAGAAAGAATGCTGCTTCTGTGTGCTCCCTGTGTGAGCCCAGTGTCCTGGGCACAGATCCGGAGGGGTGGCTGTGCTTTACTGGGTTCTTTGGGTACAAGCCCAGGAGAGATAGAGAAATGACTGGGAGGAGCAGTGGTAATAACAGATGTGGATGAATATATGTGCAATCATAGAGCATAAATGTCTGTAACATGTGACTTTGCATAAGCCTGATACAGTTCCAGAGCTCTGTTTTGTGTGTTAGTGATTTATCCCTTTTCAGAGCCCCATGGGAACACAGCTGAGGCTCAGCCTGGGAGCTGGCACAAGGCTCGATCACCACTAACTGGTATAGGGAGAACAGGGCTACAGCAGCCCGGTGTGGTACAATTTACAGTCACACTGTATCTCCTATGAAAAACAGGTGCATCATATGTACAGATAATCATATATACACTAAAACAGCAATAAGCAGAAATTAAATAGAATTAAACTAACCAAGTTAAAATTAAAGTTTCTGTTTCAAGCAATAAATATAAATAAATAATACTGTGGCCTATGTTATAGTACATTTTATATAATGTATTGTCTTGTGTAATGTTTGATTTGATTTGGTGGACCAATGTTCATTGTTAAAATCCGTGAAGGGTGTAGACATTTACTGTATGTCCTTGTTATAATGTTTTATTATGGTTTCTACATTACTGTTCAAAGTCGAGAAAAAAACATAAAAAAGACCGTTCACTGAAATAAGTGAAAGGCAGGTCTCATGACACTTGTAGAAGAAAGACTGACAGCAGTTGCCCTGAGAGGAGACAGCCATTACCTTCCAGCACAGGCGCCCTGAGCCAGAGGGAAACAGAGTGACCATTACCTCAGCGTGGGAGCCTCTGGTGACAGACTTCACCACAATAGCCTTGTTTTTCTCCTCAATCTCAAAGCCATAGTCCTCTTCCTCTGGGTGAATCTAGACAAGAAAACGCCACAATCACCATCAGTTATACACAGAGTGCAATGTCATTGTAGGATGAAAACAATTGGTTACAAATATAAAGTGATTCATGAACAGTTGAGGCCTTATACTAGAATTTTGATTTTGTTATTACATTTTGTCTTGTCTCTATCCCATGTCCTCAGATGTCTTTCAGAATAAAAGACCGCTAACTAGTGAGGCTCATTACTCAACTGTAAATTCACAAAACAACATACACATTGAACAGCCAATCTGGGTGGTCCTATATGATCACAGCTAAGTTTAGACAAGACTTAATGCTGCTCATTTGTAATTTAGCATTTCATCTCATGTCAGACAGGTGCTTTTTAGAGCAACTCTTTTTGTATTCCCCACTGGGCCTGATGGTTAATGCTGTCATCACCAAACGCATTAGCCAACTTCCATTAGCGGAGCAGCTAGGGCCATCTTCCTGCTGCATGCCGCAGATAAGATGCAGATCTCTCTTGTTATTGTATCAGGGGAGATAGCTTCTGTAAATAAAGAATTCCCACACCATTGGCTTCAAAAGTATCTGTAATCGTGTGTTAGATCAGCTGCTAATCAGGAAGAGAAAGTCTTATGTGCTCTACAGATAACAGTCTGCAGAAGATAGCAGTACTGGACAATTTAAATTTGAATACGAATTAGAGTGAGTCCTGAAAATTAAGCAACTTCAATTTCTATGACAAATGTGTTGCCAAATTACACATTTTTAGTCTAATAAAAGGTCACAGGCCTTTCATGTTTTCTTTTTTCACAACCAGAGTTTGACAGCAGGCTGGGCAATGGTACCCTAATTATCCTAAAATCAGCCACACAACAAACATAATTTACATGCAAAGGCTTGTTTCCTTGTAAAACTACTGGGGAGAGAGGAAGAGTAACAGTAATAACTGTATGCTTTCATTTATTATCTATGGTCAGAGGTGGGTAGAGTAGCCAAAAATTATACTGAAGTAAGAATAACATTGCTTCAAAATATTATATATTAGAAGCAAAAAGTAGTGGTCCAAAAAATTACTAAACTAACTTATTCATAATTTGAAGTTAGTGTAATTGGAAGGACAAAATATGAATGCACAAAATCTGGTATTTTCAAAGGAGAGACTCAAAAGACAAAAAAAAACAAACCCAAAAAACACACAAAATCATATCTGAAGGAGTAATGCAAGAAACACAAATGTTCAAATCCTTTACTAAAGCTTTTGTCACTTATAGACAGTGGGAAGTATTAAACAAAACTTTTAAGAGTACTGTCACTTCCATAAAAAATATTACTCAAGCAGGAGTAAAAGTATGCTGCTAGAAAAGTACTCTCAAAAGAACAACTTCTTTAAAAAGTTACTCAAGTAAATGTAACTGAATTCTACCCAACTCTGACTATGGCGCTAATGAAAAAAACAAACACAATATGGTGGCAATGTTGAGCTTGTTTGGTTCTGCTGTGAAATCTGTTTCAAATAAGTGGGTAAGTATTACGCTTGGAGATAAGAGAAATTAAATTGATATGAGCCACTACCAGACTCCACACTGTTATGGAGAAGAGTCTGACTGTGCCAAGCTACAAAATTACCCCTCTTCATTATATTCACAGGACAAATCTCATTAAAATGCATAATGATCCCAGCATATTCAAAAGGTGCCACTAACGCAGTCCAGGCCCCCATGAGTAAACTGGGATGTAAATCTTTGTATAGAGATTTTAATTACATTAAGCCTAGAGGATCAGGAAGAAAGATGGTACTAGAGAAGAGAACTTACCACCAGAGACTTGACCAGGATGTTCTCGATGAGTTTGAAGTCATTACGCTGCAGTTGTTTGCTCTTAGCGCTGGTTCCCTCTGTCTCTTCATCAGCATAGAAGCGGAAAAACTGGGAGTCATCTTTGAACTCACTCTTTTCCAACACTGAAAGACAATTTTTTTAAGTGACATCAGAAACTATACAATTAGCTTTAATTCAGGCCAATACATTAGATTTATCAGTACACAGATAGTGAATTCCATCTGACAAGCTCAACATCAGTCATATATATAAAAAGGGCATCGAAACAAATCATTCTGTTAAGAGAAAAGCACCCTAATTTAAATATCTTAACATTATTTTAATTTCAAAAACAGAGAGCGGTGATTTATGAACCAGTGTGCAGCACAACAAATGCCACTTAAACCAGAACCATCTTCAGACAAACAAGCTAGCGGTTAATTAGCTTATTATGTGATGCTGTAAGGGACATCTGGAGCCAAAGCACATCTGGATTGTAGTAAAAAGCAGGCTGTGACTAGACTCTCTCTGGGGTTTGGAGAAATACTTCGTTGTGTTTCCTCAGACTGGAAGTCCCATTGTTTGGATGGACACACAACACATGGGGCCATTCTCAGGTGAGAGTGGCAGAGGAGCTCAGAAACAGCCACTAGGATCCATTCTACTATTTTAAAAGAGGAATATTTATTCAATATTATCTTCTAATTGCATTAGGATTCACTTCATAACAGGCTATTTTATTGGTCAAATATACCTTGGTAAACATGCATTTTTACTATAAGAGGGTTGCCTTTCCACTGACCTAACTTGTAAATTGGCCTGAGAGCACCATCTGCTTACAGACACTCCACCAGAAAAGTTATGCAATGCACCTTTAGTACAGCAATAAACTAGCATAAAATGTATTGGATTTAGAGTAGATGAAAAGGGTCTGTCAGACATGTGTGTTTACTGCCTCAATGAAATATCTTGCTTGAGTTTGTTCACAAAGAATACCAGGTTTACACATATATTGCATTTGTTCCACAGAAAACACACTCTTCTCTGATTCTACAGTCAATGACAGTACAAGCATGCCAAGACCTAGCACAGAGGTACCCAGCTGTTGTGAGATGTGGAAAGCATCCGTCTTGGTCCGATACACAAAAGCCTTCACAAACTGGTTACACACACCACACCCACACAGCAATCTCCAACAACTCAGATTCTACCACAAGAAGCACTTGAACCGGAAGCTACAATATCAAGTTATCACTCAAAGAAATACCATGAATCACACACTTAATATCAGTGCAATGAGATCAAACGTCTTAGTCACAAGAGTTGGGAAATCACTGCCATGTTTACAGCATGTATGCGGTAGGTACTTCATGGTAGTCAATCATTAGACAATATCCTGTGACAACAGAACTATTTGCAATACTGTGCTTTTTCTGAATACTTCTCAGACATTACAGCCCTAGAACAAAGACTGGATAATATTCCTAATTTTAATTGCTTTCAATTTTCAATTCTATTTGATCTTTTCTTTTCAAAAACAAAATAAAAATTGTATTGTATTGAATTCCATCTCTATTATGATGTTGTTTCCTCATCCAAAACATACCTGGGAGTTTTGTTTTGTTTCATTGACACATGTTCAACACACAAACCCTCCATACATGTTGTAATACAGGAAACTTCACACTAGAATCACTTGGATAATTTCTGAAATTGCCTATCTCTACTGAACAAAAGCGAAAAGGTAGCTGTAGAGGTGGAACAGAGCATTTTGAGATTTGGAGATGTAGACTAATAAAAAGAGATTACTCAAACATGTATGAATGAAACAAAACACAACGGGTATATGTTTGATGAGGAAACATCATAACATACATGGAACCCAACACAATACCATTTTTATTACATTTTTTAAAAGAAAAGACTACTTTAGAACATGAATTAAAGCTAAAACAGAGGACCTTTAAATCAGTGTAATTTAGCACAAAACATAGGCCTTTAGCCCACATGCTTTTACTGACAGAGGATCAGTGTTGACCTCTCCATAAAAAAGACCCAAGATGATCATTGGCAATTAGACAAAACTGAATCTTGATCCTGATTCCAATTTGATTAATTGAACAGAAGAGACTAAAAAACATCTAAAATATGAAATATATGCAGGTCAAACACGAGTCAAAGACATAAAATAACAGAGAGCGCAGATGTGCTGAATCAGGAATAAGGAGAGACCAAAGCTAAAGGTGAGAGGTGCAGATGGGAGGACCGGGCAGAGGCCATGACCTGAGGAAACAGGTGACAATGGAACAGATGGCACTGGGAGGACATTCTGGATGTAGACGTGTGTGTTAAGACATGTAGGCATTTAAATATATTACTAAGAAACAGACAGTGAAAGAGAAAAGCACTTAACTGCAAAAAACAACTCCAGGAAATCCCTCTTTAACCAACATGTAGTTACATTCTTGTAGCCTGTCATGGCCTGTCATCTTGAGTCTATACAACAACAATATTTTTCTTTTTCTCTAAATCTGTCATCGTTTTTAGCCCTGTCCAGCGGTCACAGCTGAGTGGAGTGACCCAGACGGTCATGTAGTTACGCCAAACATCTCTGGTTAGGGTACACTGCTAATGCTGTTTATACTGTCCAGGATGGGCAGGAACAATGTGGTCAGAGAGGCTACTGTGGGTAAAGCTAAGAGTGCTACAGGTCCCTTTTAAGACTATGATGCAATGAAAGTGGTAAAGCTAATATTATTTTTATGGGTGCGGACAAGGACAAAAAGTGTAGAGTGCTTGGGTAATTTAGTAAGCATATTTGCTCAAATATGGCTAGTGAAGTGTACTTTGTACCGTAGTAATTCACGCTCTTATCACATTTTTATAGATTGTAGGGTTATGTTAGATTTTAATGATGATAATAATTTTTGTTCTAATCAGTCACAAAAATATCATTCAGTTATATTTTGAATTTTATGGGCCCATCTTAAATACCAAAAGGTCACACATAAATGTTAATGTATGACAACAGATAAATGATTGTTTCTAATGATTGTGATTTCAATTATGACCCAGTAATTGTGATTTAGATTTTTTTCCAAAACCAAGTAACCCTGCCAGACAATACTGATATGTTTCAGACAACGTACTCTCAAAATTCAGTTTGGGAAGATGACCCAAACTGAATTTTGAAAATGAGTTTGTGAGACGGGAGGTGACTGACCATGGTGCATGAAGCCATTGTTGCAGAGCCCCACTCCAAGCGTCACGGCGTCCTCTCGGGTCGAGCAGTCTCCCTGGGAAACACAATCAATGACGCACACAAGAGGTCACTCACAATGCTGTTTACACCTTTAGAGACACAGTAGCCCAGCCCTAGACTAGAAAATAGAATTACAGCCTTCTATCACCTCTACTTAGATTTCATTTGACAAAAGGAGCTGGTGATGGCTGCAATAAGGGGATGGAAAAATTATAAATTATGGTCAATTTTGGAACCATTTTGTTGTGTGGTTTACAAATAGAAATTGGTGGCATTATTAGATGTTTCACAAAATCTGCTTGTTTCAGTGGGGGTAATATTGCTTTGGTTGGAATGGTCCACAGAATGACAATAAATGTACATAACTTGCATTTATTCAGTTTTAATTGCAATAATATCTTCAAAAACATGCATTCTTACTGTGAGTGGGGTCGGCTCATCACTAATCTAAGTTTTGTTTCATGGTGTCACCTGCTTGTCTACATGGGTGTAATATAAGCTTAATGCCATACTGTAGAACATTCCAGGCAAAGCAATAGCATCTCATTGACAAGCTTACACCATCACCAACAGTCTTCATTTTGCATAATTTTATATCATAACCCAAGGACAGACCCAAGGATTTGCCCAGGAGGAACAAAACAGCAATATGCTAATTTGGTAATTATTTTTCATTTATCAGTACACTTACCTGTGAGAGTAACCAGTCTACCAGTTTAGTTGCAGGCACAACAGACTTGAATGTTTTCAAATGGTGATCTCTGTCCCTATAAAGAATATACTCATTAGATGTGCATGTTTTCCATAGAAGTCATACTCAAGACAGCCTCATTTTATTTTCATGTTTTTATATCTGAAATCTAATAAATACAAGCTTCATTTGCTAGTTATGGTTTGAGAAATGTCACAGATCCATCACTCAAACATAATTAATGGTAGCACTCTACGATGGCAGTTCAGTGATGGGTTTGTTACATAATGCGATGGTGCAGGCTGAGCGAGTGCTTTTGTATGTTAATAAGATTTGTTCTTGGTCCAGTAGTCCTTTGTTTACACCAGTGGCAGTCCTGACAGATAGATGGGAAGATAGACAAGTAAAGGAGATTGTTGTGTGAAGAATATGCAAAATTAAAATGCCTGTGGGTTGACTTGAGTTTACATTAACATATAAAGAGATTTTGTAAAACTTGTACAAAGAGGCTACAAGAAGCTATAGTTCAATTTAGCTTTTTACATTGTCTTA
Organism: Periophthalmus magnuspinnatus; assembly: GCF_009829125.3. Classification (NCBI taxonomy): domain Eukaryota; kingdom Metazoa; phylum Chordata; class Actinopteri; order Gobiiformes; family Gobiidae; genus Periophthalmus; species Periophthalmus magnuspinnatus. Next base: position 20,948,081 of record NC_047132.1, read on the forward strand.
ACTTATTTGCAAGATACTGGATTAGATTTGGCAACACAAGGAAAAGTTTAAGGAACAAGGAACAATGTACAGCTCACAAAAGAATGGGATGCTCGGCACTAGATTATAGCTAAATAGTTTTCTTTTGATTACAAAGCAAAGTGCATGTAATTCCTACCTTGTCTTTTTAAGGCCTGGATGATTTACAAGCAGAAAAATACACATTCTGCCTACTGTGTCATTAGGTTTCTTTTATTTGTCATACAGTACATATCTTGTTGCCACTTGTATCCCACATTGTACTCCTTCTTACTAATCACTGAAGAAGTCATAAAACGTGGCATTTACGACATGAAGAGAAGCAAACACAAATCAACCAGGATCAACTAATGTTTGGCTCTGTGTCCAACCTGGAAAGAAAAGCGCTTCAAGGGTAGTGTGTATAATTCAACCGTACATGACGTGAGCCCAATGTGATCCCTTGATGAATATGTATGGTGCACCTGGATACAGACCTCATTAGCATAGCGGGGAAAGGACAGGGCAGGTACTCACTTGATGACAGGCGTGTGGAGGCTGTGCAGGCGGCAGAACAGTCTAACGCCCTAAAATCGAGAGAAAACGAGAGGGAAGAGGAGAAGGAGTGGAGCCAATGAGTCAGAGCGCACACACCTTAGGTAAACAAGAACAAGCATGGCCCCAGGACATAACATTTCAGCGATAGTAAAACCAGTTATCCTTCAGCTATGCTTTTAAGAAAGAAATTTGGAACCCATAAACTCATTCAGGAGGAGCCTGAGGAACAATACTGACAACTAGGACAAAATAAGTTTAAAAGATTATCTTCTTGCCATGCTGTAGTAAAATTATTATGTTTAGATAACCAAGATGCAATACTTATACCATATAATTCAAAGTGTAATTTGTAGGTAACATAAGCTTATTACATTTTAATTCTGTGAACAATTAGTTTAGTGATTGATTGCCTGATAACTTACTTACCATAAAATAAACTTGAACTTGCCCTATATTATCTGTTATTATATTTTCTAAGTCAAATAATGTTAAAGGTATGGCTTAAAGTGAGAGTTTGAGTTGGTGCAATGATCAAATCGCACAGCCTGCAATTATTTATATTGTATTGTCTTGGATCAGTTCATATTTCAGAAGCCTACTTTTTAAACATCTATTGCAATACTTTTCCAAAATCATGCAGCTATACATTATTTTATACTAATATGTAGCTCTTCCTGTCAGATGTAAAATCTGATTAATACTACAGATTTTTGACAGTTTATGACCAAAAACTTAACCCATTTTTTAAATCAGTGCTGTACAGAGCCTCCAGTACTTTTGGTTACCTTAGACATGATGTCCTCCATCTCACTGCGAGCCTTGTAAGTGCCATCATCATAGCGGAACCGGTACAGCACCTGCTCATTCTTAAATTGGTGTTTGTCTGAAACTAAAATAAAAAAAAAAAAAACTTTAGTGCAAAATGTTGTTTAGAGATTGTCAGAAAGAAAAAATCTCTTGAGCCCAAAACACTAAACTTGCCATTTATTGTTTTGCAGTGGCTAGTTTCCTAAAGCAGTTTTATCTATTGTTTTGTTTATGTTTGGGGACAAAAAGAGGGAAAAAAATCAAACCTGGGGCAAGGAAAACTTTAATTAAAAAGCAAGCCTTGGAACAGCAATTCCAGTACAATAAATATAGGTCTTGCAAGCTTGAAATCAAAAGTAATATAACTGTCATGAATTGGACTGAAGGTAAACACATGGATAATAGATGGTGCCAAACAAGCAGAGTGGTTCCCCCACAACAAGCTGGCACAGACTCAAACAAGTGGCGGGTATGCTCCGTCTAGACTTAAAATGTCCTTGTAAAACTGGAGGAATGCACTGCCAAATCCACTATTGAGCTACATGTCGCACCCAAAAAACATCAGATCTTGTGAACCATAATTCATACGCAAATCATTGGTTCAGGCAGTTGACAGATACAGTAGTAAGTATTTGATGTATGTGTTTAAATGAAAGACCCTCTCAAAGCAGTGGTCTCTTGAGTGGTGGATGGACAGCTTCGGTTTACCATGTTGTCACTTTACCTGACTGTTCACAGCTGAACACACTTCCTAAGGGGGCTGTGGTCGATAGCCTGCCCACTGCCTCGCGGAGAACAGCATGACATGTTCTCTGTGGTTGTGGGCTTGTCTGATCGTGGATTTCATGGGGTTTTTCCAAAGGCTTTAAGCAATATGAAGACTGAGTGGGAGCAAATTTGACAAAGATGGTGGTTTGGAAGTGGTCTGTGAAAAAGCCCTGGGAAAATCTCAGGTTTTACTGTACTGACACTTTATTACCACGTATTCAAAGACACTGGACCTCAAAGTTAGTCCATTTCATGATCATCAGTAAACTAATACTGGAATCAAGTATATCATAGCATTCTCTAAGAGACCAAAAAAGATGAATTTAACTTTTTGATTTAGTGTTTATCCACTGCCCAGACTGCTACACCTCAGCCTGCTAAAAATGCATAGCACAGCTCCTCCAGTATAAAGAAAACAGTACTATCTCCCAAAGATTTCTAGTGGTAAACAACAACTTAGGGATAAACAGCATGCTGGATTCTTCCAGTGACTTTCTTACAAATCAAATTGCTGCTATACAATAGGTGCCTTAGCTTAAGCTTCTATTGTTTTAAAAACAATATGGCCTCAGGTGTAAAAAAGAATCCCCTGAGCTGTAGGCTGGACATATGTATCCATACATTATTCAGAGGTGTTAGGGGCTATGTGTGCAGTTCAGCCTCGTAAATAATTCAAAAAGTGGACTTTAAAAGCCACACCCTGAGAAAAGACGATATCTTCAATAGATAATGTTGGACCATTTGTTGTTATTCTTTTTACAGAAATCAATAGTTCTGCAAGAAAATGTGAATCAAAGAATAGATGTTAGACAGGATGAAAAAGTGCAGATGTCTGGAGAGAACATAAACAATGAGAAAAGTTTAACAAAAGCCCAAGTGACTGCTCACCGTGGTGGATGATGCCATTTTCCAGCAAGGCCTGTCCCAGATTCACCCCTTCCTCAGCTTTACTGATCTCTCCACTTTCGATCAGCCAGGAAACAAACTCACTGAGGACACAGCAAAACGTTCAGTCAGACATATGCAGTATTTAGTTAGTGCTTCATGCATCAATTAATGTGGCTGTTTAGGGCTGTTAAAAGGCCAGACACTAACCAATACTAAAAATAGTATTGAAACAAGATACTCATTTGAAGATACTGAACAAAAAATAAAAAATAAAATCACATAATTATGACAAAGTTGGACATTCCCTGAATAGTTGAGAATGGTCTTTATCTACATCAGAGCAATTATATGGCACATATAATGATCATATTAAGAGAAGAGCAACAAGAAACAACTACTATTTTGTATTAAAAATGGTATTTTATTGTCTACAAAAAAGTATCAAGCCTTTGCCTTAGTAATAAAATTGTGTGTGTTTTTTTTTACTAATGTGACAACACAACAACACTTACTGTATATGTTTAAAGAAGCTTCATCAAAATTGCAATGCACCTGACAGAGCCTCATCTCTTCTGTTGTGTAGTCTCTCTTCATTATAAACGCAGATTAAATAATACAGAACACATTTAAATTATTGTTTTAATTGACAATTAAATGAAAAAGGTGTTAATTCACTCGCTCTCACCTCTGCCCAAACCACTATAATCGGTTGGAGTTGAGGCTGATGCGCTCAGGTCACGCTCTGGTGCATAGCACTAAATGCACAGCAGAATGAGAGGTCTCACTCTGCACTTACTAAAGTGAACTATAGAGATCCGTAAAAGCACAGACCCCTCACTCTGACAAGTTTGCGAAGCCAGTATTTATTTAACAGCTTTTTATTAATCAAATTTATAGGCTTCTAACTTATTCTGTTTTAACTTAAAAAAGGTAAATTCCTAAATGTTAAATAAACAATTTTCAATAGACAAAACTAGTCATTACTGAAATATTATTTCCTTTAGTAAGTGTGTAGTATAGCATATGAATTGTATATATGGGTAAAAGTTATTCATTTAGCACTTATTGCTGAAGTAATTTAAGGAAAATATATTATGATGGTTTAAATAAGCAGTGGGTTTTGGTGCACCCAAATCATGTTCTGGTGCCCCCAAATGAAAATCTTAGCCCTGCAACTACACCACTGTGACACTTTGTCACCAGAAGGATATGTTTTGACAATGTATTAGTTCAACATTGATAGTATACAGAATATAGAGTGTCAGATGTTATGCTATATGCCAGTAGGAGTGATTGCTCCCAGATGGTACATGATCCAAACATAGCACATGATATCTTTTCCCAGGGCCCTTACGCAATGTTGTGACATGTCAACAGCGTGTCCGAGAGCTGTTCCCCGAGTCCAAGCACACGCAGTAACATGGAAAAAGTCAGAGCCCAGAAGTGCCCACTTTCTTTACATTCAGCCTTCAGTTTTAGAAAGTCAATGGATGTGAGCTTGGTTCATTGACAGTGCTGAACAAATGTTTGCAGAAGAAAATTACATGCTACAAAGACCTTTTCCCTCTGGTGGGTAAAATCACTCCCACCACAGAAAGTTGAACAAGGATTGGGCGGAGGATGAATTCAGTGATTCCACTGGGAATAATTTTGTAATGTGCGGAGTTTGGTAAAAAGGTGAAATGTTGATGAAGCTGATGGCTCTAGCAATCTGCACCAGATTTGATTGGATGGTTTTATACTTACAAAAAAAAATACACATTAGTAAAGTTAACAATTTTGAATGACTGCTTTTGATTACTGTTAATTCATCTAGAGCGAACATTTTAACTGTCTCATGGTGCCAGGTGGGAATAACCTGATGCATTATTTATGTTTTTTTTCTTCAAATAAATCTAATTTTAGGTCAATTTAAATGGCACAAATGTTGATATAATGGTAGGGGATGAATAGATATATTATGATTAGAATATGAGACATAAAATTATAAGTGATAAAAGCAGAATTATTGATTATTATTGATCAATACAAGCAAGCATCCTAAGGTCTACAGAATTGTGATCGCCCTATCAGGAGCGCATGCTAACTCCACGTGTGAAGTGAATCACCAAATTGGACACCTGCGATCAATAAAACTAATCAAAATGCTATGCCTTCATGAGCCCTGTGTGTGTGAGGGCCCACGTCAAACAGCTCTAATGGGCATCGACTTCAGAAAAAAACGTGAGTGGTTAGTGAGAGAGGATGTGTTATGTAAGAGGGCAGCTAATTCTGGCACAGATTGTACAAAATTATGAACATGAAGAATGGAAAGAGTGGGGGCTAAGTATGTAATTGTGTGTATTTTTCAAAAGAAGGAGCGCCGGGAGATTAAAAAGCACTTGGAGCCATGCAAGAAGAAAAATAATGGCTTTTGAGGGATTATTTCTCTTGAATGGGCTGCATATTTTTGGATATATTGCACAATAGTTTATTTGAATGTCTGTCTAATGCATACTTTTAGCTATATTCTACTGGCAATAGTAAATCTGATATGTGCAGGAGGAGAGCTATCTTAAAAGGCAGCATATTGGTGTAATACAATAAGCACTCAAATGTCTGCTGTTAATTGGATCAAAAAGACAAATGCACAGCTAATGTAGGTAATAGGCAGGAAATGATTGGTGATAAAGCGAGGACAACAGAAGAGCAGTGCTTCCTCACAGTAAACGATATGGATGTGGTATGATTTATGTGTGTATAGGAAGAAACAGGTGGCAAGTTACAAAAGGTGTTTTAACTTGAGATTTTTGTATATTATTATCCAGTTGCACTTTAAATCTCAGGAATGAATATTGACGTCTCAGACCAGACCATTATCTGAAATCTCTAGCCAATTTTTTCCCCCAGATCTGACGTCATTGTGTGTGGAGAGCACTCCAAATACGTTGTATGCCTGTTTAGTATACAGAATCTATGGTTAAAGTAAGATGAGAGCACTCCTCGCCTTGTAAAAAGCATGCTTATCTGTTCCATTGCATTTACATTACAAGCAAATATCTACATGACTGAAACCACTACTAATATGATTCATATGTACCTGTATTGTGTATCTTCAAGCAGACCTATGATGCAAAATTGACTTTTCAGAGCTTTTAACCATTTTATACTTGTTTCCCTTTCTCATTTACTCTCTCAAAGTTGTTTTTGAAGTAACTAATATTTAATCACTTATTTTCAAGACTATTGCTGATTAATTCCCATAGCATGAGGACCAGGGCCTCCTCCAGAGGAGACTGTGAGGTGCCCTATAGAAAAACTGCCTTTGGACAAAATACTCTTTCTGTGAAGGCTAGTAAGATCTGGAACGGCATTCCTCTTCAAATAAGAGAGTGCTCCACATTATCCACTTTTAAAACTCAACTCAAACGGCTGAAATCAAATCAGTCATGTGATCATTAGCCAAAATATGTGCCTCCCTTCTTACTTTTTAACTCTTCATATGTTGTACTAATGTGATGTATTTGTTGTACTCGTTACCTGCCTAGGGACTGCGGGTGTAAATTAGCTCTGTAGCTATAATCCGGCATATTTACATTTGTTCACAACAGATGTTCATTAATGTGCATTGTCCCTATCAAATAAATAAATAAATAAATACAAGTTAATAGTTTTTATTGCCACCGGCATACAGCCACTGCTCTGTACTTCGTTCTTCAATTTCATTTTCTTAATCAGTGATACATGTAGGATTTGGCAGCATCACTTGGTAATTTTGTTAAAAATGAAAAATCCGCTGTCCCTAGGCTATATGCCATATGCCATCTTTGTTTTGATGGCATTTACAGTGACGTCAGCTTCCATTGGGTATTGCAGTTTTTTAATGCAGAAGTCAGAAAACAAGATGAACTATTCAAGTATAAGTCAAGACACGTATAATATCTTTACCAGAATCAGTAAATCAATCACCAGCTAGCCTTTGCTACTTCTATTTCAGCTTCCTATAGTTGGTTCCCATTTTACACACATCCGCTCATCTTGCATTCACCACAGTGATATGTCCATGGGGCCGAGCAAGGAATATCTTTTCTGATGTAACCGAGTGAAGGAGGCAACTTGTGCAACCCATCAATGCTACGGGGCCTCACTTTAGACAAAAGGATGGATGCAGGGATAACAGTTTAGGCATAGTGCCAAGACCTGGTAACAGCGTACACAAGTCTTTTGAGCCTGCTAATGTTACGTAACTGTGATTTGTAAGCATGTAAATGGCATGGCAGCCACATTCCTGGAAAAGAAAAAAGGATAAAACTCACTTTCCCATAAAGCACTTGGGCACAATGCTTAGTTTACGCCGACGATCTTTTATTAAGTGCCGGCTCTTGGTCATCATCATGTGGTACAGTTTTTCTCCTTTTTCGGCGATCATTACATAGGCGTCTCTCTCCATTCCCAATTTCAGACCTGCACAAACAACACAGAAGAATGAGTTCAAATTATATCACTACACTAATAACTACACAGGGCATTTATGGCAGTCATGGTGCTCTTGGAGAAGACAAACAGGCTTTGATTGTTATATAATCGGACCCAGAATTGAATGTCTCGCCAAAATAATCCAAGATGTTATCAGCTCAAGCGAGGCGGGTTTAAGAGTTTGGGGGGCAGTTAATTCTCTATTGTATGGCTGAAAATGTGAGGGCTCATTGAAATGTGTCTCACACTGCTCAGTGTTGGAACAGTAGACTCGATGTTAGCTTTGATAACTTTCTGAACTGTGGTCACCAACTTTTTGACTTTTGGCAGTGCTACACTTTGAATGACATGCTGAAAGTTTTGTAAGCCATTAGGCACTAGTTTATGTATAAAAGGTTACAAGACACACGCAAACTCAAACTATTCTCTGACACATAAATGTAAAGTATTTAAAGAAATATTTGTATAGATTAGAGGTGGACACATTATCAAATTATCAATGTGAATGTTGTTTTGAAAATATGCTAAGTGTGAATATTGTGTATATTATTTATAATTTAGAAAGGTTGAAAAAATCTGATTAAAAATGAAAATTTAAATTAAAATGTTGCAAACTTCCAAATAATGGTTTAAAGTGATATTTCTACACAGTCCTTTTACATTTGCTCAGTACTTACACAATATAACACATTAAAAGACATGTTTTAACACATTTCTGGATTGGGATTGAAACCTTTAGATTAGAATACAACCAAACAGATTCAGGGGTTTATTCTCAGATTAAAGTTGCGGAAATAATTATACCAATGACAAAAAGGTAATATGTATGACGCAAAACCTGTAAAATAAATACATCAATCTGTTTGTTATGTAGATGAGGGAAGTGTAACAGATCACCAGAAAGGAAGTTGTCTTACACAACAATGCACTCTCCGCATCAGTTTAAGTGTTAGAGGACTAATCTAATTTTCCCACTGTGTCTTTGGAGTTGAGCGTTGGCAGCCTGTGATGGAGGTGGCTTATATTACAGCTCACAGCAGCTGGAGTGGACTTAAACAATGAGTGTCATTGAACAAACAGACGGGCTGTGTCCATCCATGGGGCCCCGCGGCTTCTGCTCCAGCTGTCTGAGTTTGTCCAGAGGAACCCGTTGTGCCGCCGACTTATGGCCCTATCGCAATATCTGACCACGCATTTTCCTGCACCAGCCTGAGGAAGTGCACCCACCTCCAGCAATAGCATGAAAACAATGGACTCTTTGGGGAGGGATAAGAGAGTAACAATAAAACACATGAATTGATTGGAGCTACGCAAAACATTTAACTTTCTTGCCATCTCACCATTCAAAGTAGATAACAGATATGCCAATGTTTGATCATGCAGTTTGTGAAAAGTAAACTGCATAACTGCAAAAACCTGTCTAGACAGAATTGAAGTAGACATATTGAAGTAAATGTAAGCAGTGAAAGCACAAAGTGGGGAAAGTAGGAAGTTGGGCAGTGTGACTGATTTGGCATCTGTTAGCCTCAGGTCGATTTCCGCCGGCTTGAAACTAAACACCACAAGCTCTGGACATACTATGTACTCTCAAACTCATTCAACGATGGTTAAAACTCATTAATCATCATTTAACTATGAGCAAGTTTTGATGGACAACTACCCATTAGCAGCTTGTGTTACTGTCTTATCATTTATATCTTGACAAACTGTTTAAGCATAATAGGGATGTCAAGATTATTTGGTTAATCAATAATTAGGATTACCGGTATTCAGATCATAATATAATTGTAAAAACTAAAAAATTATAATTATGAATATGTATTTCAGTTCAATCTATAAATCCAATATATATACTGAGCTATTGAGGCAACAGTAGCTCATTTGTTTGTCCACTGATCTGAAAGTTGGCAGTTTGAATCCTACTCTTGACATAAACATCATTGGAAGAGCGATCAGATCCTCTGGCCCACAGGTTGGCGGTGCGATTCCAGCTCCCACAGATGAATGGCTGCAGTGTACACAGACACTGTTGTTGTGTCCCTGGGCAACAACAACAGTGTCTGTGTACACTAGTGTGTCAATGTGTGTGAATGGGTGACTGGTTCTATGATGTAAAGTGCTTTGAGTGCCTAGAAGGTAGAAAAGTTATATTTAAATGTGACCATTTAAATGTGACTATGTATATACTTTTTAATTTCAGAAAGCTTCATTCCATGGAGCATTAAATAACTGTTTGATCCTGGTACCAGCAATCTTTAATGATTGTCTAATTGTCTAAAAAAGTTGTTTCCCCACATGGTAATCATAATACTAGAATTTGATATTGTGACATTCTTAATGCATAGTATAGCATAAAAAGTATGATTTTGCCAAAAGATCAAGAAAAATTATTAGAAAAAAAGAAAAGAAAATGGTACACTCACTCAGCAACAAAAAATGTATATAACTTTATCTCTCCTATACTATATTAAATCTACACATTATCAAAACATGCATTATATTAAATAAATATAATAATTTCCTTTGTTTTATATGTAACTACACAGTAACATAAACTGCTTTGTTCTTTCTTTAATGAGCTGCTTTGGTCAGCCGTCCATCAACACTATCCGATGACTTGTGTACTGCTACAAATCTTGTTAAAACCTACACACTATCCAATGTACAAAACCTAACAAAGACAGATGGCTAGTGTGGAACAGGTGCAACAACCTTTGTAGTCAAAGTGGGAAATAACACCACAATTATTCAACAATATCATATTTCCAGATTGCCCTTAAAATTGCAAGATATAAAAAAGAGGGGGCAAAAAATATAAAAATGCTGTCAGTTAACACACAAAGATAATGTAAAATAAATAATGACAGATTTTTTTGTTTTGTTATGTAACCAACCTTTGATTTGACGACTGAACACATTTTACGTTCTATTTTAAATTCTTACAGTGATAACATTTACACATTATATTCAAAACTCTCCATGGACTTAATTAAACAAATATCTCAGCTGACAGAAAGGTCCAAAGCTTGTTAGGGGACAAGCTGCAAATGTCATGCAACTGATGTTTTTGTCTATGAACACTGGCAAGTTTAAGCTGGGAGTCCGGACATGTACTGAATATGGTGTTTGAACTAACATTTTAAAATTACACTGTTACCAGGAAATACCATACTAGTAATGCCATATTTTCTTCTAGCTCTAGTTCATATAGGGGTAATTGTGGAGCTATAGATTGTGATGTGTAGTCCACTACCACTTCTAAGTCACATCTTTGCTGCAACCTGTTTTACCTATTCACCATTTACCAATCGCTGTAGCCTTCAACCAGCACCACCACACAAGTAAAAGAGTGTGATTCATTTCCAACTGATTTAATATTGTGGTTTTAGGCGTTGTGCATATGTGGTTATTGCCCCCTCGGTGTTGTCCGTTTACTACCCGGCTGTAACTGTTGGCCGCTGAATGTCTCTACCTATTCTCTCCTACCATTTCAAAGCTTCATCTGGCCTTTCCAATAAAACACATTATTTTAAAAAGCTAACAACCAATGAGATATTTTTTCTCAGAAATACATCATGTTTCTGTATTTTTTTTAAGTGCAATAGTAATCAATTATTACACTTAAGCAGAAAACCTAAGCCTAAAAAACAGCCTAAATGAAAAAATAGACAAAATGTAAGGATTGTCTTCACTGAGTTTATGCAGTCAGTCACCAAAAGCTCAAATGTGACCTTTACAAAAGCGTTACTTACTCTCTCTCTGCTCTCGCTCTCTCAAGATGGCATCCAACCACTTCTGCTTGTCTTCTGCATTTTTAGCCATGCAGACAAACCACTTGTTTTTAGCTGTGTTGTGGATCTTCCAACCATTTGTCACTGTGTAGTTGTTGCTATGGTAATCCGCTGCAAAGACATACAGAAAAAGCATTTCATTTCCATTGCATTAGCTAATGATAACATATCGAGAGTTGCCAATAATAATAAAGCTCCGAATGAACACAAGTTTAATTTTCATGACCAAGTAACAGTAGCATTAGCAGCGGCATTAGATTTAGTCTATCACTAGAAGTACACATAAAAGTAGTACCAGCATTGGTATGCTAGTACACATGGATTGCTGTCATACTTGATCGTTTAAAAATTCTAGGACTGCAGTCCTTTAGTCGATCAATCGCTCTATGGTGTCCACTAGTCAAATAATTTGTATATTTAGATTATAAAGATTCAAATGGGGCAAGAGTAGAAAGGAGAAGCCAAGGTTAGCCAAGGTTAGGTATATATATGTAAAAAGGAAGATTAAACTCATGATTCAAGTTAAGTACTTATAGAAATGTTTGTTCCTTTGTACATTTCTGCATAAATAGTTGTTTTTACATGAACTCCCATGCAGGTGTAGTCTTGAGAGTTTTTGCCACACCCCCTTTTTAATCGACTAATCAATCGGTAAACACGTCTTTAGTCAACCAACAATTTCTTTAGTCAACTACAGGCCTCAAAAATACATATTCTACATTTTTTTGTATTATAATATCATTTAAGTTCTGCATTTCTTGTTTAAAAAAAAAAAAAAAAAAAGGAGACCACCCTCCATCCTTATTTAACAAATTCTACTCTCTGTCTAATTTTATCTTCCATTTAGCAGCAGGTGAACAGCTCCTGAATAATGAATGGCTATCAGTAATGGCCCACATTAGTCTCATGCTCAAAGGTCATATAAATAGATTTAATACTCTGGGCTCTAAAAGAAATGGCTCATACTGCGAGGGATGAAGCATAAAATACTATAACAGGCTTCTATTAACACAGCCCACTACTTTTCCTAACACAAACTTTCTTTTTCTATGTAATTCGTCTCCAGACATCCTAAAATTTATTTGTTTTTGCATAATAAGCTGACACATATTGGGAGTCGACTTGTATATGTTAAGTAAGTTGTAAATTAATTATATGAAGGTGTTTTTCTTTGTGGTTTGCACTATGAATGTGACAACCTAGAAACAGTAAACAAGCATCAGGCCAGTCATGTGATCATGCAGCAGAAAAGAGGAAACGGATGAAAAAGGCGACATGTTTGTATGCAAGTGAGCGAGAGCACAAAGGAAATGGTGGCTTGCAAAACCTTCGCCAAGCTTGGGTGTTGTATGCACTTAAGATTGGAATCAGTATCTGTGCTATTGTTGACATCAAGGTGGCAGTGAGTTCTTCCTGTTCAAACACAGCTCATGTAGGACTCCACCCAAACTGTCAACAGGTACCTGATTCATATCAAACCATTCAAGTTAAAGATTTGAAAAAGAAATATCTCAAAACATCATTCACCAATAAAGAACTTAGTCACACGTTTTGTTGCACAATTGTACTATTGGCTTCAAATGCACACCACAAATGTTTAGCTCTCAGTGCTCATCTCAAGTATATGTAATTGCAATTGTAAATGTTTATGTTTAAACTGTGTACTCAGGACTCCCTTGAAAATGAGATGCAATCTCAATATGACTTTCTGATAAAATAAAATAAATAAATGACAAAAAAGAGAAAACCTTTTTTATTAACATGTTGCTGAACTGTCTCAAAAGTATTCTCAGAGAGAGCTTAATCCAAATTTTTCTAATTATGTTACTTCCAAAAATATATTTTTTTATGAAAAATTGAAGGTATTTTTAATCAATTTACTAAGTAAATGTAACAATGGCAAACTTCTTATATAATACTGAAAAGTGAAACACAAGTTTCTGTTGCTGACTAAACCTCCAGACTGAAATCTAAACTGCAGGGTAGTAAAACAGCAACTGAACCTGTATGATTATGATCCCTCTTGGTATAAATATTTGAATGAGCTGTGTCCAAAAGCTACTTCGCCCTTCGCAAATACAAACCTGTTCCATCTTCCACATTTTCCACCTCCATCACCTCCGTGTTGATCCTGCCCCTAAACACATACAGGGGCCCGTTGATAGACTTGGTCCTCTTGGTGGACTTCTTTCCAGAGACCCTGGGGTAATGGGACAAGACTGTGGTTAACATCTGTTAACACCATTGCCACATTAAGAAAGGACTTGTTTGTGACAGTTTCACACCAATATATTTGCAAGAACAGAGACATAAGTATACAGTAATTTGCAATGCTTTTTTTCTGGGTCTGGCTTCCATCTAGAAGAAAGTCAATAGTAAGTGTTTTGCATGTTTTAAAGTATAATTTCTCACCTGGACTTCCTCTTACAGTAAACTAAAAGGTTGTCAAACAGGAAGAAGACGCGTTCCTGAATGTTTCCTGCTGAGATTTTCAGTAGATTTCCATGAAGTAGGAGCTCTGTACAGATATCTGTCAAGTTAGTTCCCTGTTAAAAGAAAGAAAACATACATAAATATAGACATTTATATTACAAAGCCAGACCTATTTGTTTGGTTTCAACTGAAATGATCTTACATGGATATTGGTGCAACGTATTGTTTTGTTTTTTTTTTCCTTAGAAGAAGTTTGCTAGAGTTTTTTTTTTTTTTTTTTTTATTATTATTCTAACTGTTAAAAAGGGATCTCATCATAAGATTATTCAGAGTTGGACACTGACTTTGTACTGGGGGGAATGCAACTATGAAGAAGCAGGATATATCATTTCTGCATTTTTAAACAGGAAGTCAGTGGTCTCATTTCATTATAAAGTTTAGATATAGTTTGTGTTTTACAATGAGCCAAATGTAAAATAATAATCTACCTATTAACATTAATAAAACAAAATTAATAAAAATATAATATTAGTAGTCTAACAGCCCAATATTAGCTACACAGCACAAGTATCTGCAAAACAGGTTAGCTTCCTGCTGTTCACCCAGTGACCTATGAGCACACCTAGTGGCCTACCTCAAACCCATAACCTTGGCGTAGATGGTGTACTTTGAGAAACATGCTTGACAAACAAACAACACTCTTTTCATGTTGCCCACAAGTGCATGCACTCAAAGAACACGCCCAAGTAGAAAGGAAATGTAAAAAGGAGGAAGGGCTTACAAGAATGTTTAGGCTCTATGTAAAAATAAGGCCATTTAAACATTGTTTAACACTGTAGCATGTATTGAGGTTAAGCACACACTGATACCTCCAATTAACCTGATCAGGCGTGATAAATCTAATTAGTTTATTTACACAAAGTTGTTCAATAAAGTTGTTTAGTAAAAAAAAAATCAAATATTTACATATATTTAGCCACTATTTCCATTATAGCCAACCTCTGTAGGCAATGTATCTATTTTACAATTAGTTTAAAATTATTAAAATAAAATGAGTTTGACTCCTGTGGTTTTGTGAAGAAGGGCGACCAGAGACCTCGTCTCTTTCTCTAAACCCTTTGAAAAATGATGTAGCTATGATGTCAATGTGCAATGACCACAGCGTGTTGCCTAATTAACCTTTTCACCAGAAGGTTGAACTTCAAGGCCAATTAATGCATGGCTTAACTATTTTTAGACGTATACTTAAAAGAAACCTATTTATATGGTGATACACTGCTTTCACAAATGTATTCTAGCATAAGCAACGATGCGCAAATATTATCTTATGGAATCAAAAGGATCGGTGAGATATAATACACTTATTTGCGGACCATAAAATGAAAGCTAATGACATGCTATCACTCATTGTTAAATGGATCATTCCCTTACAAATTATGTGGAACTAACAACAGCCATGTGTGGACACCCCCACTGACACTGAGACCTGCACAAATCCTCTTCTGGCCACACCCACGCTCCACCGTCCATAATTGATTCCCATGAGTATAAATTTATGATGGATGGTCATCTCTGTGGAGTTTCTACAATTCTCAGAGCTTTTCCAAAAGGTGCACTGTGCCTGGGAGTGGGGCAGGGATCACGTTTCACACTATTGATTCCACCTCATCTAACAGCACCGGGTGAGGAGGGGCGCTAAGGGAGTGCATGGGAATTCAGAAGGCATGCCTGCACCTTTGTGTACACTTCCATGTGTTTAGCTCGTCAAAGATGGATGTGGGGCATGTCCTGGATTCTTAATGTGAGCAAGAAACAACATGGACGGGGGTTTGGCGAGTATGAGAGAAGCAGTAATGTGCCTGGACCTGATTCGGCACTACTGGAGGCCATTAGGCTTGGAGGTGATTAGGCTGGAGAGAGGAAAGAAGAGCGAGACTAATGCTGTTAGAAAGAAGCCACTGTGGGGGTCAAGTGGATAACTATAATGTAAAACTATTATTCCAAAGACAAAAAGAAAGTGTATCTTTAATCTTTAATGAACAGCTTCCTCCTGATCAATAGTACTCAAATGTATTAACTTTTTAAGCTGTTTTCACCTCAGTTCCAGTTGGCAGAATTTGATCTGTGGTGGAAATTACTAAAAACCATTAGGTCTCAACTGACAATTTAATAAGTTTGGTAAATCGGCACTTCGCAAGCAATACTTTGCTCAAAAATATAGATTTGTTTGTGAAAAAATATAACTAAATAATGATGCAAGTGATTAACTAAAGAAAAAGGCACTATAGATTTATCATTGTAACGGGGGAAACGGGGTCTGTTTTGGTAGGGTTGGCTGTTGGATGTCCCAGTGGGGCAGTTCTGTTTCCATCTTCCATTTCTTCTTCAGTCCCCTCAAGTGGTCCCCTCATGTAACTCTGCCCATGCATGAGGCTAGGACCCTGCTTCCTAAGTCTCTTCTGATTGGGCAGTTTGCCTGTTGGCATCTCCCTTGGCACCCTCAGAGGTTGGATTGTCCCTTTGGTGCCAGCTAAGACAAGGCTTCTGTTGTGGTGGGTGAGAGAGCCGTGAAAAATGCGCTGGATTCTCAACTCCAGCTCCCAAGCCCCGTCCATGGCCCCTGAGCTCTCAGCACTCATTTGGCTGCTAAGATAGTGGCTGGACTTGTTTTGTTAAAATTAGGAAGGGCATTGTTTACCTTACATTTCATTTAAAATAGATCTATAGTCAGATTCTGACTTTTTAAATGTGAGACATTTAGACATCATCACATGGCTGACTCACTCATTCTGAAATCTGTAGTTTTATTTATCTGACTACATGCTCAAACCTCAAAAAGGCAACTCACTGACAACTCACATGCTGTGTCTGGGGTACATGCAGGACAAACTCTTTCAAAATCAATATAAGTTTTTCAATCCAGTGTGATTCCACAGACATTGTAAAGTCCTACTATTCTCCAGCTGACCTCCATCTTCCTGTGTAGAAGCACGTGAATCTCTTCATGACAACTGTCTCCTGTTTGACCCCAATTCTCACGGTGCTGCCTCTTACCTCCCAGCCCTCTATGTGGGACTGCAGCTGTTCCAGAGCTTCCAGTTTCTCCATTTGCCTCTTGGTCTCGTTGATGTTGGAGCAGACAGCTTTCATGGCCTGCAGAGCCTCCTCCACTGCAGGATAGTCTGCGTGTTTTTTAGGGGTTCGCTTCAGGAGCTCCTGGTGAAAAATGTTTTAGGATACAAACATTAATATATACCAGATTGGCATACTACTTAAGCATTGTGTTCAAATTGCAAAATGTCAGATAATACCAAATGAGCAAAACTTTGCTGTACCTTCAGGAGAAGTGGGTATTTGCAGATCCTCTGGATGGGTGTGAGGAGGTAGCCCTCCAGTGGGATATCTGTGCTTTTCTTTCCTCCCAGTAGCATGCAATGCTGCAAAAGAAATGCAAGTATTATCAAACAAGTGTATCTAATATGCTTTTTTAAAAATTATTATTATAGACGCATGTGATGCAAAGTACATGCAACATAGTGCATTGTGCCATTTTCTGTATTTTTCTGTACTTCTCCATACTGATGCAGAAACAGTGATAGAAAACTGACATTTTCTAAGAAGTAGAATCTTTATTCACTCTCCTTTAAGGAGATCTTGATAGAACAAATATAAATTCATTTGAAAATACAAAATTTCCAAACGTCTTGAAACGTTTTCTCTGAGTATTATCCAGATAATGATTATTCCATTATTAAATTTGCTGCAGATTGTTTCAATAATCCATTAGTTCCTATCTTTGACAGAGTAATGCAAGCTGCATCAAGTCTCCACAAAGCCAAATATTTTTGACATTAGTATTGACATTAGTTTTGACAGGGACCATGAAATTTGCTTCATATTTTTGCAGTTTACCCAATAAATCTATGCAACGTGCAGAACAATGAATTTCATTTGTGCAGCTACAAAAACTCTTATGGACTTTAATCCTCCTGCTCCAGCTAAAGCAATGGTCTGAGACTTGGAGGAAAATTGTAAAAGAATACAAATACTCAATCTGGGTTCATTCAAAGTTGAATTCTACTGGGTCTGGATGTGAGCCAGCCTATATTTGGATATTTTGATGTGATTCATGGCTAGATGTGCATAGCCTACTCTAAAAATGCTACCAAACAATTAAATACAAAAATGTCACTTAGCAGCAGGCCATTTAGAGCAAAACAATGTGAATCAACACCACATGTCCTCAATTTCAGAAGAATCCTTTCAACATAAAGATCACTGCGAATCCTCTTATACCCTCATTCCCTTCAGAGGGCTTTCAGAATCACCCCCCTCACAACCGCTTTTATCAGAAGTGGGAGGCTGTAGTTACACTCAGGGTCCCTCCACTGTTCTGTTCGTTTGGAGGGATCGCAGCCTGTCAGGATGCAATGAGCTCATGGGACAGGATGAAAGATCAAACACCGCCATGCAGATAAACCGCTGCCGAGTCCTCGAATGGAAAAGAGATCACGCTAATCATACGGCAATTCCTTTTAACTCCAGAAGATGGTGGGGGGTGTTGACAAAAAGACCCTAAACTTTGATATTCCACTGACTTGCGATGTATTAATATTTCATCTGCTGCCATTTTATTTCCCATAGCCTTTTCTTATCTGGCACTTCTTTGTCAGAGCTTAAAGCCACAATTCTCTTCGCTTTTCCATTTGACCTCCTTTTGATTTCAATTTGCTCGTTCGCCGCTATTAAAAGTTCAATAATATAGAGGCTTAATTAATATGAAAATGTAAATGAACAAATGGCCACTGTATTGCAAGGATTTGAAATGGTCATCCTTTACTAATTGTAATAATAATTCCAACCATCTTCTTGTCTGCAGATTGCCATTCACTTGGCACTATGTTTCAGTTTTACATATGGTTGCTATACAAAACACATGTGATTTTAAGGCTGACATGACTTTAACATAGAACCAGATGCCAATTTTGCTTTTGTAGATGAATGAATAAATAGCAGCAGAACTGAAAATTTGAAACTCTCAAAAATGTACACTTTAAGTAATATAAAATTAGTTATGTTGAAATTGAAAACATAATTGTCCTTCATAAGACCAATGTACTGCTAGGACTGGTCACAAACAGAGCCACAGTGCAATACTGCTTTTCCATTCCTCTGGCCTAGAATAAAACCATGGAAGTGAACCATGGGGCCACACCAGGCCTTAGATGTCAGAGCCAGTCCTGCAAGGCCTGCCAACGACACTCCACAGCTGGGCCTTGCCTCGCTGCTTTCATTCCACACAACCCTTTTGAAACGAATGGTGCCACTAGTTCATTGTCCAGGGCCTAAAAGGTGGAAACAGCTGCCGACGGAAGCGCCACACAAGAGTGAAGACAAAAGTGGCCTTGATGGTGGCCACATCCTGTCCGGACAGGAAGAGTGCTCACGGACTCTGGAGCTTTGAGCTGACATGGAAGCAGAGGTGAGACTGGGGAAGGAAAGGGTGGGTAATGACAAAGGAAGGCATAACACTCAAGAGAGGAAAGAAAAGTAGGGCAATGTAAAAATGTATGAACTAAATAAATGTTATTTATGTTATTTGTGAACTAATAGGAAACTGGGGTGTAAATAAAGCATCTTATAAAAGGTAGGGTGGCTGTTTAAAGCTGTAAGTGAATAATTTGTGTTCAGGTGAGGTCATAGAGCTGAGATGATTTGCAGATGTGTTGACCTATTTATGCGTAATATCTCAGTGAACTCAGATCTTATCCACAGAAACAAAATATGCACAAAGTTCAACTTCTGTATTGGAACACTTAAGTGAAATTATTTTCTCACAATCATATCAAAAATTATTGTATTGTTCAGTCATACAGGCATGATTGTTGTCAGGTGAAAGAGAGGTAACACTTTAAAATAACTACACCTGTATTAGCAAAGATAAAACATGAAGAAGATGAAATTAATAAAGTAACAAAATTTGTTGACAAAATTTGTCAAGAATGACTCAGGCTTAATAAGTAATACTCTAATCCTTACACCATATTTTAGTTTCTAAGCCTTCATCTTCTTAATAAAGCATGAAGAAAGACTTAATTCACAACATACAAGTGGTTTATTAAGGCTGTAAATAGTGTAGTTAATTTAAAATGTTACAAAAAAGAACTTTAGAAGAAAAAACTTGAAACCATAACCAGAACAATGTGCGTCAATAAGTGTCTCACCAGCAGAAAGGTCCTGATGTGAGGAACCTTGTTGAGCTCCATGAGTAGCCGCAGTGCTTTCTCATGGTTACTGCAGTACTCGCCGTAGACAGAGAAACTCTCCCTCTGCAAAAACAAAAATCTGACTTCAGCCCAGGTTTGTAATGAACGGTGAAATACTGAGAAGATGCTGAGTGGAGGGCTCCACTTCCATCAGTCTAATGGGAATATATTGTAGCAGGGAAAGAGGGGCATAACACTTCCACAGCAATTACCATTAGGACACTTTTATGACGCACTAATGAGAGAAAAGCTACTTGTCTGAAAGCTTTTGAATGCTTTTGAGCTGTTATTTACCGCTTGTCAAAGCACCCTTTTTGAGGATTCATAAATAGATAAATAAAAATGTGCATTGCAGACTTTTAAGCTTTGTTATTCTGCACAGTGAGGCAAAACCA